>NW_027223347.1:442455-867455 GCF_030449975.1 Polyergus mexicanus
AGAACTCTTCGGGATGCAAATAGAACTACCATTGGAACTTCGAAAATTAGAAAAAAATATCAACCCCTCGGGACTTAGATATTTTTTAAGAGCGTACGACTAAAAGTGGCCAGAACTTTTTCATTTTTGGTTTTACAGCTTCGGGCCTTAATACTTATCGATAGAACTCTTCGGGATGCAAATAGAACTACCATTGGAACTTCGAAAATTAGAAAAAAATATCAACCCCTCGGGTCTTAGATATTTTTTAAGAGCGTATAACTAAAAGTGGCCAGAACTTGTTCATTTTTGGTTTTACAGCTTCGGGCCTTAATACTTATCGATAGAACTCTTCGGGATGCAAATAGAACTACCATTGGAACTTCGAAAATTAGAAAAAAATATCAACCCCTCGGGACTTAGATATTTTTTAAGAGCGTACGACTAAAAGTGGCCAGAACTTTTTCATTTTTGGTTTTACAGCTTCGGGCCTTAATACTTATCGATAGAACTCTTCGGGATGCAAATAGAACTACCATTGGAACTTCGAAAATTAGAAAAAAATATCAACCCCTCGGGTCTTAGATATTTTTTAAGAGCGTATAACTAAAAGTGGCCAGAACTTGTTCATTTTTGGTTTTACAGCTTCGGGCCTTAATACTTATCGATAGAACTCTTCGGGATGCAAATAGAACTACCATTGGAACTTCGAAAATTAGAAAAAAATATCAACCCCTCGGGACTTAGATATTTTTTAAGAGCGTACGACTAAAAGTGGCCAGAACTTTTTCATTTTTGGTTTTACAGCTTCGGGCCTTAATACTTATCGATAGAACTCTTCGGGATGCAAATAGAACTACCATTGGAACTTCGAAAATTAGAAAAAAATATCAACCCCTCGGGTCTTAGATATTTTTTAAGAGCGTATAACTAAAAGTGGCCAGAACTTGTTCATTTTTGGTTTTACAGCTTCGGGCCTTAATACTTATCGATAGAACTCTTCGGGATGCAAATAGAACTACCATTGGAACTTCGAAAATTAGAAAAAAATATCAACCCCTCGGGACTTAGATATTTTTTAAGAGCGTACGACTAAAAGTGGCCAGAACTTTTTCATTTTTGGTTTTACAGCTTCGGGCCTTAATACTTATCGATAGAACTCTTCGGGATGCAAATAGAACTACCATTGGAACTTCGAAAATTAGAAAAAAATATCAACCCCTCGGGTCTTAGATATTTTTTAAGAGCGTATAACTAAAAGTGGCCAGAACTTGTTCATTTTTGGTTTTACAGCTTCGGGCCTTAATACTTATCGATAGAACTCTTCGGGATGCAAATAGAACTACCATTGGAACTTCGAAAATTAGAAAAAAATATCAACCCCTCGGGACTTAGATATTTTTTAAGAGCGTACGACTAAAAGTGGCCAGAACTTTTTCATTTTTGGTTTTACAGCTTCGGGCCTTAATACTTATCGATAGAACTCTTCGGGATGCAAATAGAACTACCATTGGAACTTCGAAAATTAGAAAAAAATATCAACCCCTCGGGTCTTAGATATTTTTTAAGAGCGTATAACTAAAAGTGGCCAGAACTTGTTCATTTTTGGTTTTACAGCTTCGGGCCTTAATACTTATCGATAGAACTCTTCGGGATGCAAATAGAACTACCATTGGAACTTCGAAAATTAGAAAAAAATATCAACCCCTCGGGACTTAGATATTTTTTAAGAGCGTACGACTAAAAGTGGCCAGAACTTTTTCATTTTTGGTTTTACAGCTTCGGGCCTTAATACTTATCGATAGAACTCTTCGGGATGCAAATAGAACTACCATTGGAACTTCGAAAATTAGAAAAAAATATCAACCCCTCGGGTCTTAGATATTTTTTAAGAGCGTATAACTAAAAGTGGCCAGAACTTGTTCATTTTTGGTTTTACAGCTTCGGGCCTTAATACTTATCGATAGAACTCTTCGGGATGCAAATAGAACTACCATTGGAACTTCGAAAATTAGAAAAAAATATCAACCCCTCGGGACTTAGATATTTTTTAAGAGCGTACGACTAAAAGTGGCCAGAACTTTTTCATTTTTGGTTTTACAGCTTCGGGCCTTAATACTTATCGATAGAACTCTTCGGGATGCAAATAGAACTACCATTGGAACTTCGAAAATTAGAAAAAAATATCAACCCCTCGGGTCTTAGATATTTTTTAAGAGCGTATAACTAAAAGTGGCCAGAACTTGTTCATTTTTGGTTTTACAGCTTCGGGCCTTAATACTTATCGATAGAACTCTTCGGGATGCAAATAGAACTACCATTGGAACTTCGAAAATTAGAAAAAAATATCAACCCCTCGGGACTTAGATATTTTTTAAGAGCGTACGACTAAAAGTGGCCAGAACTTTTTCATTTTTGGTTTTACAGCTTCGGGCCTTAATACTTATCGATAGAACTCTTCGGGATGCAAATAGAACTACCATTGGAACTTCGAAAATTAGAAAAAAATATCAACCCCTCGGGTCTTAGATATTTTTTAAGAGCGTATAACTAAAAGTGGCCAGAACTTGTTCATTTTTGGTTTTACAGCTTCGGGCCTTAATACTTATCGATAGAACTCTTCGGGATGCAAATAGAACTACCATTGGAACTTCGAAAATTAGAAAAAAATATCAACCCCTCGGGACTTAGATATTTTTTAAGAGCGTACGACTAAAAGTGGCCAGAACTTTTTCATTTTTGGTTTTACAGCTTCGGGCCTTAATACTTATCGATAGAACTCTTCGGGATGCAAATAGAACTACCATTGGAACTTCGAAAATTAGAAAAAAATATCAACCCCTCGGGTCTTAGATATTTTTTAAGAGCGTATAACTAAAAGTGGCCAGAACTTGTTCATTTTTGGTTTTACAGCTTCGGGCCTTAATACTTATCGATAGAACTCTTCGGGATGCAAATAGAACTACCATTGGAACTTCGAAAATTAGAAAAAAATATCAACCCCTCGGGACTTAGATATTTTTTAAGAGCGTACGACTAAAAGTGGCCAGAACTTTTTCATTTTTGGTTTTACAGCTTCGGGCCTTAATACTTATCGATAGAACTCTTCGGGATGCAAATAGAACTGTTAATAAAACTTCCGATTTTTGAAAGTAAGGTGCCAGTAGCGCGGATTAGATGGGTTTTGTGACGATAAATTACTTTCTACAGAATTTAATCGTCAGAACTATTGACAGAATGTGTCTAGGCTGTAAAACTCCACGGAATCCTACTCCCCCATGATCAAATATTCGAAATACGATGAGATGCTATCAGATGTTACCGGAAGTTAGCATCTCATTTCTTAAAAATACGATTTTAATAGTAAATTAGACGGAACTATTGTTAAAACCTATCAAGAACTATGGAACTATGCTGGATGCTAATTAATATGAAGTTTATTTGTGAGATGCTAACACTTGAGATGCAAACTTCACACACGTATAAGAGAGCACGTGCCAAAAAACTAAGCTGACAGATCGCGGTGGGTTAAAAGTACTTATTTATATATGTGTGTGTGTGTGTGTGTAAGCTAGGGACTGAAACAACAAACAGATTAAAATATAAAATTGCAAAATTTATGAATCTATATCTTTTATTAAATTAACTAACATCGGTTATATATGTAACAAGAATCATACAAAAAAAAATGAGAAATTATAGAAAGAAATATTATAAAATATTATAGATAAATGAATTTTATATAATGTGTAGAGATCAATTTTTTTATTTTGTTTAATTGCTCAAGTACTTCTCTGAAAATACATACAATATTTATAAGAGTTAAGAAAGAAAGAGAGAGAGAGAAAGAAAGAAAGAAATTTTATTGTAATAAAATTTCATTTTATTTTTTTTTTTAAATAACAAAAATCTTTTAATTTATATATATATATATATATAGTTAATGCGAAAAAAGTGCGTGTTTTTTAAATAAATTATATACCAGAAAAATTAGCGCGTTATTGTAATAGCGTGTTGACCATGCGCAAGTGAAAATCGATACCCTTCTATGGGAAGCCAAAGAAACCAGTATTTGAAGAAAAACGATTTTGTATTGTACCCACGTTGTAACGTTTGCAATGTGGCACGCGCCACCCCTGCCACGTGCCGGCCAATCTAAATCTAATAACACAAACAGCCCCACAATAACGTACGTCATACGCGCCGTCGTTCGGTAGCAGGAAGTAATGGGACACCATGTGAACTAATCGCTTCAGAGTGGTCCTCCAGATCTTGTTTCGCTATTTGTTGATTCCGGCTTGCTTTCTTCTAGGGTAAATAGGTTTCCAACTGAGTTTGACGATTAACATATTACGCAAAACATTTTCTATTCTTCCTGTTGTAAATTATGATCTTATGATACTAAATAATTCCCCCCTTGATATATATGTATTAAAATTATTATTTTTTTACATATGAGAAAATTATAAATATCTAACGTTATTGTCTGCTATTCTTTGTGATTTAAGTATGAATAAATAATTTAAATAAGCATATATATATATATATATATTTTTGAATATTAAATTTTTTATATAATGTTTAAAAATATGTATCATATAATTTTTGTGTAATAGAAATTATAATTACACACAAGTTTCTTCTAGTTTAAAACAATATTGCTGACTATAATTGGAAAACAATTACGATTTGATACTTGCCACATCACAATTATATATGATCGCTTTTAAAGTGAAGGATAATGTGAACAAAGGTTGACACATATAATAAAAAATCTTTTCTATTATCAAGATCATTTAGTTCTCAAAAAGTAAGTTTAATTTATTTCAATATACACCGAGAGAGACGAGTGCCTCCATACGCGCGAGCGTGCGTGTCGTGTTTTTGCGTGCGTACAAGAACAACGCGTCTCGTAAAAGATGACGTGACGTGACGATTGAACTAAGGTTACAATCAATATACATGTATATAATCAACATCACAAGATCACAGAGCGTTCGGGCTCCGGGACGAAGAATGCACTCTTCTTAGAAGAAAAGTGCATACCAAGTCGATATGCAGAAAGGAACTCTTTATAATAATTTTTAACATTTTCGCAAACGATATAAACTACACTCGTAAACTGCTGTAAAACTTTTGGGGATTAACTGGGGGATTTCAATCTGATACATGTTTCGTATACTTTCGTGAGTTGTAGAGATTTTGTTTAAGTTTCGGACCGGCTCTTATCAAGTCTCTTATCAAACGATCAAAATCAACTATTTATATACGTTTTATACAGATCGCGATCGATCCAACTTTTTAACGTTTTCGTCAGCGTGATTTCGTTCCCAAATACCGGCCATTTATCTAGCTTTTGCTTTAAAGCGAAAAATATGGAGCGGATTACAAGAAAGGATTAATTGGTTCGTCTGCGAAATGTATATGGAGACGTAAACTCGTGCGATCGGAATTTACGTTAAAAAATTGGATGACGCTGATACGATAATACGGATGCGCTACATACGCTCTACGTTTATTTACATCTATGTATAATAATTTTCACTCTAAAGAATGACGTTAGTGTCATTTCGTTGAATTCCTGGAAATAATTTTCTTTTTGTACACGTTGCAACAATATTTACAGATATTTTACAAATTATAAGTTACACGTTACGTTAACTAGGCGATACTGATTAATTATTAATCGTAGGGGTACGAAGTTAAAATTTTGAAGTCGAAAATGCTTTCTAAAACTATGGTATCTGTTATTCATCGATAAGCGATATGTCCGTCGAGCGGTGTCAGTTTCTTTCCATCTTTATATCAGAATTTGTATAGTTTGAATGATATAAAACATTTGATACCATTTCAGCTTTTCCACTCGTTTTATGCGAATAGCTCTCGAATTTATAATTCATTTAATTTATTTTGCTTAAAATACAGAATTAAAATATTTTATAATAGAGAAAATTAGACATTGCTTATCAGCAATATTGAATATAGCAGACGTATTATTATTATTATTATTATTATATAGTAATAATAATGATATTATTAATAAAATTAAGTATATTTTCGAATATCGATCAAATTCATTTTACGTATAAATATATAACATTAACTATAAATTGCTAGAAGAAAACACTGTTATGAAAAACAAAAGAAGATATTTTTCTTGGAAGAATAATTATTCGAGAGCTATCGCATGACCGAGCTTACTAGGTTTTTATAAAAAGACACCTTCTCGTTGTTCGATATGTATCGTTTCTTAATTAATGCAATGATTAGTGATCGATGCAAGATAGTTGTTACAGATATTTGCACTGTTTTGCATGATCTCTTACAAACTTGTTGACTTCAACAACTCCGACGAAAATGATGATGAGAGAAACGAGTATGCGGCTTTTTTCTCTTTTTATCACAAGAGAAGTAAAAAAAAAAGAGAATAAAAATCGCATACACGAGTATATAATTTGAATTCGCGAAGGCAATATACGAGCGTCGATGCGAAAATTACGCGGATAGTTTATAAAGTTATCTGAATAATTATTTAGATGCGGTCGTACGTATTAATTTATTTGCTCGCGTACAATGTCTCCCCGCGATGATTGCCGTTCATAATATTTTTGTCGGAGCTTACATTTCGTAACACTATTTGCCGTTTGACGAAAGCAATGGACTGGCAGCGGCTGAATATCCCTGGTTGCACGTGGGCAACATAAACGGGTTCATGTTGAAAGGTGATCCAACCACTTCTCCTAATCCTGCAACATACCCACTGTCAGTTATACATTAGTAGTGCATTATTGCTTAAATGCTACAGTACAATCAATAGGTAAAAAAAATAAGCGGCGAAAAGCATATAATAATTTTATATTTACAATGATAAAATTGTTCGAATAAAATGACGAGGAGAATGTTCATGAATCGATGATAAAATATCCATGCGAGAAATAATTGCTTATTCTGTGAGAAAAATTGGAGATAATCGAAAAGGGGCTAGTTCTCTTCTTTTCTGGAATTACTTTTCTGTGCATATTTATTTCATATTTTTCATTTTTACTTGAAGCTTTTAATTCTCAAGCTAAACGTATATATATATTACAAATAACGGTGATGACTTTGGAATGGAATTTCATATAACGTATATGTTTAAATACGATCGGATAGTAGATGGAGTATATTAAAAATATACGGATGTATCGTGCTCCGCAGATATAAATTGGAACATCGTAACGATTATACCATTTCATAGATGTTTTATGCATATGCATATCATTACAATTTTATTCCAACAAAATTAATTTTTTTTTATTTTTTTTCTTCTATTTTTATAAGATGTATTTGTTTATTTAATTTAATTTTGTCAAAAAAATATAAAATAAATTAATAAAAAAATATTTTTAATTAATTATAGAAAACTTTATAGCACAATAGCATGAAAGGATAATGAGAAAGAAAGCTGACGCTTAATCTTAACGAAATAATCGTCAAAATTCCTGCAATTAAATTAATATAACATTATCGCGTCGTAAATGAGCTTTTACATACATTCTCAAATGTCGTCTCTCATAATTCTTTAATCGCAGTGCATAAGGTGATGGTTGTGATGATGGTGTTGGTGGTGATGGTGGACGGTTAGCGGTTACTGGGCGACTGTGGCGAGGTGGTGCTGTGTGGACCAGTGCGGTGGGACTGAGGTGGTCGGTGGTCGTACTACGGGGGCGAACGCACTCCCGTCCCCGGATGTATAGAATATGCCGTATTGTTCGTGCGCTAAAACGAAATTTCCACATAAGGGAAAATCATAAGTGCATGCATTGAAAAGTAACGCTAAAGTAGAAGAAGAGCATGCGTGCTGGATACATGGAGACGTGGCTGGTTAGGTTTTCTTTGAGTTGTGCCAAAGATATCGATGCTGACAAATAATTTTTTTTTTTTTTTTTTTTAATATATTTAATATAAATTAATCTGCGTGTTTAGACTGATGTTATTAATCATACTCTTTGATGTAAGTAAAGTAATGTTGGAAGTAAACAAAAATTATTTAGCATATATTGTATATTTTACAAGAATATTGATTTTATGTAACTTTGGCAAAAATCTGCATTAAACATTTGCATGAGTTTTTTCATTGTAATGCAAAGTTATCTGCGCACTGTCGTTATCTTAATCGATCTTACGTGAATCGTATTTAGAGGAAAAGTGACTTTATAAAACCGGGATTTTATTCCGGCACAACTCAAGTTTCGTAGATATCACCGTAATTTCGTACAAAGACAAGATTGTCCGCATGAAAGGAGAAAGAGTAAAAGACTTACGCGACGTGTAGAGAGTCGGGCTGCCGGTATACGGATTGGCGACGGAGTAACTTCCATTGGTACTGTGACTATGTGGTGTGCTGGCCGAACTACCGCAATAACCGCCGCCAGTTACGACGCCACGTGGACTGGCGCTGCTGCTTTGTCTATAGGCGTCGGTGTTACCACCGACATTGGCACCGACGCTGCCACCGCTGCCGCCGCCGCCACCACCACCACCACCACCTCCTCCTCCATCGGCAGCAGCTCCTGTCGTCACGGAACTACCGTCTAGAAATAGAAACCTGCCCGTCAGACGAACTCGTCAGTATTTGATCGCTTAGGTCGTGACTGGGTTGCCTAGCAAATTTAATTGCTTCGTCTTGATCGATGCGATGCAAGTCTTTGTGAAAAAGATTTCAAGGCATCGTTAAAATTTATAATAAGTATTTATCTATATGTGCGAAGGGATGAGTGTTGGAGTGTTCGTGAAGAATATTTCCAAGGAAAGATACATACCGTCTGTCCATTTCGCCGCGCTACCGTTCTCCTGCACCGTCACCGCGAGCTGCCCCGTATACGAGTTAAAGGCCGTTGCCGAACTTGACGTAGGAGGTGCGGGAGCATGTACCGAACCGGGACTTCTGGGTGCCCCCGTGATGCCCATATTTCCGCCCTTAGGCATACTATAAATGGCTTCTGCTAGATCCGCCGCTCGTTTAAGTACGATTTCCTTGGGAAGTTTCTCGGGGTCACCCGGATGCCGCGGAACGAGTTTCTGTAACCTTTGGAAGCCATAGTCGATCGTTGGTTCGTTTACCGCTGGAAAAAAAAAAAATCAGCAAAAATGCGTCGACTCTTACGGCGTAATCGGTTGTAGTCGGTAATTTTTTCGCGATAGTAATTATTCGGAGTATCGCGGACGCTCTTTATACTTACAGACATAAACGAATCTACCGGGCGCTCCTTTACAAAATTGCTTGCTTTTATAATGTAACGTGACGTCAACGACGCCGGGTATCTGCCGTGCCGGTGCCTGCACCTTGATTGCATGCGCAGTGATAAACTGTAATAAAAGCACGAATACCTTTATATTTGTCGCGAAATTAATTAATTACGAATTAGAGATTTTTAATATTGCAAATTACACTGACCTCGCTCCACACTAGCATCGATCCGAAAACTACTTGTAATCCATCGAAGAAATTTTCACCGATGATTATGACAGTAGATCCACCCGACGTCCAACCTTCATTAGGCGATATCGCTTTTATGCACGGCGTTTGAAGAGGTATTGGCGGATATAAACCTAATTTTATAATACAAAAAATAATATCGACTTAGCGTATAATTATATTTATATTTGCGTTAAAATCTACGGCGCGTTGAAATCTATTATCGATATAAAAAAATGATCACATTGAAAGCGTTACAGAATTTTAAAGCATCCGTTTTCTAACGATAAATAAAAAAAGTAAAAACGATAAAAAAGTTTATGCGCTAAGGAATCAGATGAAAAGTGATATCATGGTTTTCCTCTTGAAAATAGTTGGCGATTGACAAGAGGATATGGAAAATTATCCGAATATATTCTGTTTATTCGGTTGAAGCCGAGTGGCAGATATATTTTCCGGCGTGGCAGGCAAGTTTTCGAGGTCGTGGGGCTTGCGAAGGTGAGAAAGAGGTGGAAAATGGAAGAGAAACTATGAAGGAGAGCGATAGAAAGAGGATGAGACGGAGAGAGAATGGGAGAGTACGCGAGGAAGAGACTGAGGGTTGGAGTACTCGGAGAAGGGTTGTAACAAGAAGGAAGGGAGGGGAGGGGGCGATCGGGCCGCCGGTGTCTCCGCTTGGAATTTATAACCCAATGATATCATTTTGTACCCCGGCGAAGCCAAGCCACCCCCGGCCACCCCGACCCTGGGCGAAGCGGAGCCACGGCAGAGTGGCTGACATCATGGTATATTGCTCCCAGTGATGCTCAAACACTTTCCACTTGGAGTGCTTACGTGCCGTCACGCCGATAAATCTCGGCGGCTTAAAAGATTCCGACGTTGTCGGTGGACGGCTGGATGTGTTTAAAGAATATTCTCTAGATATCGTCGAAATAATATTTCTTTAAAATTAACGCGATCAACGGTTATTTTTTATTCTAATTATTTTCACTCAAAATAATAATAAAATAATTATTTCGTTAATAATATACAAGATAAATTATTTCGAGTAGGCGTGTAAAAGCTAAATAATTTATAATAAAATTATATCACGCGTGTATAATATACTTTTGTCCATCGGGAAAAATTATACCATGTGTAATGTACATATAACGTTCTTCTCAAAAAACAGAAAAATTAAATCAACAAGTGACGATCGCGTAGCGGAAGCGCAAAAAAGTCGCGAGAGTGCGGTCTCTATGGAAATGGAAATTTTCTTCAATGGGACATTGGTATTTATTGCGTTCAATGTACGAGAAAGTCGTTAAAGAGAGTCGGCCGTGTTGGCAACCATCCTGGTAGAGAATTGTCGAGCAGCGTGGCATGGGTCGCCGTGGTGATAGAGAGGGAAAGAAGAGGCGGAGGGTTGAAAAAGAGGGATTCGGTAGAGGAGACCAAGGAACAAGCGTACCAACCCGGAATAAATAAAATCCCCCGCGCCATTGAATGTAAGGGGTGTTACTCCGAACCCTCCCGTACCCCTCTTTTGCCACCCAACTATCGTCGAAGTCGAAGAGCCGTTGTACTCCGACACGTTCGGCCCGATTCTCTTTGATCACTGCGAGATCGCGAGATAACTTGGTTCGCTGTGGTAAAGACTCGAGAAATTTACCAAAAGAAAGGGATTTTATCTCGATGCAAGCAAGCGTCGTTACAATGATGTTGCGCAATGATATTTCTTATTATTAGATTAGAATCGCTAACCCTCTTTCGTATCGTTTCGTGAAATTTAGCGATTCGAGTTTAATTTATTCTATGCGTGTTAATATATTGTGTATTATAAATAAGAATGTTAAATATTCTCTCTGTTTTACGAAGAAATCTTATAGTTTATCTTTATAATTTTCTGTTGCGCCGTAAATCAAATCTGAAAGAGAGGCAAATTTTCAAGCATAAAGTAAGAAAAAAACGTCTTATATATAAAACGGTGCATCGAAGAAGATAGATCGTAAACAAGCGTTTCAGATTTCATGGACAATCGAGATTTGATTTGTACAGCGACCGGGAGAATTCTCGTTCAGAGTGACAGCAAAATCCACGAGATACCGGCGTTCCTCCCCTTTCTCTTCGCGCCTGCTATCTCATTGGTATGCTCGTTTCGGCGTTTGGGGTGGGACATCTCGCGGAAGAGGGGATGGGAGAGGATTTGGAAAGAGTGGATGTGTTGGTACCTTCATTGGCGTCGCAGGGTGGATGGCATGAGATAGCTTAAACTTAGCATTCACAAACCAACGCGCCGCGGCAACCACGGCGAGAGGAAGAGCGCGAGAACGACGAGGAGAAGGAGGAAGAAACTATATGAGAGAGAGGTGGAGAGAGAGACCGAGATGAGAGAAGCGGTCCAATTCCGCTCTCTTTCTTTTCGTGTCTTTGCCGCTCCGCGGCAGCCAACCAGGCAAAAAGAAGAAACTGGCGCGGCGGCGGCGGCGGATGGAGAAGAGAACAACCCGCAGCGAGAAGAAGGGGAGAGAGAACCAGGCACTCGGGTGAAATTCAAGCGAGCGCGGAGTGGAAGGGAAAAATAAAGCCGAGGAACAAGGAGCGCGGAACGAAGCGCCGGATCCTTCGTTTTCTCGCATCCCATTGATTTACATCTTGTCTTGGCATAGGAAGAAAAGACGGAGGAAGAAGCCTCGCGCGATATCAGCCGTTTGTATGCGCGGCCGACGCCAAACTTTGCTGAATTGCCCTATGACTCCATATATCCCATTCTACCGGCGCGCGTTCCTGCACCCTCTTACGATTCCGTTCCGCCGCAGCTCCTCGAGTCGTTATACCGATCTCGAAGAAAACTGACCCCACCCCATGACGGAAGGCGCGCTGCACGAGGGGAAGCAACACGCTGCGAGCATTCGAATTGCGATGCCTCGAACGCGAATCGCTCGGAAAGTAGATTTTGATTGGCGAACGGCTGAAAGCTCTCGCGCGCGTGAATCATATTAGCCGTGAAAATTCGATTGAATGCGTTGAATAAATGAGGGCGTTTAATGCACGTTGGGCTTTTTAATTATCGCCCATTAATTAATTATTATACTTTCTGCGAGTGCTTTGCTAGCACGGCGAAGGCCGGTTGCATTTATCGCCGGGGAATGCTGTAGCTGACTGCAAAATTAAATAACGAAAAACTGCGCGATGGGCTAATTGTGTTTACGGGCAAATCGAATTATCGTGTAAACGCACGTGCAGGTACGCGATTAAATATGCAGACGATATCGATGTCCTGTTTCGCATATATTATCTCTCTCTTTAACGATATTAATTAATTGATAGTATTTATAACTTACTATTATATTCGCCAGGATCACTGGGATCCAAACGTTTCGCCCTGCGTCCATGCTTGCTGTTATTGTGAACGAACATGTTGTCCGAGACCGCTAGCAATGGTCCCTCTACTCCAACTTGTGTAGAAATAACCACCTGTTAAACGAAATAGAAATTTCCTGATATAAGATAAAAAGATTAATGATATATTATAATAAAATTATTCTATTTAAATACAATCAAAATTCAAAATCGTATCAATATTTGTGTTATGTGATCCGATACTTAATTAAATACGAGTAAATCTATTTAAATAAAAACGACGATATTGATTAAACAATTATTTTGTCGACGAGCCAACCGTGACAAAAGTTAACATCTCTATCAAGCAAACATAAATCGAAGGAATCAAACTCTCGGCGCTGCATCATTCCCCATTCATCCCCGCATTCATTCATCCTTTATACTTTTACAACGACTACTCCCATTTAGCGACAGCCGTATCTCGCTATCCTCCTACCTGCCCACAATTCTCACCGACGCAAAAGACAAAATTAAAAAGTAAATTATCAAAAACCCCGATAGTGATCCCGATAGCCCCTTCCTTCCCCGTGACTCATCTCTCTTTACATTATTCGAGCCCTTTTAAGTTCTCTCTTTTCGTGACGTCGACGCGACGACGAACTAAAATTAGAATACTCATCGCACTTTTGGATTTGCTTCAGAATTGCTTATTGCCCAAAGTTGCGAATTAAAATTTTAGCGCAGCCCTTACGAAAATTTCTCCCACCGCGAGGGCAACAGAGTTATCGTCGCTTCGCTCTAAGTTGGTGGCGGTGTTATTCGCCGAGTAATATTACTGGCGTGCGAGAAAGTTGCGAAGGACAAAACTTTTAGGCGTTTTCCAGCCGTTCGCTCGATTTTATAAACGTTCTTTCTGCTTCATCGCGAAAATCTTTTCAACACCGCCAAGCAGCACGCGAAGCGGAAGAGTGGCATAAATTTAGCGAATAATTTTCTTCAAGTTGTTAAAAATCTCATAACGCTTTATGTTGCATTCCTTGTTACATCGTTATCTTTATCATTATATCATTATTTATAAAGAAATTTTATATATCGTATGTACATATATTTTATTTAATACTCTTATATCCTATATCCGCGCGATTATATTGTATCTATGTCATACGCCGTCCGTTGCAAGTCACGAATTGCATGCCGTGATACCCGGTGCGGCGAATCGAATTATCTACGCTCGTTCATAAGAGATATGATGAACTTGGCTGAGCATATGATGCGCATGAGAGAAATGCAATATGATTCACGGTAACGTCTATCGCTCTGACGTATACCATATCTTCTCTCACACTCTATTAAGTTAGACATAAACGATATATTACATAAATTTTATGAAAGTATATACGAGATTTTAATTTTTTAATCTTCAAAATATTATAATTATGTTCCTATAAAAAAGAGTTGTATATAATTATGTTTATCTTAAGAAAATGTCTTTAATAGTGATATTTTGCAATAATACGCGGAAATTGTGCAAAAGACAATGCTTTTTGCGACGATACACGTTATACGATGTTGCGGCGGAATTTCGGCGGAATTCTCGTCTCTGTCCGCCCCTATAATTTCGCGAATCGTGACTCGAATGACACAAGTGTCTCGCGTAATGTACATTTCAGCATCGCGGCACGATCCGGAATGTCTTTGAATCAAGCGGGTGAAAAGTACGTCGGAAACGATTGAAGCTTTGGATCGCGATTTGGTGAATCGTTGGAAAAAATTATTTTACCTTCGTTCAGACTGTACATTTCTTTGCTTAATATAATGAAAAAATTTTTGGCGATTATTTTAACAAACGAACAAGCCTATTAGTTCTTAAATAATGTGCATTCATTATTATTAATTTTGGAAAATAAAGATTTAACAATAAAAAAATTGCAATTATATTTAAATTGCAGTTTATATTTAAAGTAAATTGAAAGCGAGCATAAATAACTCTCTTACCTGAAAGCGCCTCATGTCGCGTGGATTGCCAGCGTTCTTGAGGCAGTTTTGGTTACACTTGAGAAAGAACTTGAGGAAGAATCTGCAAGCACAGAGGGGACCGGAGTTAAACGGTTGACAAGATGCTTAACGCTCTTCAACGCCGGGAATTTAATTAGAACGCGAACTTGGACGGAAAGCAAGGCTGAATATTGTATAAGCCAATCGCGAGCCCCGTTCCACTCTCCTCTATTATTCAGTATTTCTCTAGATTAAACCCCCGACTACGTGCTTCTCGACCTTTAGGCCTGCGTGCGGCATTGTATACTGCGCGAAATACACGCGGCTATTTTATTGTTTCACTGCGCTACGTCAAAAACATTTTCCTGACTACGTTTCTACAATGAGTAGATACGATGAATACTTGCCTGCTACAATTATAAATTTATATCTGTTTTTATTTCCTACTTTAGAATTATTTTTTTAGAAAAAAAAAAAATCAGTAATTTGTGAGAAATATTATCACGAATATTTCAATATTATATCAAGTTAAAATATATTAATTATTGCGATTTATATATGCAAAATATATTTTTTGTTATTAATTATTCGCAAAGAAAATGGTACAACTAATAAGCACATATATTAAGAATCGGAATATGTTAGATTCTAGAAAATATTTTCATTATACGCGCAAAAATCACGCGAGACAGAATTTTCTGTGACGCAACGATGTGCGCGTGTAGGATTCTGCCGAAAAGGCGCTGGCTCAATTTTCATGAATTATGTAAAACGTCGAGGATATTGAATTTCGAGAAATTTTTTGAGACGCGGAGTATCCCCGTTTGCGCCTATAAGAATGGAAGGGGTTGACTGAGAGACGAGTTTGAAGATCAGGTAGCTTGAACGTCAGACCGAGAAGGATCGAGAAAGCGAAGGGAACGCGTAGGAAGGAAACAATCAAGAGGACCGAGACGACGCAGACGACGATGCTTGGTAAGAGAGAGAGAGAGAGAGAGAGAGAGGGGTAGTTTTCTGCGTGGCTGGTAGGCTTTTTCTCCCGTGGGACGCCATTGTCATTTTCCCTGAAGAGTGCGTCCATGGGAAGCGCGGGACTTTATGGAAAAATCAAACGCATACTTCGAAGTAACGCATACCTTTTTTGCACTTCTGCTTTTTTTCGTCTCTCATGCATAACATGCTAAAAATTTCGCGGAAAGATCATGATTCATCACTCCTTGATACAGAGAATACTTTTAATTAATTTCTATCCAGTTTAATTTTCATATCACACGCATGGTTGGCGTAATTGAAATGTAAGAGAAGACAAGATATGAAATAATTTTTTGAAACTCAAAGATTTATTTTTTGGTCACGTATATAATAGTTTATGAAAACTTGAACAGAGACAATATTTCTGTTACTATATCCGCGATGATCTGGTCGAAAGTCACCAACTCGCTTATCGGGAAATCCATAAAGCTGAAAAGTGAAAGGTAAAAACGAAACGCATTCGCTACGGGGGCGAGAGGGAATGCCGGCTGAGTGAAGCGAGACGGCATGTAGGGAATGGGAGAATTCGCTGATACGGAAAGAGAAAGGGAAAGAAACGTATCGATCTCGCGTTACACGCATTTTCGCATGCAGCTATGGGGACCTTGAGTATCTTGGCGCGAGAGTTCGGGCTAATGTCACGCGCGTTTCGCCCAGCGTCGAGCGAATTTAATTTCGTTTACTCTTAGGCAACGTTAAGATGTTATCGCGATGCTGGATGGGTATTCAAAGCATTGTAGCTTGGCTTATCGCGGCCGTGGATCTTGCTCTAAACACGATATCTTCGTCGTGCCTGAGGCGTTGCCCGACGACGCTGCCTCTAGTCGTTTCCAGATAGGAATACCATCGACCGTACTTGCATCTACGCTATTGCGAGAACGGCGCGAAGCCGCCCCTTTAACGACGTCGACGACAACAGAAACGAGTCGGTAACCACCTTCGAATCGAGAACGTTTCACTTTGTATCTATATTGAAATCGTGTATCACCGTTATTTAAAATTAAAAGAAAAAAAAACATGCTTCTCCAGCGACGGGATATTTATTTGTTTTATTTCGATCATTTCGTGTAAACTATATATTTATATTTACAAGGTTTAAGAAAATGAAAAGGAAACAATTATTAATTTGTTTATTTTTGACATTTTAAATATGAAAAAATAAAATTAAACATAGAAAAAAGAAGGAAGAATATTTTACAAAGAAATTAGCAATAAGAAGAAATTAAATATCTGGTTGAAAAGAGAGAGAGAGAGCAAATCCGAGGTAATTGAAATATTCCGACTAGTATTCCGCGCTTGGTGCTTCCAGTAAAGAAATCGGACGATCCGCTTTCAGAATTTGACGCTAACAAAATGACTCTACTTACGCAAAAAGTTCTATAAAGAGGGAGGAAGAGAGAGCGCGCGCTTGCCAGAATCGGCAATGGAAAGATAGGTGGGCTATAAATCTTGGCCTTTCTTTTTTTTTCTTTTTTTTTTTTTTTTATGGGATTCCTTCATCGGCAACACTAATCATTTACGACACTCCCGTCGCTCCGCTGCCGTATCACTTTATTCCTCTTTCTTTTTCCCTTACACGAGGTCGTTTCCTTCCGCGCGTCCTCGAAGTATTGGCTGTTAGGGGCTAATGGATTGCGTTATCGACTGATTCAAATGCGAACTGGATTTCATTTCGAGTTGGATGGGGCGGGAGTATCGATGGTGTTGTAACGCGAACGCGTGCAAGAAGAGCTAGTTTCTTACAGGGGATCAAATTCGATTCCGATAGTCTATTAGATTTTTCTCTTTCATTGGCAACCTTCGCGAGCTCACGTCAACCTCGGAGAAATTTATTCCGAATCGCCATTCAAACATCCGATAGATATATTTAACGTCATTGAAACATTAGTTCAAGTTATATTTTACCTTTTACGTTTCAAATATTAGCTGTAAAATATTTTTTTGCACAAATAAAATAAATCTTTGATAATTTGCACAAACACACGCATATTTACGAATATACAAATATATTCTTCCAATATGTTTTAATAAAATAATTAATTTTATTTATTACAGCGATCATTAATTCATAGTCATATGAGAAAAATATAGATTTTATTTTTTAAATTTAGATTAACGCTATATAAATTAAATCATACCTATATATCATAAATTTTATCAATAATGTTATTAACGTCGCGGCGTTCCATCCACGTGTCTGTCAGTAGCTAAAAATATATTTAGTAATTTAAAGTTATATATATATAATTTGATGTATTATTTATTCATAGAAAAAAATTATTTTTCATTTTATTTTAATATATCAACATTATTATAGTTTAAAGTCATTTTTACGGTAGCATATTTGAAGTCTTCCGGTTGTTCGGATTCGTTAACGAATTGACACGAAGGAAAATATATACAGAGGCGATTCGATTGCAAAATCATACCTTCGCGTACCTCTTTCCATTCCCTCGGATCAAATAGAATAAAATGAAGCAGTAGGCGGCCAAGTGAAGGTTGGAGGCTGCAACGGGGAAGGGTGATGGGTTGTAGCAGGAAGCATTCGTATCGTTCGCTGTTCCCAGTTTTACAACGAGCAACTTTGCAACGTCGGAACGGATGAACGAGCGAGTGAGGAAAAAAATCAACGATATAAATGAAAAAAAAAAAAAGAGAAAAAAAGGCTAAACATCGGAGGCTTACGGAGGGTGAGAGTTGTACGAGAGCAGCAAGCGGGTAAACAGAGTCGAATGAATTCAATCAAACCTTGCAGTAAATCATCGGTATTCGTACGGCAGTTTTGTTTATATTTTCCGTGTACCAATTAGCGATTTTTCTCGCCGTACCGCGACGCCGATGTTCTTTCCTCCGCGGAAACCATTGGCGGCGAGCAAAAAAAATTTTCACGCTCTACGCGACGAACGCGTGATTTATAGGTACAGTTGCCTCGTCGGTTTTACGTATTGATAAAATATATATAGATATATGAGAAATATACAAACTATATTTAAAATAATATAAATCTTTGCGCGTAAATTAAAACATTATTATGTGACACCCCGGTATATATTCGTAATATATAAATTATAAATATATAAATTTATTTGTCAGATGTATAATTTAATTTCTGTCATTCCAATATACAAAGTACATTAAAGATTGGCGGACTTAGCGCGAATAATCTGAGAGAAAATGAGGGAATTACAAAGGTTCTCCCTTCTCCTTGTTTACATGCCACCCGGTACGACATGCGCGGGTGCCAAGTCGCAAGTAAGTACCTTCTGATCTAGTAAATATATTTCCAGCAGGGGCTGAATGGATATAGGGGGCTTACTGAGGGACTCACGCGTAATAGTTCCAAATAGGGTGGCATTACGCGTATCAGAAATCCATTTTCTCTTACATCGGAGAATCTTTAATCATGTTTTCAGGTCTCTCGTTGTACACCCCTCTTCTTTGCCACTATAAAAGAGGAGGATATAACGTGGCGAAAATTCAATGAAGAGATCCGCGATGGAACGCTTTTCTTGTTCTGTTCGTTATATTATTAGCATTTCTCTTTTATATCGTGTTGCATAAATGATAAGAAATTATTTCCGATAAGTTTCATTGTTCGCAACTGTTTAATCTGTACTAAGTTTTTTGTACGTCTTCATGATCGGAAAAAGATCACGTATAAAAAAGATTCTGCTTACACCACAGAATTTTGCCGAATAGGCGTGTCTAATAGTGTCCTAATCACACACTAATGTGAGCCATTCTACTAATATTATGTCTTTGCAAGTAATGCCTAGGAATAGCCTCATTATGATTTTTTGATCTCTAATCTTGATTACTTGTGTATTTTTGCAAAAGTAATTAGCCTCGCTTGCCAAGTCCACTCGTTCAGCGATTCTTTATACCGGCGTTCATCGGCATGGAGGGAGCGTCCATAGGGAGAAATTAAAAACGTGGCCCCGGGCGGAATTAAGACATATTTTTTAATAAAACCCGATAGAGATCACGCTTATTGAGGTGACTTTTTTCTCCTGATAAGTGCAAATTCCACCAAGATAATTACGTTAACCGAAGAATTTTTGCGGGATTATGAAAGAGTACTACTCTCACGTGGAAAAAAATCAAAGCAAAATTTATATAAAGTTCTAGACGCGTTTTATACAATACAAGAAATAAAAGTTTCGTTTCTATTAAAGAGAAAACATCACTATATATATATAAACACAATAGATGAAATAGAGCTCACAAAAGTTGCAAGTTTTAATGAGAAATATATATAAAAATTTACTAGAGAGAAAATATATAAACATACAATATTGAAAAAAAAAAACACTTATCAATAATGGTCGAAATAAGAAAGAAACGCTCGAAAGTTAGCGGAGGAATGAGAGATTGTGCCAAGTTTTGAAGTAAATGCACTTCTCAAAGCAGGTTATAGATCTCGTGGGGGAGGGGACGGACGCTCCCTCGGTAAGTCTGTTAAGGAAGGATTCGCGAGTTTCCTCAAAGGAGCGAATATTAAAATCACATTTTAGCGCTCCCCTAGTTTGACAACAAACTCCGCGAGCGGGCAACGAGATTAGACGGGATTAAGCGAGCTTCCGTTGACAAACTTACGGTGCGTTATTACCGTGTACACTGACACGCGTCATTCTAAACTGTCCGCACGCGACAAATTCTCACGCAAAAGTCGATCGCGTGTCGACATCGTTTTTTATAATTCTATTAATGGCAATTAAAATTGTACGTTATTAACGAGTTTTAAATTACGGTCTGCAAATTTAGAATACACTACTAACTTTGCTCAGTTATTGAATTACCGCACATGAAATTTTATTCGCCGCTGATTAAAATGCCGCTTAATTAAGTTATCCCACTGCTACTATGTTTTATAAAACAGTAGTGTAATAGTAATAAAAAAAAAAATTTACCGTTCCGCATACAGAACATTGACACTCTTAAAGCAGAGAAACGATTACAAAAAGCGCACTGTATTTTTCCTCTGTCAACGAGAAGATAAATATATGTACGCCTTACACGTTTCTCTAACTAACATATCATGCACAGCAGGATGTTTTGTGATACGCGTGTTGCCTCTCTGTCTCCAGCAACCACATGATGCACGAGAGCATGCGCGACTTACGGGTCGTTTTTGTCGATATTCGACAGCGGTAACTCGAGAGACTTTTAACCGCCCCTATTGCGTTTTCAGAGAGCTCCGTATCTAAATGCGGACATTAATAAATCGCGCGTACATTCGTACACCGAATGCGAGAATCGTCGTCGGCGTTAAGTTAGTTTACGCGGTTGCAGGTCCTAATGCATTTATGGAAATACCCCGCCGCTCCTTGTCCAAGCGCTGTATGCCCAAGGCACAGAGAGATAATTCAGCAATTTTCGCTATTCGCCCGTCACATGTATGATATTTCGAGCGAGATATCCGCGTCAGACACGGTGGAAATTCAACATGATCACTCTAGAAATAACCTTGAAGCTGTCCGAGACATTTGTAGCAAAAATAATATTTGAATTAATTCATGCGTATTATTGTACATTCGTGTGAGAATCTTCATAAATTTCCTTTTATTATTGTTAGATTAATAAAGAGGCAAAAATTGACATTGATATTATACGGCGAGTTTAATTTTTGTACATAGAAAAAAAATATAGAAGCTGCCAATTTCCATCGTTAAAGAATATATTTTTTAATGTCTCGACAAATTATACCGAAATTAATTTCTGCATAAAAGTATAACAGAATATTTAACAAGCAATTTATGGCATAGTTACCAGGACAATTTACGATAATTCTCACTAATTTAGAACAATTCTTCATGACGCATAGCAATTTTAAACATTGTAAGTAAAAAATTGAATCAGTGTAAGAGATCTGTGGCTTTCCTTCTGCTTATCTCGGATTCGCCGCGTGATTTATCCTTCCTTGGGCCGGTGCATAAGCACAGTCACGTTGTCGACATAAGCTAAGTCGGAGCTTACGCCAGTTAATAGCTACGACCAACTATGCGATACGTGGTAAATCGTCGGTTGATGCGCCGTACGTGCAAGGCAAATCTAGTTACGGTAGCCAGCCTCTCAAGCCGTCTTGCGGCTAATGTGATAGACTGCCATTAGGGGTATCTCGCTGTCGTGGCGAGGGTCGGGGCTCTAACGTAGGGTAGGAGCGGGAATGGAGCGGCTACGTAAAGCGGGGGGGGGGGGGGGAGGGGGTTACGACAGAGTACGTTAGTTCGGGGCCGTGCTACCTAGTAAGACGTATTACTTAGATATGAATTATGCAGTACCTCGGCAATGCGCCTCTCCAATAGCCTTAGTTCCAACCGTCTTAGAACTTAAGCAAACGGTATCCTCTCTCTATCGGCAGAAATTTGCTTAAGGTATCCGTCTTTACACACGTAGTCGATCGCCTGATTTCCTTTTCGTAAACACTGACACATGCATTCAAAGACAAGATACCCTCGAAACGAGGCTAAAGATAAATGCAACATTACATAACGATGTAACCTTTGGTTATCGATTGTTCCGATTACAGACATAAGCAAAAATTATCAAGCATATAAAACGTTTGTTTATGTCTCGCGATTAGAATAAAAAAATATGGGATACCACCCTTCCTTTTACAAATGCATCGTCAAAATTATTCGCCACGATATTTCCTGAAAAAATAAATTTAAATCATAAGTAACCATATAATAAAATCATAAAACCGTGAACATTAGCTCGTTCTTTGCGCCCATTTACGCGTAAATTTATTCTACTGCCGATTCTCGAACAACTATTTACGCCGACATTCTTGTAAGAGGATGTTAAACAATGTGATGTCTCTCTTTCAAACAGCACCAAACGTTTCATACGTCGTTGTATTTTCTCACCTTTCCCGACCCGCTACTTCCTACATAAATTAAATTTACCCATGTTTAATCGGTCGTACTCTCATTGTGGCAACATTCCATTTCATAGAACATAATTCTCAAAATTTAATTACGCGTAATTAAAATTAATTTTTTTTTTTTTTTTTTTTTTTTTTTTTTTAATTTAGTTTTCGACTCAATTAATTTTATGTCATTTTTTGAACAAAAGAAAGACTTTTTGGCTTGTACAACATTATCCAGCTTGTAACATTATCATCGTAATTACTGTTCCTCGAATCACGTCAGAGCGATGAGTTAATCTCCTGTTACATAGGGTGCCTTTATTGTTGGAAAATGATTTCCTGTATTAACCGATAGTTAAACGCGATCCTTCTTAACCGTCTCTATAATACTTCCTGTGGAGAGAATCCGAAGGAACGAGTCGGTAGATGCTAGATGACGGCGGTGTAGAAAGGAAGAGGGTGGGATGCTGGGGAGGCAGTGGGCGTAATGGAGGCTAGTTAAACATTAAGCATCCCCTGATACCTCGCTAACCCCTTACTAACCCCGGTTAAGGTGTATGCAAGGTGTATACAGCTCTAGGTGGTTTCCTATACCTTACAGACCTTTGTACACATTCTTACTAATTGACGTCTCGCTCGTCTGCATTATGCACTCGTGATTACTCCCGAGTGTTCCTCTTGCTTAAATATATCCGATCGAGTTGAAGTTATCGGTATTGCTTACAAAAGTTGCTTTCGAATGTAAGTGTTCTCGTCTATTACGCTAGAGATATTCTGTTCCTTCTAATGATCTCTTAATTAATTGTTTAATATTTCGAAAGAGAAAAATCATTATTTTACATTATCTATATTATTAATTTGTCTATTATTTTTTTAATAATTACTTTCCTAAATCTAAATAAAAATACATATAACAATCGTGAATTAACTTACAAGTAATCAAGTGTAGTGTAAGGTACCACATATGGTACCTTAACATACTAAATAAATCTTATCATATAGGTAGTATAAAAAAATACACCAAGAGAAGAATCGTCATCCTAATAAATTTGTGAATATAGAAAAATCATTTAACATCTATTGATCTAAAAAAAATATCTCCGTAAATATTTTTTAAATCAGATACAGAAATAAATAAATTTTTTAAAATTTATGTTTTTATACAATATATATAGTTGAAAGTAACAGTTTCAATTTATCACATGCAATATTTATGATTAAATGCATCTTTATTATAATTTCTATTACATTCACATATTTCTATATCATATAAATTGCCCTATACATGTATAAGATGTAATTTTCAAAATATAAATTCATATAATTTTTCCAAGTATTTTTTATCAAAATATATATCGAGAATTTTGCTCGTAGTTATTTGACCTGTTTATGAATAAAGGTGCGCACCTACTTGTTATTGCTGATGCAAGTTGCGATGACAAGAGAAACGTATATTATCGTTCTTTACTTGAGGACTTTAGAAGGTTAGCAGTCGCCATGCTGGCAGGACATGGAAGCACGCAGGACACGACGCCGTGGCAGGCCGTATAGGGGTTGCCATGGTGATCTCATGGGGAGGGCATTCGCCCTCTCTCACCCTCACTGAGAAGATAATGCTGCCTGCCTGCCTGCCTGCCTTTCTACCGATGTTGCTACCAACCGCCGCGATATCAGAAGCTCCGGCAATAAAGCAAACGTTCATGCTTGCACGAAAGTTTATGAGACAGACCTGGTTTTCGAGTCGTGCGATTACGAGGCGACAAGCCACGATACCTCTCACGTACATATTCCGTTCTCATTACTACATATCTCGAAAATTATTCTACAACGAGATTAAAAGATATTAGTATTTTTTTTTCAATTTTTATGTATTTTTTTATTTTTTATAAATTTCCTCCTTTTAAAACGCAGAAACAATTGGAATTACCGGTTCAATTTTGTTTACAGTATTCTTACTTGCTTGCAATACGTGAAATAGTTGATATCTTCTATCTCTCTCTCTCTCTCTTTTTTTTTTTGACATAGATAGATTTCAAATCTGAATGGAATTGAGATGATAATATTACTATATATTTTTCTCGAAACAAATCTTTACGCTTAATTTTTCTGTACTAGCGTATCCAATATATACGCGTATATTGTATGTGAATAAATGATTGAAAATTCTCATTTGATGCGTCAAATCTGACATTTAATATAGATATAGGCATGTTCTATCGAACAACCATGTAAAAGGAAGAGCCTCATATAAATGTCACGTGGCGAAACTGTGAGCGAGTAATTCACGTTGACGTCGCGAAAAAGAAGAATCGACGATAGAAAAATGATGCTTAATATTTTGTTGCGAGAGAGCGTTTGCTACTTACTAACTACGAGACTCGATGCGATGTGTCGCGAAATTAAACGACCTTAAACCACGAAGACGATATCAGTATATCCGAGACTTAAAGGCTTTAGTTGCGGACGCGACGCGCGCCTGACTAACGACTCTTTGCTATCACCGTGTTTCCTTTTTAGAAAAGTCAAGACGGACGAGACGCGAACGCTTCGACAAAGTGTCGTCGTATTTTTGGTTTACGGCGTCTGAGCGTTTCCGACACGAGAGAACGGACGGCGAGAGAGAGAGAGAGAGAGTAGACGAGAGAGGACGGACGGGCGGTCGCCTGAGCGCTTCAACGATCATGAGGGTGGAAAGTGGGTGGTTTGGTGGGTATACGGGGAGTGATACCGGTCCCAAAGGTGTCGTTACAATTAGACAGCGCTGCCGACTGCTACGACCTCAACCGCTAAATAACTTACTGGTGCTGACAACCCGACCGCCACACCGTTACCGCTCATCGTGCCGCATGTAAGCCAACCATGGGTCTACGCGTCAGCCGGTGAAAGTGCTTTGCGTATAATTCCGTCATGTCGCTCGCCAAGCGTCTTGCAAGGGGATGTATTTCCACTTTTATGCGTGCCGTTTTACTTCAACTTGCGAGCTCGCATAACGTTCAACATCTTGAAGATGGAGAAAAAATATCTTACAGATAGAAACATTTCTATTTAGAAAAGAGTTCTCTTGATCGAATATCGAAAATTTGAGATAAAATTTTTCCTTACATATAATTTTCATCAAACGCATTATTTAACACTTAACATTTTTATAATTTAAAATTTTAGTAAAATCTATTGAGTAGAAAATAAAATTTGATAACTTTTGTCCTAAAAGTTTAAATTGTGATCTCTTGATCTTTCAATAACTTGTAATAATTTGAATACAAGAGTTTTCTCTCTAGTATATTTTTATGAAATAAAAGTTTATTCCAAATTGATTAAAGAGTTTATATATACAAGAAGAAATGGGCAAGCTGGAGAAATTTTATTTATATATATACATAAATATATAGGATGTTCGCGTCGAGACGAAGTATAAAGAGCGAAGCCAATGTCGAGGACGTCGCGCTGTCTTGCGCTTGCGCCGAGTGTTTAGAACTCGAATGCTGGTAGAAAGAGGTGACGAGGAGGTGAGGAGAAAGAGGATGGACCTTCGAAGGAAGAGGACAGGGGTGTCCCTGGAGTATCGACTTGCCCCACGGGACTCGGCAGTCGATAGTCCCGAGGGATTCGCTGTCTCTTTCCCGAAGTAGCCGTTCTCGATGATCTTTCCTCGTCTCTCTTCCTCTATTTTCCATTTCTCTCCCTCTTTTCCTCAAGCGTCTCCTTGTTCCACTAGTGCACTATCGTGGGTCACGAAAGCAGAATGGCCGAACAGGTGAAGGGAGTTCTACCGAGATGACTTTGGACGATGAGACGAGATGAGATTTTGTTTCAGAAATTGTTGAATCGAAATATAGATCGCGCATATGTAAAAAATTGGATCGAGATATAATCGGTTAAGAGCACAATTCGAATCAACAGCACATGATGAAAATCCCTCAAATTATCAAAATGCATTTAGTTTTTCTATCAGAATACGAATGATAAAGCTTCGTTACTTATGTATCTCGTTCTGAAACAGTTCACGGAGATCGTTAATGTTTATTTCGGATCATAGCCAAAATGGAATTACGCACCGTAACGCGAAACTTGGTTGAGCGATGATAAGAAAATGCGCGCGGCGTAATGATTAAATTGCGAACAAAACCGGCCGGATAAATACAGTCGCGGGGGGTGAAGTGAAACGCCTCGCGAAGATAGGGAAAGAGTGTTTTCTCCTCAAGTTTATATGAAATTTCATGCTTTGTACAAGCGACGCTCCGTCGTCTCCCTTCGCGTTCCTTCGTGATCGCGAATCCTCTTGCCTGCCTACCAACCCTCGTACAAAAGGGCTATCCGTCCATCCTTTCTCGGCCTCCATCTCCGCCGAGAATTATCCGCGCAACTTACAATTCCCATTTTTTTTTTTCAGCTACTTACACGCGCCAAATATCGAACTCCGCATACTGTGGCGGGAAATGAAAGTGAATCTTGAAACGTTATTATTCGACATTGTACCTGTATCTCGTCCCCGGCATTTTGTGCGACGCGACTTTTTAAATAATCGAATGGCTTCACTGGAGGTCGCACGACACGTGCGTTTGCGTTTCTCACGCGCGACCGCCTTGCGCTTGACACTTTACGGCCGTCGAGAAAGTTATAGACCTATGATCCCTGCGAAAAAAATGTCTATATATCTAAATCACTTATGTAATTTTCGCCGTGTATATTGAAGCGCGTGCCGAGTCGCGCATTCCTATCTTTTGATAGCAATGATGTTTAAGAATAATATATTCAATAATCAATTTTTTAATAAGGGTGATAATACTCATTTAAAATTATTTTTACATAATAAAAATTTATTTATTTTTTATTTTTTTTTTTTATTATTAATTTGTTGAACACTTGTGATGATTTTTTAAATTTGTATTATATATATATACAATATAATACGTGTGTAGAAGCAAACGTGGTATATCGTTTATCGAAGAATTCACTCTCTGGCCCATACTAATATTGCGCTCTCTGGTCTACAGTTTACGGCAATGATGCGTAGACACGTGTGTTCTCGTCGAGCGGGCAAAAATCGAAAGCCATCACTGGGTATAGTATCCGCGCGCGTGTAACGGGTCGTAGAGGTATTGACACGTATGTACGCGTGCGGTCGTCGAAAAGAAAAGGGAAGAAAAGCCACGCGGAGGGTCTTGCTCGCTCTTCTTCGTTTTCTCGAGGGAGGATCCGAAGGGTGTGCGGCGCGTCCCTCGCGAACCCTCGCGCGTCCCCTTGTTCCGCGACCCTCCGCGCGTGAGCCGGGCTACCGAAATTCGCCGAGTGTCCTCCCCGTTCGGTAATACGTTACGCGACTGCGAAAGTATCGTCCGCAACCACCCTCGGTCCGGCCTAACCTGGAGCTGATGCGACGAAACTTCCACCGTTTCCTCGAAGGAAGCGGGGGGTCTCCGGAGACTACCATTTTGACTCTGGGGATTAGACGTGACCCCGCCCATCCGTGGGTAAAGTTTTGTCCCTTTCGATGGCCAAGAACGAAAAGCCGTCGCTATATTGATGACTTCCTTCCACGTACGAGGGAGAGAAAGAAAGAGAGAGAGAGAGAACGAGATGGGTAGCAAGTAGAAAATCGAGATGTGGGAAGCCGCGAAGGGAAGGATGCTGAAGAAAGTGCGCTAGCACAATTCCCGGTAGTTGCGGGTTGGCCCGCTAATGCTGACTAGACGTGTTTCGTAGTACGATCTTAGTACGCTTATTGCCATCATTTGAAAGGATTTTGAAGATTTTCTGCAACCTATGCTTTAATTTGAGTTGTTTATCGTTGATTGTAGTTATTAACATTTGGTTTTGTTTTTTCCTTCATAATATCCAATAAAAAAAAAGAAATAATTGAAGAGTATTATAACTTAAAAAATTTCTAAATTAAGTATGGGTACCGCTTTATCGTTTTTAATATTGATATAGCTATCTATATAGATATCACGATAAATATAAATCGAGCATTTATAAATATGTTTCTGTTACAATATACACACACACACACACATATATTTATAATTCATATATTTAAAAATTTTTAAAATTCATATTTCTTTTTAATAACGTATTATGTTTTTAGAATTATTCCAAACTGAAAACTTTCAATTGGTAAAGCAATTTGTTCCGACAGATTTATATATTCTTAAATTGGATGATCGCGGTTAATATTTATGTGAAAAAAATTTGAAAATAAAAGAAAAAGAAATTGAAAGAATTATGAATATAATATGCAAGGATTAAAGTCATGTGCGTTAACATAAAATTATCAGAGATTCGCACAACGCAATTGGCTTAGTAGCGGACACATGCTTCCTTTATTCGCAAGAGCTTTGTGTTGTAAACCTTGCACAAGGAGTGGCACGAGGTTTAGGGGTTGGTCGGACAACGGCATCATAAGTCGGGAGTGGTTTGAGGGTTTGGGTGGGTTGTTGGGGTGGCGAGGGTCCCTGGAGGCGGCGGGCTAAATATATCCACCCCCGACAACCCTCGAGGGAGAATGTCAAGACAACATGGCCGACGCCCGTCATCCCGCTGGCTCTATGTATACAATAGTTCGTGTTCGGCTATGCTGGCAGAGCATTCGAGAACATTGGAAGATTACAACGTCGTACTGTTAAATGTATACAAATTAAATAATCACAAATATATACTCGCGCGTTTGTGATGCGGTATTTCCTAGTATATTTTTTTTTTCTTTCTTTCTTTTTATTATAAATCAGAATGCACATTTATTTTTGATCGATAGCGAGCATTTTATTCGCGAGCGGTGTTAAACGCCTTTTTCTTTCTTGCCGGCAGCTCCGCGAGATTACGTTCTCGAGTCACGGATGAGGTGCAATCGCGAGGCGGAGTCCGTAAAAAAAACCCCGTCGGCAAAATTTACATTATTGCCCCCGAGACCATTTAGGTAATCTCGGAATTCATCGCTCGCGATCGGATTTCGAAATAAAAAGAGAGGCGTACTAGAAGCGAGGAGGGAACGGGATGGGAGAGAAGCCCGCCGCCAACAAAGTTACGTTTCACCTTTTCGGGAACGCACCTGCTGCTCGATTGCCCGTTGTCGTCGTGTCGTACATACAGCGCATATTGCGCACCGCCGTTGTTCTTCGTCATCGCGCGAACGTACGGCGGACGCGGGACCAAGAGAGGACAGAGAAATATAGCACAGATTAAAAATCATAGTAGACGAAGTCTACTGTTGTGGAGTGCGGGCGAGAGAGGTCGAGGAGAGCGTCGCGCGATGGTGGTCGCGAGAGAAGGATACCGGGGTCGAAATTAGCCACCCTCCGGATTATCCTGAATTAACAAATTGAAAAAAGTCACCTTCCCCTCGGGCACGGCTCTTAAAGGTGCCCGTCTCGATGTTGGCGACGCGAATCGAGCGTCGCTTCCGAGTCTCGCTCCTTCGGCTTAAAGCACGATCTCTTCGCCCGGGATATCGGACCAACAAATTCATGCAAATGCTACTTGGCTCTGCCGCGGTCGCGATACGTACGTCCTGTGTATATATATATATATATATATATATATATATATATATATATATATATATATATATATATATATCTGTGTCGGTATAGCCGCTGGTACAGCGATAACACCACGTATACAGAGCGGCATTATACACGATACCTACGCGGCGATGCGCTTAAGCACGAGCGACACGAACAAATTCCCCATGACGATTTTGATAGGAAACTTCTCGCGTTATTGAAACGCGTTAAATTTTACGGTTTGCGCTGTCGTGCAAAATGCCTCACGGTAATATACGATGTTTAATCCATTCCGTAAACGTTGAATGACGTTTAAAAAAAGATTACAGTTAACATTAATGAGGAAAATCAAGAGCTTATTTTTTTAAGAAAAGAGAAAATATCATTTTTTTATTGACTTTTATACTACGATTAATTTTTTCTTTTTTTTTTTTTTTAATTTTTCTCAGGATAATTCTTAATTATTTAAGAAAAAAATTTAATGCGTTTAGTATTATTTGAAGGTAATAAGAAAATAAAAATGATATTCATGACGAGACAATAATTGCCACATTGATCGTTTTATCGTAATTGATATTTGAAAGTTTATTGCTGTGCACAGCACAGAAGAAAGCATTCGCATGCTATCGTGAATATTATAGCGCGAACATATCTTACATGGTGCGCGGTCACATTTTGCTCAATGTATTACAAAGACATATGTACAAGATTATGAATGAGTACCTACAATGAAGACATGTATACGGTATATATATCTTTCTGCAATAATCCGTGTTTCGGAGCCACTTAACGTTTTACCGTCTCCTCTTCTCTATCGTTATCACCATGGAATAATGTACGTGAAAATATTAACGAATACGTAAGCGTTTAGTACATCTTGTATAATCGTGAAAAATAGCGCATTTTTTATCAATCTTTAAACGAGATAATCTTTACTTTTCATTTTTCGATAAAATATCGAAAACACTAGGAAATCGTTTTTTAAGAAAATAAGCTGTCCCAGGATTTTATAACTTTGTTTCGGCTCCTTTATGTACAAGTATAAAGGAACAAACGATCCGCGGTACAACGTGGTGCGCGGGGCCTTTTCGCGATACGTGCCGCGACTGCGGAATCTTTTTCATGGGGCCGGCATGAAATAACTGCATCGGCGAATTGTCTGCATTAAATATTCAAAGGGAGGTGAGGGACCAACGAGATGGCTACGCGTGCGTATATATTACGTACACCCTAAGCCGTTATCCGTTCCAGAAAGTGGCGAGAGGCCGGGTTTTGTTCCCTCTCGATTTCCTCTCGTTTCGTAGTCACTCGAGCCACCGATACCAGTCGATCGATTCTAGCCGGACAGAGACAAATGCCGGATCTAAAATTCGATGGGCTGGCACACTTCGGAAACTGAATTTCCATGCAAGCGAATTTCGTTGCGTGCATGTGCATTCATAGTATTTTAATCATCGAGCTTTCAAGTTTGTTGGAAACTCGATGGATTGGATATGTATATATATATATATTTATATATGAATATATATAAATAGAGATATTGCATAATTAAAAATATATTTAAGATACATGTAATTAAAACTGTATAATAAGGATTGTGAAACAAAATGCTGGAGAAACAAAGTATGAAAAATGCTTGCAGTTTTCGCGATAGTAATAAAGTGTATTTTTTTATAAAGGCTAAACTTTGTTTTTGGCTACAACAAATTATTTATATCACATAACGGACGTGTCGAAAATTTTCTTTTATACAATTTCGATCTGTAAAAGAATGAAGTAGCCGGGTTCGTGAGGAGCGTTGAAGTATATGTGAAATCGTCCAGCGTATCGTAAGAGAAACGGAGAAAAACGAAGGATGGAGGTGGAAAAGGAGTGAGTGGCCATAAACTCGGGTGTCGTTTGCGTTTTCTATTTAGCCATTTCAGTTCACCCCATCTACTGTTCTTTTTACAGTCCTTTCCCGTTGCTCTCTTGGTGTCGTCCCAACAGACGAGCGACTCGAATTGAATTCCATACGATTCGGATAGTTGGATTTACGTTATATACTGAACGCGCACGCCGTTCCCCATCGCGTTCAACTCATCTGGCATAACCCGACGGAGGACGGACGTGACGATGCATCGATTGATGCCAGTCAATGCGATATAAATGATTCGGAAAGAATCTTACGTTTCGACGTGTCGTTCGTTGCCGTCTCGCAGCAACACGATTGTGCAAAGAAATATTTAACGATCGACAACGTCGTTTCACTCGGCTAAACTGTAGAAATTTTTCATCCATTTATTTTCCATCCTATGGCAAAATTGTGGGTGACATAGTCGGATGATAAAATAGCCGACAGAGCCGACAGACGATTTTCGATTATTTCCTCTTCGTGCATGGCGTGCATGTATGGTAAGTGCGATGGTAGAATCTTCGATTGGTACCTATTTTCGTTGGACGAGCATGTACGCCGAGGGTCTCTATCGGGGAAGCGCGCCGTTTGCCGTACATTTATTGCCTCCACCACCCTCCGCGCTTTCTCGCTCTTACGACGTTATATTTGATATTGGATAGACTCGGTATACGTATCATTGGTATCGTAAAAGCTGCCATAAATAATATTAAATAAATGTAATACGCCCGGTAAAATGCCGCTTAGCCCGTGGACGACTCGTCGTGGATGTCGTCGTACGACGCGACGTATCTCGCATATGAAAAGTTTAATATTCCCATTTTAAGGAGAAAGTAAGGAGAAAGTTTTATTATATCGTATAAAAAAACCCTAGCGGGCTACGTTTTACGCACGAACAACACGGGTCCTGAGCAGTCTCGTATGAGCGATGCCTGCGTGTCTCTCATGCGCAGATCTAAAAAAATACTCTCGTCCCGCTTCTTCCGCCATACGAGTCTGTTACCATTTCGAGATGGAAGATAGATAACAAGTACAGAATACGGCTACATTATTCCTCGCGTACTTAGTATAATGAATGTATGGTACATTTGTTCTATGGTGTTGTAAAGCCTCTGGACTTGGAATGATATGGATTAGCAATTTTAATGTTTCATAAAAATATAAATCGCGAAAAATGTATATAAAAAATTAGCTTTTAGAATATTTGATTTTTTAATTGAATAAAAAATTTGTTGTATGTTAGTATAATAAAAAAAAATATGAATTAAAAATTTCTTTATACTGTGGATAGGCAATGTGGACGGTCACGAGCAGCGATCTCGAAAGATAAACGAGACGAGACACGAACATATTTACAGCCATCGTAAAACTTGTCAGTTAATCGAATGTTGTAGCAATAATTTGATATGACAGTCTAGAAAAAAAAAAAAACTTAAATACGAGAGATCGCAAAACATATTCTTATCGAGAATTATTAAATTTTTTTTACGATTACATAATACGACTACACATTATGTAATGATAAATAGAGAATAATGCATTTCTCTTTGCAAATGAAATATATATATATATATAGTCTTTCGTAAATAAAAATATTCTCTATCTTGATTGCGCTATTTAATTTCAGAAAAAAGAGCCAGTCATTCGTGTTCGCGGATTTTTTTTCAGAACGTAGACTCGTCGCAATTTTCAAGACACAATCGCGTACATTTCCATTTTCCGTGAGGATCCCTCGTTGCCGACGTACATCAACTTGTATAGTTCGTAGGTCGGCGGGAAGAGTTACGTTCCTCGCTATGAGATAGCGCACGTTTAAGGGCACGTACTACCATAGCGGTAGTGGAGTCGCGAAAAAAATCATGTATCCTCAAAACGGACCGCATCGGAGAAGTCTGCACTGCTAAGTTTCCTTGTACATACGAATGCCGACGAGAATACCGGTATTAACTTATGGATACGTCGTCGCTCGCTTCGCCGTGGAAGGATCGTACGAGCCTCGAGCTCGTCGTTAATTGCTAGTATAATTTGTAATTCGAGAAGTAGCGAGAGAAAGAGAAAGATACATGTATACAAATAGAGAGGAGCGTAACCGAGAGGCAGAGAGGTTTTTTTCTCGCCAAAGGAAACGAGTGTCTTCCTCGAGAGGAAATGTCTTTTGAGTACGGAACGAGAACCAGATCATGAAGAGCAGGGCGCCTGGCGTTTGCTTGCCTGACCCGTTGACCCGCCAGAGGATTGTGTTTTACTGGCAGCCGCATTTGTCAGGAGGCGTCAAAACCTCGTGACAACTGAACGTTCTGTCGGCACTCTCGCTTCGCACTAAACCTGGCGGATCCCTGCGTATATGAGGGCGACATCGTCACCCGCTGGGAAATTAGCCGTTAAGTGTTTTATGTATCCGGCGACGAGCCACGCACGGGACACTGGTGTCACGTGGCTGGTTTCGTGTAAAGCACGCAGGATGTACTGTGTGTCGAGTGCGGGAGGAAAGCTTTTCGAGTTGTCGTTGCTTTTTCTCTCTCTCTCTCTCTTTCTCTTTCTCTTTACATTTATAATATTTTTCTCTTAAAATAATTATAATTTATAATAAAACAACGTTATAAAAATATATAAAAATTTAATTAAAAATAAGAAAGTATTTATCGCGCATCATCATTATATCGATCGCAAAATTTTAGGAAACGCAAATTGTTTTTTAATGCTCCGTACGTATTATCAATCCAGCTATCACATAATAATATTACCATGTTATACTACTTTATGTTTCTCCGGCGCTGATTTCTTTTCTTTCTTCATTCAGCAATGTGTTGTGTCTGGCAACGACGAGCGACCAGATCGCGTCACCAGATGCCATCCGAGTCGCCCACCTCGATAACGAGCGATGGTTAAATGCCTCGTAACTAACTCAATCTGGGGCTTCCTAATTAAATATCTATCGTTTAATTAAGAATGATTTACGGATGGCAGTCAGTCATCCAGTCAGCGAGTCGACCAACCAGCCGGCCGGACTGCTAGTCGGACAAGCACTGCTTGTATCATTCCATGTGCCTCGGCAATCGATGCAGGAATTATCCTCATTAGGTCGATCCGCGATTCTCCGGGTTGGCTTCTACTCGCGAGGGCCGGAGACGAAGAGGATCTCGAAAGAAAGAGAAAAGAAGATAAAGAAGACGGAGGAGAAAAGGCGGAGTGAAGAGTCGGAGACGGAGGAAGAGGACGGGACGAGCTATTAGATCGAGAGTTGGTTGCGTGCAACTCGAAGAAAAACTGGAAATCTGTGGCTCTTGGCGGGCCGGAGGATCTCGGAAGGGGAGGACCGAGGGATGGGCAGCTCTGGGGTATTGTAGGGCCCTCCGCGTCCATCCTCCCTCTTCTACCCTTCTACCTTCTGTCTCTCTTCCTTCTATCCGACAAAAAGGAGTCGCTGACCGCGAGTGACAACTTAGCGAGCCGGAGCTCACCTCGCCATCCAGTTGCTCGGCCACACACAGACCGTCCCGGCGTTATGACGCGCGTCCTTTCCTGCGAAAGAATTCCGCGAAGGACGCCTATTCGAGACAAGGATCTCTTTCGTTGAACGCGCGATACGATTTACTTGGGTAGTGTCATAGGAAAAGCGATTCGATATCGTATCTCCAGTGAATCGATATGTCGTAATCAAAATTTGGGAGAGAGAAAACATGTTTAAATACTTGCCAGAATCAAGTTTAAAAAGACTTGAAGTCTGAGACTGAGACAAAATTGATAGATGCTCCTCCATCGACGATGAGCGAATACTCGATCTACGCGTCTTTATCATATGGTCGTACAAAAATATAGGTAAGAACAACTAACACGGCCATATGTCGGGCGTGGAGCTCGCGTTTACTGTACGACGTACAGTCGCCCTGGGCGACAGGGTTGAAACGCTCTTTATACCCTCCGAATTTCTCTCTCTCTTTCTCTCTTTCATCTTCTCTTTTGCTCCGCAGACGAATGTGTGCGCGAGCAAGCATGTATGCAGCCTCGTTATGTGCGTATATATATATATCTACATGTATCTATGTTAGTTCGTCTATCTCTCTCTCTCTTTCTCTCTTTTTCTCCGCGCACTTTTGTCCCGCTACTGCCGCAAGAGCAATGGATAATGTTATTTTGATTTACATATATGCGTCCGACCCGTCCCCAGTTCTCGATACGGGCGATGCTGCACGGTGCCAGCGATATCGTGCGACATTTTGGCATCGCTTCACAAATTTTTCTACTGGCTCATGTTTATTCGATAAGATAATCGTACTATGATATTTCGGATATGAATTCAATAGAGTTTGTTGGCGGGACTCGAGACACAAATGCGCGCTTCGTTTTCACGCGAAATTCCGACAAAAATAAAATACTGACAAATAAATGAAGATAAGGACACACATAACGCAGGATAGCGTAACATGACATAAAATTCTGCTCGTTCCATTCGTAATTAAAAGTGCATGCCGCGATATCATATTTAATATCTGTACTTTTCTTCAAAGAAAAATCAGCCAATCCTTATCGATTTAGTTTACGGGCTTTTTTTTGGACGACGGCGTCTACGGGATTGAGTGGTTACTGCGGTGCGTAAATAGACGTAACGCAAAAGTTTACCAGATGGGATTCCGGTTAGTCTGATCCGTCTAAGTCCGCCGAGAGGGGTTCTCGCGCGGAATGTCGTGTAATTGATAGCGAGCACACTGGGCTCGATGAGCCGTAGGAAAATAATAAGCCGTCGTAGTAGCTCGGTAGTACGTGGTATTATGGGCCCTTTCAGAGGGGTGTTACTTGGGCGTCGTTGCGTCGGGAGGGGTGGCACAATGTATGCACCCTCGCATGCACCGCCGTGCTCGGATATCTCGGTCTTAGGGTGTGTCGGATATCTATATTCGCACAAGTACAACATCTCGGTTCGATAAAGTCTCTTCCATTCTCTCTCTCTCTCTCTCTCTCTCTCTCTTCCTCTCACCGAACAAATAGCCAGCCGGCGGAATATTAGCGCCAGCGATTTTATAGCTATTGCGAATGTGTACAAAATTCGCACTGTCAGTGTCGTGCGATCAATTTTCAAATAGTTTCGCGATTATATATAAATATTCTTATGCAAGAAAGAGAAAGAGTGTGTAGGCGGGGGCATTGATTACTTAAAATTATATTTTGATACAATTATTAGAAAATGTGGAGAATTTCATCTTTTAAAAGAATATCAATTGCACATCTTCGTCTTTAACATCAAGAAAATATCAGTTATCCTAAATGTAGCAATGGATGGATACAGAGACTCTGGGGAGAAATCTCGTACAAGCGGAATCAGGAGTAGTAAATTGCTCGACGAGGCGTGATTTAATGACGTGACTATATTGTGCGTTGCGTATCCGTATGTGCTAGAATCGATTAATCGAAATACGTAACGCGATTCCGATCTGAAAAGGATGATCTCAATCCTTTGAAAGAGAATTAATGATGTCTCCTAGCCGGGTCGTCGTGAAAGCGGAATCGAGAATAATTTATTCGCGCAGCGTATACACGGTGCTCCGATATTTTCCAACTTAGGACTGCTGGACAAAATATATAGCGATCGAAATGATTGCCCGATGCAATAGAAAACCGGTCTCGTGTAGCACGTTATTTTTTCGGCCCTTACGTCACGGATGCGTCTCGTCGCTGTTGTAAGTTGACTGATTGGTCGCGGCATGCCTCGTTGATGCTAACGTTGACATTATCGATTCGTAGCGAGCGCAATAATGAATCAATTTTTTAGAAAATTAATTATGCTATTTTAAAAAATATCTTTAATTATAATCATGTAAAATTTATAGGCATAAAAAAGATAAAATGTTTGTTGATTAGTTCCTATCTTGAAATATCTTAGATTTATTACCAATAAATCCGTATATAAAAATATAAGAAATCTATTAACATATATATACTGGCGCAATTCTTTTAGGATAATACAACTTATGACAAGACGGTCCATAAGATTCCGCGTCGTAATTGAATCCTGCCGAGTCCGAACGAGAGAATAGAAACGTTCCATGGATCGTAGGGACGGGGCGCGCTCGATTAGATTTGGGCGGATTAGCCAATCAAAAACTCCAATACGACAACCCCTCCGCCAACTAGCAGTGACATTTGATGCTGCAGGCACTCTATTAGATTTGCGCCGTCGCTAACGCGATACGGAATCGAATGATCCGTGCTCTTTCGAAACGATTGTCGGTACTAGCGCAATCCGGCGTTCTTCGATAAGCTTTCCATTTAATCGCACAAATTTTAAAAATAATAGAGTGAGAAGCTTGAAAAAAAAAATTAATTATAAACATTAAACATTAAATAATTTAAAGACCTATATTTTATGGTAGTCGATGACACTGTCTTATAATCGTTTCTGATCACTTATAAGATCCTGTAATAGTATCGTTATTTCTATTAATTTAATATTAATAATATTTTATTTATTATTAATGTAATCAAAGTAAATCCTTAATATAATATCTACAATCGAAGTTTTCATAATTAAAAACTTGTGAGAAGAGAGGGATTGCATGGCATGACGTATGTAACTTCACTCTCAATTAACCGATCCATATCCATGTTGTAAATCATATCGTAAAATTTGCTCGCATGTTACAAAACAAACTGATACGTACGAATACACTAATAATGACCGAATCTTTCGCACCGTATTATCGAGGTTTAAACGTGGTATTATATTCTTCATGGAAACGTATACGCTACAATTGACGAATCTAATTTCAGGTTTGATGTTATACATTCGCACGTACACGTGCCCCACTCAAAAGGAAGGTGCGTGAAAGCGCGCGCGTCACGCGAGGTGCACGTTCGTTTACACGGGTGTGGCGAGAATGAGTGGTCGTGTGCAATTAGCTTCTTATCTTTCTTTCCGGGGTGAATGTAGGGGGTGTATGAGCCGCCACGGGTCATCACGGTGGTATGGCTCGAGCGACTCGTTTACGCCTCTGTTTTCTTTTCTTTCTTTCTTTCTTTTTTTTTTTTTTTTTACGGGCAATGCGTACTCTCGGTCCGCGGTGTTTAACGGCGCGCGGACCACCGTCGAAACTTTGGCTGGCTTTCCGATTAACATGCTAATTGGCTCGGCAACCCTTTAAACGGCCATTTAAAAAATTAGGGGCTAGATAGCGTCCGCTACTGCTCCGTGCAATGAGCGTCGATGCGGTTGCGGGCTGATTTTAATTGGCGAATACTTTCGATTCGCTTATTCTTGATTGGCCTAATTAGTCGCAGATTCAAAAAAAAACGGGTTAACAATTGCAGTATTTAATTGCTACCAGATATATTTTATTAAGAAGATTTTGATGAATTGTACGTATAAATTGATTTTATATTATACGATTCTTTTAATATTGATCCTATATTTGATTATATACAAAAAATTTCTTTAAACAAGTATTGTGTATAATGATAATAACATTATATAATAATTGTGACGTTTTAATAAATAAATAAATGTAAATGCTACATATAATTGATTAGATTTTAATCGAGTTATTCATATTTTTCAACGAAAAGTGTTAAATAAATAAATAAAAGTATTAAATAAATGAGATATATATATATATATATTTGCTTTATGCACGAGTTAGTATTAGACGGAATGTCAAATAAATCCATGCCATCTGCTATAAATACGCGGTGCGCTTCATTGTCAGTCGCGTTCATCGTTCGTCAGTACCACATGTATAAGGAAACTCGATCTTGCAGTAAGATATCCAACACCAACCCCCGTCGTAGCATCCGCCCCGTGGGTAACAAAAGGGCAAAAAGCGTGTTCGCTACTGGTCCCTTTCGATTTCTCCCTGTCCTCTTTCTCGGGAGGAACAATTAACCGAATTTGCATTATATCTCTATCGTATTACCAGATCCGTATTATCGATAAAATTGGCAATTTGGGATAGAGCCCCGCATGAGATTTAGAATCGGAGATGCTTGCTCATTTCATGTCGATATTACTCCCTTCATCCTCTCTTTCACCCTTTTGAACAATCGTTGTTGTCGTTTCTTCGTCACCGTATCCATGTTTCTGCATATAATAAAACAATTGATAATTGTTTAATTATTTTCTTTAATTTAACGTATAAAATTATTTTGCAATTATTTAATATAAATTTTATTTCTATATGCTTATTTTTTTGCGCATTATTATTGTTGGCAAATATTGATTAAAATTTTTGAAAATTACATATTGGAAAAAATTTTCACCAAAGTTGCAAAAAATTATTCCACCTTTTTTCATACGTACACAGGGGCAGAGTCTTGTACACGAGTCGGAGAGTAGGGTCCCGATAACGATAACCGACAGCACTGACGATGCGAGAGGGACACAGCCGAGGGTGACAGAACGATTGTAGCGTCACCAAGCTGTAATGGTGTAACTTGACACCCGGGGTATACGCCCCTCTCGCAGACGCCGGACAAGCGTGGCGCTATCGCGGACGAGCCACGATCGTTGAGCACCGCGTGCTCGTGTACGAGTTAGTCATGGCCAGGCTATTATAGATAATAATGTAAGAGAGACACGTATATAAACGAGCATCGCCGTAACTAGCGTCGCGAAATTATCGTCGCCGTCCTGGTCGCGGCCTTATCGGACTAATCGGGACGATTGCTCGCGATTCTTCCTGCCATTGTTTTGCCGCGTGACGGGACGTCGTCGATCGATATCGTCGGTTAATTAGTCACGATTGGTGTCCATGTAAGTTACAACGTGGCGGCTCGTAGATAAAGATCGCCCTCCGATCCGCCAATTGGACGACGAGTCGTCGCGGTTGGAACGAGAAATTAGTCTGAATAATGTAACACCTCTGAATACGCTAGTAGTGATGTTTAAGACAAGTAAAGCTCTCACACGTTCGATAAGAAATATGTATAAAAAAATATATAATTTAAAATTGTATTTAATAAAGATAATGTGTAATAATAAAGATAATAATATAGAAGTAACATTCGACTACCGCGCAGAAATAACATCGTATAACAAACGTTCTAACGAGTACAGTGGACTTTCACGCAAGCGCAAATAATTTCCGATTCCCCTAATTTCGTTTCTCTTGTTCGAACCGGTACCTATTTGCCCGTTTACCGTCTTCCTGCTAAAGACGCCGCGTGCTCGGCCTAGCTCGACACACATTAGCGATAATGTATGCGCGTAGCTGCAACAAATGCCGCATAAACGGTAGCGCAATCCACGTGGCAGCGTAGGCGCGGAAGGGCACAGATGGTCGCCCCAGGCACTTACCAGTTACCACCCCGGTACACTGCCCCCTCCGGTCAAAGGGATCTAAGGGGCCTTGGCTGGCCACTAACCGTATTTATTCACGGGGATGGCTGAATTTACCGAGCTCTACTGGTGGATAAGTCGTTGCCCTAGGCTCCGGGACTTAGTCTTACAATTAGTAGCGCGCGAACGCTTTTAGCAGTCCGAAAAGAATGCCCGAATCGATTCGCAAACGGCAGCCTCGAATTGGCATCTTCGAAGAAGTGAGATATTTAATAAATTATCTATAAAAAAAAAAAAAAAATTTATTCCGAGTTATAAAAAATTTTTTCAGATTCGTCTCTCTCACTCACATGACATTGCTATTTTTTAATAAAATGAGCGATAATGGGAGGAAAGAAAATTAAAAAATTCTTGTTTTCTATTTTGTCGAATCCCGTTAGCAAAATATCAAGTGTTTGAAAATTTGTAAGCGACGTAGCTGTGACGAAGCCTATTATTTATTAACGTTGGGAGAAATACCGAAGAAAATATCTGTATACCGATGCGGTCTCGTTATCGCGTGCTGTTTACTCTCATACGCTACATTCGTTTGTACCCGAATGTATATGGAAACGCACACGAATATAAGAGGTTTCATAGAGACCAGGTCGTCGTATACGCGCACACGCGTACACGCGCCAGATCACCGGCAAGTGGCCCGAGCAACAGATAAGTTTGATTTATTTTAATTTCTCAACGCGTGTACGGGGCTGTTGGTGTGGATTCTCTGCGCTCGGATGAATTATTGCCAAGTTATTTTCGAGTTTATATTGATTTACGAGCGGCTTTTGGAAGCATCGTGTGCACTTTATCGTCGTTATAAAGGCGGAGCGGGTAGGTACGTGGAAATGCGAAAGAACTCGTCGAAAATTTCGTCGCATCTTGTATAATCGAATGTTTTTTATCGCGAATTCTTAACAAATATCTCCTTTTGCGGGAGAGCAATCTACGTTATTTTGTATGCATATTTTATTTTTCCTACTTTATACGCGCAAAATGTCACAAAGTTGTCGCGGTTAACTTGGAGGCAGCACATACATATAACGCAGGAAGTTAACTTATCCGAACCAACAAGGCCGGGAACGAGCAGCTCCGGAGGTGGCTGGCGTGTTAGTTGTATCGTTGTTTGTAACATTAATCATGGAATCACCCCTTGCCGGCGGGGTCCATGGCTTTCGGTCGACGAATGAGGCTGCGTTGCTATCGTTTACTACGGGTTTTAGCCGCCGGCCGTGCTCGTACAACTTAAACTTGGCAAATACTTGGATTCGCATACCTTGCGCGATAAAAATGAACATTCTACAGATCTTATACGGTATCCTGGTAAACGAGTATATCTTTGCTAGAGAAATATATCACAAGATAATTTAATTTAATATTTTAATTTACGTATAATAATGCAAATGTTTCTTCCGATTTTGGATTTGATAAAATTTCACATGAAACAGAAATTTCTATATCTCACTTGAAAGGGATTAAAAAATATACTAAATCTTTTTCCATATAAATTTTCTTTTCTTTTACGATTATGGGATAATTCTTGTTTACGAACCATAGTTGGATTGATTGCGCGCACTCGTATAAGACGACCGAGCATCCGACCGAGAATATTATTACGGCTCAACGACTTAGTTATGTAGCTCGCGTACTCTGCAGCGATTCCGTCGGAATATGATCAATCTGTCGAAAGGTTCTCAATCGATGCGTACAGTCTCGTTGTTGGCGGCTTTTCTTTTCCGTCTCGCGACTTTAATTTCCTTCGCAGCCGGCTTGTCCCGCGCCATTTGGCAGACAAAGTAAGCGGAGAATTAATCGGGACTTAATTACCAGGTTACGCGGGTACTTGTTGCAGTGAAGCGAAGGCGCCTATTCTAGAAGGCGCGTGTGAGGGTGCCGTAGCGTAATAAGATTCTCTTTAATGGCATTATACGCCTCATTGGGACTTGCCAAGTCCAAAGTTCGCGCGACTTTACGCCGTGTTTGACTTAACCGGAAGTTAGAGTCTGCTCTTCCAACTGCATGGTGGAACAAAGTCGCGCATCGGTTTCAAGACTCTCGAAGGACCAAGAATTATGGCGAAAATAAGTCGTTTCAGTGACTTTTACAGGTTCTTTTAATTATGTCGCTCATTCTTTTGTCCATAATGGAGATATATATAGTATTTTAAAATTTTTTTTATAATTACGGTTAGAGTATTTATCCATTTTGCATTTTGCACGCGTGTTATACATTTACCACCTAACGTCAATTTTTATATTTACGTATTCTTTAAAAAAAAAAAAAACTATCTTTTTTAAATTTTTAATTATATATATATAATTAAAAATTTTAAGCAAGTTCTTTTTTTTTTTTTATATAGTCATGATTTTTTATTAGCGTCAAATTTCTTTATCCATCTGGAACAATACGTTATTGAAATTTCTTTTCAAGTTGAAACTTTACGCATTTAGAAGTTTAAGAATAACAAGTATCTTATAGAACATAGCTTGTTATATACGACGAGGAAAAATAAATGAAAATTACTTTTGTATAATTGGGTGAGAAAGAATGTCGATGTTTTGATTAATTACATTATCGGAACATGTTAGGATAACCAGCGACACTTGCAAGAAGTGGTCGCTTCTTCATCAATCAGCCATTAATTATGGCGTCACTTGAATTTCCACGACTGCATGTCTACCAAGGAAGGAAATCCAATACTCGTCTCGACGTTGCAATCCTCTGAGTGATTGTCGGTAGGCGTGAAGAAGCTCTGCATTCGACATTGAGCCTTCTCCGTTGAGCGGTGATGCAAAAAAGCGCTTTGAAGGAAATCCAGGTGTCGGATCGAATAATCGGACTTTCGATCCATAAGACAACTCGACTCGCGAATGAATTTTAAACGGACCATTTCTGAAATCAGCAACTGTCTCTGAAATCTCCATAAAATATATCGTACGAAACGTCGCGCAAGAAACGTCCAACGCACATTTAATAGGATAATTTATAATTCTTATGACAAAAAGAAATCTAATAAAAGATTCTACGGGCAGGACAAAATGCACGAAGGAGAAGGGAGGGGAAGACTTGAACGGGAGGTGAAGCATAACGAAGGAAGAAACGCGGATAAGCGAGGAACGAAAGAAGAAGCGGAAGGTAGGAGACAACGAAAAACGGCGACGAGGAAGGAAGATTGGAGGATCGCAGATGGATAGAGGAAGAAAGGCGGATGAACGGATACCGAGATTGCGCGCGTTTAAGAAGAAAAAGAGGGAGGAATAAAGGAGCCAGTGGAAAAAAGTTAAAACGGAAGGAATGCCGACGCCGCTTGCACCGATGGCAATGATTCGACAATGCAGCGCGACGTTCGCGGGGACGCTTTATATGGAGCGTTGTCCCCGTGGGTGGTCCCCCCGTAGGACGTCTCGCCAGGCGTCATCCCGGATTCTCTCGGTTGATCGGCCGCCGCGTTGAGAACCGCCGGTAGCTTTAACCCAGAAGACGGCGGAGAGTGAGATCGAGCCGCGACGCACGTTGAATCACTCATCGCGCTTATAGTCCCTGTCGTCGTCGTTGTCGTCGACGTGCGGCATGTGCGAGCTTCTTCAGAGGCCAGCTATTAACTTTTACCGGTATCGATACATTCCGTCGTTTTACGTTATTTACTACAACGTTGTTCCAGGCCAGGTCATTGTTACGTACATTTGTATGATTTGAAGCGTCGCTTTCGTTAATACGTCGTCGGATTTTGAATTCTCTTCATGACAGATACGCGTGTAGTTTTCCTTCCAATCTTGTTAACTTTAAATCGATGAAATTTCACGATAATAATCAACCGATAATAAATGATAATTCGATAAAAATGTCCGATGATATGTTAAAAATGTTTGAATAATTAACTAGGGATTTATTTTCTCATCGTTGAATGATATACAATATTAAATAAACGAGTAACAAATATTTTTCGCGAGAGACAAGCAATTGGAACGAACAATTATTATGCGATGTAAACTTCGATCCTCTGAATTTCCTGAGACATTTTTTTTTCTCAGAGGGTATGAGTCGTACGAAGGTGGAACGGAGACCTTAGGAAGGAGGAAAGGAAGAAGGAAAGAAGGTAGGACGGAGGGACGGAAAGAAACCCAACGAGCACTGGCCGAAGCTATTCTCTGAAATCCGGCGATTCTTTCGGGCGTCTTCGGAGATGATATTTGCTCGGATCAATCCATAAGGTCGCCATGGCAACCGGTCAGCCTGGTTTGTCCACCCTCGACGGCCGAAGTCTGGAAAGCCAGTCGGCCCAACGAATGGGCGAATGTACTCGGGGGTGCGGTACCGATGGTTGGTTGTCCGAGCGAACCCGCGAAGGATGAACAGTAGGTCCCGGTATACTTTCCTCTCGCACCGGTGGAGCGATCTGTTTTCTTTGTATCGCCAATCCCGAACGAGAAAATAAGATCTGCTTTGCGATATTCCTACATACAATTTCCAATTCTCACGCAGTATTTGCATATACGAATCACAAAATTTCGAAACGGATAATATATTCATGAATTTTGCCCACACAGAACTGTCCACGCAGCACCCCACCGGCACCTCTTTCCCTAGTTTGTAAGTTTTCCTTCTCTCTCGTGGTTATCTTTCGTTTTATTTTCTGTTTAAGAAGCCAACAGATCTACATATTTCCACATGGCGATTTTTTTAGTAGTTTGTATCGGAAAAAAATTTATTGTTTGAAGCATGTTTTTAAATTTTTCTCTATGTTAATATATATTATATGTAAGCCAATTTGTTTCTAATACGTGCGAAAGTACTGAGATGTACGAGAGGCGAATGGCTGCTCGTTCATTTCCGTAGCTACTCGAGTTTCGTGTAAAGTAACAGCTTTCTGGGTCTTGTCAAAATGAAATTAGGCGACGCAGTCGTCCTAGGAGAAGCGACAGCGCTCCTAGTAACGCGCGACGACAGATGCGACAGGCTATCCTCCGCACCTACCGCTCGTGAGAATATCCGCAAGTATTCTACATGCAAATTTATAGAGATCCTTCGGACACCGGCGCTTCGAAGGGAGATGTATTCCCGAAGGAGCGGAGACACCAGGACTAAGAGCGCTTCCTTGTACCGTCACTCCGCTCTGTTCGAATCAATCGCATAAATCTCGACGCATCGATCGTCCCTTTCGGTAACACGGTTGGACGCCCACGAAAAATTTTCTCGCCCAAGCTTTCTTGCGCCGGCAAAATGATACTGTTCTAGTTTTGTCACTCTATATCTGAGTGCAAAGTCCGATGCAGAGGAAAAAAATGACAAATTTTATATGTAAAATAGAATATTGAATTTATGTAGAGAATATTGAAAATACTAATACATAGAAAGCTGATTCTGGAAATCGACGAATGCGATGCATTTCGTCGTTGCGTTAAATTTTCAATTATTATTATCAATCATAATTTTCGAAAATGAGCTGTCAATATTCACAGAAAAATATTAACTAGTAGCGAAATATTTTTTATCGATATCTAAAATACATTTATTTAGGACATGATATCGATATTAATTAGCAATTTAATAATTGGTTATCTCGATTGAGTTTTAAAAAAATCTACTTTATAAATTCGTCAATTTATATCTTCGCCCATTCAATGGTATATCGTGCATTAAACATCAACGCGTGATGGATCGTGATGGTAGACGATAGCGATTTGAAAAAAGTTCTCGAGGCCGTCCGGGAGATTCTAGCGATTCAAAGTTCCTCGATATACGTTCCACCGCGACGATCGCGCTTACTATTTTCATCGCGCCGTGTGTTAGGTCGACTGGGAAGAATGGTAGACGTTCGCGAGATAGAGCAGTGGATCATCATTAACCAGATGGGCGCAAAACCGCGGACATCTGATTGACAGGCGCGCAAAGACTTTCCGTTTTTCTCAAACCCGCCGTTTAATTCCCGGTACGACTGGGCCCTTTTGCGTTGCCGAAGAACGATATACAACGGGCGACGAGCAAGCGGAAGAAAGACGAGGATGGGGAAAGGGGAACGGGGGCGGCGAGAATGGACGAAGACAGGGTGAGGACAGGATGCTCTCCAGCAAGGAGAAAGGGTTCTTGGTGGTTCTTCGGATCTGATGGATAGCCGAGAGGCGCCAAGCTATGCCAACTATTTGGCTCTTGTGTCATGCTACCTGCTCGTATACGTCGATGCAGCCTCAGCGAGCGTGTACAAAAGGGAACGAGTGTGCGCGCGACGTCTGCGTGCTACCGATAAACCGAGTCGAATTCCAAGATGTCGATCTATTATTCCGGTGTGTCTGCCATGTAGGATTTTCAGATTCTTTCGCTTCTGCACTCGGATCACTTGCGGTGAAGAAGAGAAGATATAATTTTTACCAAGAGATCTGCCTCCTGGGCAAATATTTATTAACCGGATGACAGGGAAGCGGTCTTGATTTCTGCGGAAAGCTTCTAGGCAAAAGGATCTAACACGAATTGATGCGGTCACAAGACTGAGGAGCTTTGTAATCGTCTACCCGCAATCCCTTACAGCGGTCGCACACAAGTCAGTTACTGATCGATGCCGAGGTTATCGTAAACCACGATATTCTTCTTCCTACTTGCTGCTTCTAATGCTAATTCCATCTATTTAATTACAAATATATATATATATTTATCGTTCTCTTATTTTAGATAGAGAAACAATATTTAATTAAAATATATTTTTTATTTAATGCGATGATTAGTTCCTTCTATAATAATTACTTTTCGAAAAAAAGAATTAATCATATTAAAAACAAAATAAATTTTAATAAATAAATAAATTGTTCGAGATAAATTTTTAAATATAATATGAAAATTACATTAATTATTATTTAAATATTAAAAAAGAAGTAAATACGCGATCATAATTTTGTAAATTATAAAAAATTATAAAAGGCGATACTATTGATTGTCAACGTAGACTGGAAGAACAGGAGGTGTTTGTTCCACTTTGCCTTATTGCAGCGTGTGCGAGCGTGCCCGCAGCAATCCGGGTATTGGTACGTGCCCGATGTTTAGAGGCCCTAGAAAGTAATTGAGTGGCCACGCGACTCTTCAAGTGGCCTCCGTGCGGTCCCTCCTAGTTTTCTCTTTCTCGCTGGTAACCACCTGTTTTGAGTGGGAGAACCTGGTTCCCTTTCTCTCTCTCTCTCTCTCTCTCTCTCTCTCTCCCCATCGCCGCTTTAGATTTGCGTCGCGCGCGCGCGATTTGTTAAGGGGTTGACATACGGTCGATGGGCGCCACCGTTTTTAAAGCCTTTCAAAAGAACCTATCACCGTCATTGATCGCCACTACTGCCGACGCTGTCATTCTACGACCCCGTGTATATGGATGCGCCCCTCAGATCTGTTTGCTCATGTCCTTCATCGAGTCCTTCTTTGCGCTCGTGCAATTCTCTCGCCAAAACGTAATCCATTAACAAAGGTGTTACGATTACTTAACCGTCTATTGTATCCGGTAGAAATTTTTTTATTTAAATAACACAAAATTTTTTAATGTCATTTTGTATATTGAAATTAATAGTAATTTATGCGATTGGAATTAACGCAGTGTAAAAGATGAGATAGTAGACAGTAATATGAAATAGATTGCTTTCTTGTTAAGAAAATCAGAATGCCCTCTCCTTTCGCAATGTAAAGTGTCGCCGTATCGCAAACTCTGGCTAAGAATAATAGGTAGCGGAAGGAGGTAAAGGCAGAGATCGATTTCGTGAAACACAAGAGAGCGCGAGCGAGAGAGGTCGTGGGAGGGAGAGAGAAAATGCAGAGGACCGAATGCCATTTAGAGTCATCCACCGTGTCTCAATCTAGGGGCACCCTTCCAGCCATCGGCGAGCCGTGACGCTTGGCATCTGTTCCGCGGGCCGGGACCCCAACGAGGCCGGTAGAAGCAGCACCGGTATAAGCGTATAACGTCGCGTCGGTGCCGCTACAAAATGCCAAGGGTCCATCATCGATACACCGAAAACGAGTTGGCGAGAATCAGGGCCACGGGCCGCTTTCCGAACAGTTTCATTCTCCAATTGGCTGGAAATAATCGTGCTCGTGTGCGTGAAATTGTAGAAAGTGATAAGTAATGGCATGTTCTTAAACCGCGTTGAATTTTATTAAACTTTTGAGTTATATATATTTTCAATTTCACAATTCAATTTTTTTAAAAATCTGTATACATACAATATATATATGCACGCGTACACAATATACCATAATTATGTAAACTTAATATTTTAAAAATAGGATTGTATATATTATCTATCTAATTTAATTAAGAGAAATAATATAAACATCAAGTCAAACAATAGAGTAAATGCCAATTAATTTTTATAAATTAGAAATAAAAAATTTTATATAAACATTTCAGAATTGTGAAATTCCAAATTGTACGCGAATTAAAATGCGCGGATACGTAGTAGGTTGATCCGTTTGGCACAGGAATCGGAAAGAGAAGACGAAATAAGCGCTCAGCTTTGTCGACGAGAAAGTAGATAGAAAGCCGCCGGTGAAAGAAAGAGAATACTTCTACCTTCCTGGAAGCTAGATCGATGGCGATTTTTCACTCACTTAGCTCGGCGCGCATCAATATGCATTAAGCTGATCGGTTCTCCCTATTGGCTTCTTCTTCTTGAGAGTAAGAGAGACGGGGGATACCACCGAAAGAAAAGATGGCTATATCGAAAGAGCGGCGCGTGGAAACGTGGGTGGCTGGAGCGCATCGCGCCTTTCCACCCTCCCATTCTACCCCTTTTCTCGGCAATGCAAGGAGAGAATAGCAGACGCTGTGCGGGAAGCTGTTAAGATATTCTTCGAAAATAAGGATACCGTATCGGGGTAATTCTCGGCAGGTGGAATAACCGTAAGGGAATCGAGTCGAAGTCCGGAGTACGGCCAAGATTCCATGGCGTCACGAGACTCTAGGGTACATTTTCGTATCTGACTAGGCTCTCGCATCGCCACGGTGAAGCTGTACTTACTACTTTTTGTATAGAGGGTTGGCCAATCAGCGTCCACTTGCTAGACGACTTCCGAAAAGTCTTGAGCTTTCGTTATCGTACGCGACGCGTACAACCGCGCAGCTTGTATTCATTTCAAGCTAAGTTAATATCGAGCTACCTTATCCATACATTTCTTGAATACCGACAGTACCGAACAGCACATATATTTTCATTAAATAACTATAATTTTATATAATACCTATATTATTATATAATTATAATTCAAATATTAAAATAATGTGCAAATGATCTTTTTTTACGCGATCTTACGAAAAAACATACCAAATGATGTGCTCAAACAATTCCAAAATTGATCTCGTTAATACATACATGGAACGACGGGTTTAGCTTGGCATAAGTTTTCCATTAACTAATTGAATCGATCGAGATATCGATAATATCCAATATAGATTCCAGACATGTATTTCGCGACTGAAGCGAATATTTTAGGCGCATTCTGTCCATCGCCGCTCGCCAGAAATTCTGTCTTCAGGTCCCTCTCCGTATATTCGTTCGACAGTTACGGAGAGATACAAAGTTTTTTGCGAGTCGACTAATTGGGCGAATTTACGATTTTAAAGTCAAATCCGGGCCATTTTAGCTCTGGGATATTTCCTTTTTTTCTTTAAACATTTAGGATTTTATATTTCATAGGAAAGAATATATTGGCGAAATAAATGCAATTAATCAAACCCAACTTTATATAAAGCTATTCTTCTTTTGCCCTCTTTTTTTTTTTTTCCCACCACAAAAACGCCGATTCGACGTTTACGTACTTACCCAATTTTTTACTTAATTTGTCAAAATGTAATTAGTAGCGTAAATATCGGGATATTTAATCGGCGATTTCGCGCTCGAACGATCAGCCGCTTTCGTTTTAATACAAGAGCGTGCACGCGCACTCTTGTCCATTTATTTTAGGGATACGTCGAGAATGAAGGGTGTGATACCCTCCATCTATAGGGACCCATATGCTTCGCATACAAGAGAAGGAGAGAGAAAACTCGTGCGTTACCGCTTCAATATGTTTTGATTTCCTTAATAGTCGCGTCAGAAAATAATCTTTTCCGAAAGCAATTTAACCGATAAAACTGACATTTTGTCTAATTTTCCTTGAACTTGTCATGAAAAAAGTAGGAAATATTTTTCCCATGAAAAATGACACGTGAAATATATTTTATTAATTTTACGAATGCTATAAATTAATTAATTTAATGTTAATTTTATCGCTATTATATAATATCAAGCTATATGTATAAGCGGCAAACAATTAATTTGTCAATAAATTGAACATTGCGCCATATTGAAGCAAAACAATATCGCGATATATAGTAAACTGATGTTCGATGTACGGTTAATCGCGTGTAGAAAAGTTAAAAAAGTAAAGGCGATTCTGAAATTAATTATTGATGGTCGGGCGAGATTTCCCACCGGATCGCTTGGCTCGACCAATAAATGGGGGCAGCTTATTTCAGTATGCATCGCGTCGTTCACTTAATAAGTTTTCCTTATCAATGTATGTCATCTACGGCGAGTAGCCGAGACCTGTCATTATCGGTTTTATCTCGGTCGATCGTTGTCGATTATTTTCGTGAAAAGTTGCCCGATACGCACGTGCGTACTTGTTACGTGAAGTAGAATTAATGCAATGTGGTCCGACATGTGTTGGCCGCGCTTTCACCCGATTAAGTTTTATCAGACCACCAAACTATTTCCGCTTGCTATAACGCTTGTTACACAAAACCGGTATTTTGCCGTGCTGCTCTTGGAAAGCATCGTGTAATAATTATCCCGTTGAGCACATGTTGGAGAGACCGAGAACAAATATACAAGCTTTTTCAACATATCGTTTTTTACAGCATTGGAAATATACATGTATATACCTAATGACATATATTATTTAATGGCATATATATACATATATGTCATTATATAATATAAATATTTTAATATACATGTATGTATAAATATTGTAGCATATCGATAATAAAAAGAGCAATGTTACAATTGTTTTCACAATTTCCCGCTACTATACTATGAATATACGAGCGAGATTCGTCAATGAGTGTCAATTTTTGACGTTATAAAGAAAAATAAAGAGATGAGAGAATACGTTGGCGAAACGGAGAAACGGACAATTACGGTTGAATAATGTGCGGCGTGGAAAGACTTTTTCAACGCATAGAAAACAGCCTGCCCGGCCTTGATATCGAATCCATATTGATGGAGATTCGCTGGAAGGGTGTGAGACAACGTGCCACGATTCGGCCAGATTTGCATGCATTAACGCCACAAGCGAGACTGATTGACAATCCGTATGTCATTGTGATGTCAGTCAAATCGGCCGAGCGTTCTCCATCAATCGCAATCAATTAAGGTAACGATTGATTGTTACGCGTTTCGCCTCGGAGAAGAGAATATCGTGAGCCGGTATTTATATGGAGCATAACGGAACATTGTGCAAAAGCTGCAATATCCTAGGAGTGAAAAGGACGATGAAAAATGTTTACGCGCGTTGCGCGCGTCGTTTATTTTTTGCAAATTATTATTTTACACTAATCTTTTTCTAACGTTTTATTGCAAGATTCGAGAGCTATACAATGATGATATATTTAATTATAAAATTTACTATCTGAATATATTAAAATATACATATATTAGGCGTATAAATCCTTTATACTTTGCTTTTACAATTTTTATACTTAACTAATAAAACAATACCCGATGTTTGCACATGTCGCATTTATGTATGCTGTCAAATCATAAATCATATTTAATTTTTATATAGTTATTTTATTCTTAGAAATATCGGTGTTATTTCGTGTGTGTATATGTGTCAATTATTTCCGAATATTTTGTTACGCTCAATTGAACATTTAACATAACGTCTCCATGTGCGTGAGCGAGTAGAACGATTTAAAATCTGTCCGGCTCGCCAACCAGAACAGGATTAACTTTTATCACGATGCTGACCAGCCTTGGGGCATTTTCATTTTTTTTCTTTTTTTCTTTTTTTTCCGTACAAAATTTCGCCGTACCATCCCCTTCGGAGAGGCACGGGTAGAAGCGAGAAACGATCGCGTGGGATCCGGAATGGAATCCATCAAATTGACGGAGGGAATAGCGGAGAGATGGGTGCGTCACGGTACTGACGGTCATCGCGGCCGGTATGAACGCTCGGAGGAGGATGAGAGGAGGCGACGTAGGAAGAGGAAGACCGCCGGTTGCAGCGCGCACGGAGGGCGCATACGAGGGCTATGATCGATGCCCCGAAATTAAGGGCTTGCCGACTGAGCGAAATAAAGTTAGCCAATCGTGCTGGCGACCGGCCTGTTGGAACGTTATTGGTTGCGGCAGCGTCAGGGTGCGTTATTCGTCGCGCATCGACCCGATGCCCGATTTTTTTTCACGCATTATTCTCCCACCCTCCGTTTCTCTGTTCTCGGAGGGAGAGTTTCTGGGATACCGGCAATTGGAGAAAGAGAGAGTGACACCGAAACGGAGAGGAGCGGAGGAGGCGGGTGGATTTTCGTAATTATGAAACGCCGTTAGCCCCCGGGGATCCGTCAGTCGGCGGGGGAGAGAGCCCATGGCGCTGTCCATGGCTACGACAATGCCATTTTAATTATGCATGTTAATTGGTTTCCGAGTCCGGCGTAATACCAGCTTCTCTAGGACTGTTCTCGCAATTCGCCTATCATCGATCGATGCCATTTTGCGCTTCGATCAATCGATGGACTGATTATATCAAACTGTACTGTTACTTTACTAATAGAAGAGATTTAAAATCTCTGCAATTTTTATGAATCTGCATTTATTCCGCATATTTGTCGGCTGACAGGATATATTCGTAATAAAAAAATGAAAAATAAAAAATGCTATCGTAATAAATAGGAAGGATTTTTGAAAAGCTTTATTTCTCACAAATTTCAAATATCGAATTTCACATATCGCACGTATAAAGCAAGGAAATCCGATCTATCTACGTATCGAGTATCCAATATTAGTTTAAATAGTGAAAATTACGATCGGATATCGCATCGAAAGTGGCGCGAAGGGATGATAAAACGATCGCGTTTAGGAATACGGATGCTTTGTTTTTCTCTCTTTAGTCAAATATATACCGAATTGATAGGGAGCGCGTTGTACTTTCCGCACAGCTGAGTGAGCATGTCACAATCGACCAGGACCGCCTCAATCAAAGTGGCATTGATACCCTTTGCCCACTCTCAATCCGGCTTTCGCATTCTCCATTGTGATTTTGTGCGAGACCAAAAATCTATTAGCTTTTTAATATATATTTTCCCCTTATATACCGGATAACGAATAAAGGCGCATCGTCTATACATTTATAGAAAAGAGTGAGAGGAGACATTTTCGATACGTACGCGTGTATGTATATTCATTTGTAAAGATAATATAAGATTAAAAATTGAGGATAAAGGATGTCGAATGTCAAACGTGATCTGTTTTTTGAATTCGCGTAATACTTTATCTAATCGTATAAAAATAATTATAATGATATAAAAACAATTATAATGATTTAATTCTATAATTTTGCGGAAGTAGTCCATTTATTTTACTCTCGTTACGATCCATCGTATTTATAAAACGAACTCGAGGGTGGCGTTCGTCACGACACGCGACCGCATCGCGGTTGCATTCACGTTACAAGGCGATTGTTACGACATTATTCGAGTGCGTGCGTGTCGTGTGCCAAACGAGCATTTTCGAGATTAATTCTTCTATCGTTTCACCGATCGGACCGGCCTACGAGATCGCGTAATCTTTAAAGGTATATAACTACTATCATTCTCTCGACTCTCCTGCGATATGCGCGAAATCGTTGACACGTTTATTAATCCATACATGAAATATCGCGAGAATATTATTAAAAATGTTATCTGGAAATTTGAAAGATTTTGTTTGATAAATATTTAAAAAATATTGTATTATATTTCATCTTTAGATTTATTATCCAATTATGTTATATCTGTCGTATCGCTACCGAGTTAGTTTCGAATATCGGGGAATAAGACACGACTGGCATCTGGGTTAAAAGCCAACAGGTGCAGACGTCGGGAGATTCAAAGGCGTAGAAAAATAGTTACGCGCGAGGCCTATCGGGCTTTTGCCCGTCACCGGCGTGTAACACATATCCCTTCGAATACGGATGAAAGCTCGAAGCCGTCGACGTATCGAGGCCCGAGGGTTGAGCACCCCTGAGCGCAAGATGTCCTCCTGAAGACTATCTCGGTCCGGGTCCCGCGGGAAACCTCTTCCTTCCTGCCGTTCCTATCTCAGGACACTCTATAGCCTATTCAGATACCGGGCTCACCCTGCTTCTCTCGCGTTAGCCGCGCCGGGAGAGAGCGAATAAGCGAGGTAGACGTATAAGGGAAAAGTCTATGTTACCATGGACGAGCAGCATCGTGCGCAAGGTAGAGAATGTATAAGTACGCCCGAGTACATATTCGAGTACTCTTCTACACGGCAGCCCCATCGCGCATCTCGTAGAAAACGTATTTCGCAAGCCTAAATGTCCTAGGAGCCTGGTCACGACGGTACACGGGATCCTATCTTATACAGGCGAATCTCCTTCGAGAAGGAGTTATCTAGACCCTTATTTCGTAGATCGTTGAAAAAGATGATGCGAGAGGCGTTTCTACGGCAATCGATACCTACTGGTCGTTACGTTCATTGTCGTCGAGTCGAGATTTTTTGTCATGCGCGCCTTGGTATCGCGTAAAACTCGATCGTGTTACGTAATGCGCGCGAGATAAATGCGCGCGTTTAAGCAGATTACGGCAGTCGCGATATCGGCACGTTCGCTCCGCGAATGTCAGATAACAGATTCCACTCACCGATCGATGATGACAGGATCGCTGGGCGTTTCGTTTCTGTTGCCGCAGCTTTTCTTATCGCAGCATCGACTGTAAGCAGAGAATGCCTTTTTCATCTAATTATTCGTACGTAGGAAAATTTATCTTTATAAGAAAGACAGGAATAGAAGAAGCTCCGGAGGAGTCAGAAATTTCGAGTCTGCCTAAAAAATACCGAGACCCTTGGGGATTCGGGAAATAGGTAGCGGAAACTAGTGGTAGTACGCTCCCAAAGTCCCATGGGTCGCAATGAGTCAGCCACCCCCGGAGAACGACTACATCCCCGTATGCCTCGTTATGTTTATGCCACGAGGGTGGCTGCCTATACGGAAGAGGGATATTTTTCTAAACGCGAGGAACGTAAGTCAAAGTGCGAGACAATTTTACTATAATAATTTTATTATAATTTTACTATAGAAAGAATGTCGGTAAAAATTTTTTAACGATTCAAAAATAATTTTACATATAAATAAAGATTTTCTTAAAATTTGTATCAAGAATTGTACGCGAGTCCTTCTGTTATAAAAAATGATTTATAAAAAATGATGAATCTTCTTCAAACATACCTGCACATAACTTCGTGCGTTAAAAGAACACGGCACATTTCCGGATTCTTATCTTGTCCTTCGTACATGATTGCCTATAACAGAAAAAATTAAGGTCATCAATATTTTTTTCCGTCGTCTTTGCAACAAGTAACGAATAAATCATTAATAACTTTTTGATACGCGTAAGAAAGTTGCAGTCTTATAAATTATTTTTATTTTTATTAAAAATTTATTCCGCTAACTTTGAAACATTCATATACATATAAGCTATTGCTTATTTGTTGATTTTTTTTTTTTCACATAATACCCGCCGTTAATTCCGTTTGTTTTCGATATACACGAGAAGGCTTCTCTCACATTTTATTTCGAAGAGAAAAATGCTAATTAGCGTGCACGCGGACTACCGGTGGAAGTAATTCAGTTGAGCAGATAATTCAGCCATCGACGGCAAATATGTAACGTATTAAGCAAGCTCGTATACGGACGCGAGATGAGAAGAGGGGGAGGGGGGGGGGGCTACTTTCCCCGCAGGACTACTAAGCCATGGGCGGCGCAAGCAAATCCGTTAAGCCTCCTTCGCGACCACGCGATTGATTTTTATTTAATGACAACACGTCGTTATCCGGTATTCGTGCATTTACCGATGGGGACCTTCGCGCGGATTAACTGTAGACTAACAAAGCGCGCATAGATAGGCTCGCGCGCTTTGATCTCGTGTAAATAGTTCCTCGAAATGGGAGATTAGCTCGAGCTTTTTAAACGCAATCGCGTTATGGAAAAAAATATTATCCATGTATAAAATTTATACATTGTATATATACATTTGTGCTTCGATGCGACATTTATGTTTTGTTTAGTTGGAATTTTTCACGGTACGAATCGAAAATACATTACGATAACACGATTTGAGAAAATTCGAGCGTTATTTTCTCGTTTCGAAAATTTCTTTATAACGTGAGATCAAAGCGTTTGATGGAGCAAAACTTCAAAGAACGAACGTGTACAATCGCATCGATTGTATCGCACGATTTCTACGCAATTTCGTGATTTGCGTAACAACCTGAATCGCTAGAGTTCGCGGAGAAGAGCGATAAAATGTAAATATTGTGAAATACAGTGTCCCAGGGAATTCGTCGAGTTGACGGCATCACCGCCGCGCTTGGCCGGTTAAACGTCGGTGTATGACGGTAATGGTATCGGACACACTTTTGCTTCCGACGTATAGGTGCGACTTCCAGAATGGCATCAAATATTTATGCGAGCGAAATAACCAAATTGCAACGTAAACGAACCGCGGTAGCTGCATACCGTATATCGCGATAGGTAAATCGGAGAGGGATCCGGCGTGAGGGAAACGGAGACGTCAAGATGGAAAATAGAGGGGTAGGAATAAACATGGCGGAAAAGCGAGGACTTGGGGTATCGCGTACGATGGCAGGGGGAATGTACACGTTCTTGGTAAGTGCAAAGGAAGAAGTTATAGAACGTTACGTGCCGTCCGGCTATTACGAATCTTAATAGTAAAGGGACATGCAAACTTATATTTGTATTAGGAATAATTAACATAAGTATGTACTTTGTACGTATTAACCTCTGTCGCGAGATAAAAAGCTAGTGTTTACTTACATCTTAAACAATTACAATTAAGTTTTGTGTGAGAAATGTCGTTTGTTATGCGAATCAGGATTTTTCGTTATACAATAGTTAGAAAGACAATATCGGACAACGCGATATTATTGTTACGTGAATTGATTTCACATAAAAATGTGTGATATTTATTAGAAATAAAACTTGAAAAATTAGTATATTTAAATATATATAGAAATTTGTTTTTTACGAATATTTATTTGCTTGTGTAATTACAAAAATATATAAGATGTATACAAATATGAAAAATCTTTTCAAATTATATTTTATTTTAGGAGCACATTACATATGTTTTCTTTATTATAAAGAGAATTATCTATAAAAATTGCTAATAAAGTTGGTAAAATTACAATAATGTGTTAACACAATATTAACGAGACTTGTAATTTTTTCGTTATTTTCAAAAGCTTGTAACAATTAAGGATATCTAAATTTCTAACGTCGAACTAAGGATACCTGGCTTTCTGACAAAATCTCAAAAATTGTTGCATGCAATTATCTTTGATGTTTATGAATTTGTACATGCGGGGTTAAATATAACGACGGTCAGGTAGGTCATATACATATAGCACGTGCGACGTGACATGCAATATTATTTGCTTAGCGACTATTATCTGAGCTAGAATGGTTTTGTTTATTCTGCGCACATCCGCAATATGTGCGAACAATTTGTAAGCGATTACTTTTATCACATCTGCGCTCTCTCTCTCTCTCTCTCTCTCTCTCTCTCTCTCTCTCTTCCTTTCTCGGAAATCGATCCGTTTGTTTTCTTCATTAAAAATATTGTTTCGACAGTACGTGTAATAAACAGTAGAATCACTAGATAAAACAAAAACCATGTTTGTTTTTTTTTGTTTTTTTCATTAATGTAAAACGATTACGATTAATAAATAAAATGTTACACAGAGGCTGTATCTCATAAAGATCTGAATCATTACGGTACCCTGTAATGGTTCAGTTTACATTTTTGCACGTGCCAGTCCCAAAAGAGGCGCCACAATCTTTCTTCGCTCTCCTCGGTTTATTGGATACGGCGGGATTATGTCGCAAGATGTCTCAAGGGTGAATGGTTAAAGTGGGCGAAGGGTGGTCGGAGGCAACGATACGAAACGGGAGGGTCCTGGGGGTGCGACCAGTCAGTATGAGATCCCCTCGGGGGCCTTTCTTCCATTGCCTTTTGGTCCCACCAGGAGAATGTTTGGGCCCTCGCCGCAGTTTAATTCCCACGGGAATTACTTACCGAGGACTTATAGCGGAAGATCCTTCGAAATATCCGATCGTAATCGATTGATATTTCACAATATCGCAATCTAAAGTATGGAAAGAAAATTTTTTTCCCAATTCTAATACCGTGAAACCGTTTTCACATTGCGTTAGCAAGTGTAATAAAAAAATCTTCAGCCGTTACCTTTAGAAATACTTGCGGACTTGGAAATGATAATCATATCGCTATATATGCAATCTTATCAATTTTAATAATCGGATAACAATTGAAATCAGCAATGAAAATGTTATTATCGATTCTATCTATCTTTTGTTTACTTTTGGATATAATATTATCGAAATCAGCAGACAACGCGGACTATCGCTTGGTGGCAGTGGAAAGAGAATCGGTATGTATAGTAATAAAATGACGTAACGTCGTTCTCTCGGAGATGGCGGAAAGCAGGGAGGGAAGGATGCAGATAAATTCAAAGATAGTCATTCAAATCTGCCGTAATGATTTCCATCCCGAATCGATTCCAAAAGTCCCCTGGGAATCCCCCTCTATATCGGTTGGGCAACCTTCCGTACATACACCGAACAACGTGTATGCAACGTTACCCTCGCCCCTGGAAGACTGTCCATCGCCTGAAGGGGAACGGTCGGCCTCTCTTTCTCTCCTTATCTGCCTAGGATTAACTTATCTCGAACTTATTATTTCCTTAATCTATGGTTAAATACTCATATTTCAGTATTAGCTGCAGGCACTTTATGTTCGAGAGACTGACGTAGGTTCAATTTGATAACTTAAGCCGCGGCTTCACGAATCTCACGTATTACGGACGAAAAAAATGCAAAGAAATCTTCGATCGAACGATGAAAGGAAGATTCTCGTATAAGCCCGATCGAATATCCGAGCGTTTTTCTTTTCGCGATAATCCTGCAAACGCTATATAAAATCGACACTCGCGGTGAGAAAAATATTGACGACTGCACCATCTCCAAAGTTGTGCGGTGGGAGTTTAAAAAGGTTAAATACAATTTTCCGTTGTTCATTCATTTAGAATAACGGCGCCGCGCGCGCGGTTCCTGCTTCCTCCGTACACGCGTCCCGTAAATGCTTTTTTATCCCCGGAACTAATTACCATTTAGCATTTTTAATCCCGCGAAAAAGCGCATTCTGGCTCTCGTTCGTCCCCCTCTCGCCGGCCGGAAGTTCGTTGCCGAGCGCTTAAAAGCGTACGTTGTTAGCGCCATTCAGCTACGCTGCACGAAACTCGTTTCTTTCTCGGGAAGCAGCTCGTATTTTTCTGGAAATTTCACCGAGAAACGCACGGTTCTCAACATCCTGTGCCCTTTTTTTTCCTTCCTGCTTTCTCTCTCTCTCTTTCTCTCTCTTTATTTTTCGTTCGCGTCTCGTTGCATAGGCACTTCGCTTGCTGAAATGCCAGGAAGCGAACGTTTTGATATAGATACCTACCTTGGTGAGGAGCGAAGAAATTGAAGAAAAGCTTAAGGGTTGGGCGGGGGGAGGGGGTTTCACCACGAGCTCAGCGGCCGACTCGGTGTAGCCAATTATTGCGGATTTATAACCGAGCACCTGATTCGGTCTCGAGAAAAGTTGGCGCGTTTCCGAATCGCAATTTGCAAGCCGTAACTCGGCCTCGCGCGCTTGCGAGAGACTCGTCGGGAAAGTGGAACGAGCTTGCACAGATAGTCGTGCAGAATTTTTCCATGTGAAAATAATGACGATAGTTTAAACAAATATTTACCACTAAAAGCATCGATTTTAATGAAGAATCAAATTTTAATACAAGCGTCTTCGATCTATGAATATTAAGTAAAAAAACTTTTGCGAATGCCTTGTTATATACGAGATTAATTTGCGCAATTTCTTTTGAGTTTATAAAAAATTATAAATGTATATGACACAGTGGTCATTACAAGAATAAAATTCATTATATTTTTAAGCCATTATCATAGTAAATTTGTGCGAAAGGTAGTTTCAATATAGGCTTTAAACGATTTTTATCTTCCATGTTTTAATCACGGGTAAGTCTCGCGTTTGTCAATTTTCTAGAGAACAATCAACAATAGGGTGATACGATCGATCTGGATTTACTAAACATTTCGTGCATTTTGTTGCGTGTAGCGGAGCACACAGACACGACAGATATACATCGATTCTCCTGTCTATATCTCTTCCTCTCGTTCTGGCAGGATGGCGGAGACGCGTTCAATCGAAGCTTTGATGTATAAATTGCAGCTTTCTCGTTTTCGATTCTTCCCCCCGCCCTCTCAGCTAGCTTTCTGCTCCTTTTACCAGCATGATTCCTCTATAGAATCGAGAAGGGTGTCTCGGCATCTATCTATCACTTCCGCTTTTCTTTTCTTTACGGACAATCGTCCTCGAACACTTTCTCGACCTCTTTTTCTTTTTCATGTTCTCAACTTACTTCTCTCTCTGTCTCTCTCTCTCTCTCTCTCTCTCTCTCTCTCTCTCTCTCTCTCTCTCTCTCTCTAGCATATAATTTTTCTTTTACATAAATTATATGTATATGCAAAATTTATATTATACGTACATATACATATATACTTTTTCTCTCTTTATATTTATATATTATGTTATTATTAGATATAATAATTCTCGTTTCAAGCGTTTATATTTTACATATACAGTCAAAATATCTCTTTAAAAAATCGCATTATTTTATACATAGATATTGAGAAAAATTATGTTTGTAGTTAATAGTTTAGTAAAAATTAAATATCCGCGTGTCCAACATGCTTTTTTATTCATTTACTTTTTATTTTGCCATTCGCTTTGAAAGTTAATGCATATCGATCACCCTCTATCCTAACCATTCAACCCTATGACGTCCCGGATCCGATTAATAAAAGGAATGGATCGCGAATTGAGGACCGGTCTCTGCCGGTGCAAGGCCACCGCGGCTTAGTAATTTAATCAGCTAAAACTAACATCAGCTCTGTTTCCCCAACCCTCCTCCCATTCCTTCCTCTCTCCGCTTCCTTCTTCTCTCTACTACTACTACTACCCTCTTCTTACCTCGGTAACCGACCAACCCCAAGATGATTTAATTTGCTAAAACGGTGCGCATATCTATAGGAACTTGTTAGAAGCTCGGCTCGACACGAAACAAAATAATTTTAAGAAATTTATATTTCTTCTTTGCATTCATATTTCTTCTTTGTAATTTATATAATGTTTTTTTTTTTTTTTTCATTTAAGTAATATAATTTTTAAACTGTTTTAAAAACTCTTTTTTTTTTTTTAGAAAAAATCAATAAAGTGTACATGAAATAAATAAATAGAATATATCTCATTTTTTAAGTAATGACTCGTGTATGAATATGCCTCATAAAAACATTTAAACGTTGAAAATTACTCGTACATCTGTCCGTTTACTTAATTTACATATTCTCTTTAATTCGCACAGTCAAGTCTCGTTTCTCTACGCGTCATGGTGACATCTCGTAGGTGTGAAACATACTTTTCACGAAAGTGTCATTGCCTAAAAAGTACTCCCGGATGAACATAAAAGAACTTATCGCAACCATGATCGCGCCCGTGTATTTGCGTTTGCACGAAGGTTGTGATCCTTCTTTGCACCCTTATCGGAACGCGGGGATCTACGTCCCTGGATGCGGGATCACAACACGTGGTTCGCGGGCCGCGCGCAGAGTTCGCCACGTGGCGCAGATAACAGGATGGGACAGCCGCGCGCAGCGATGTGCCTGCTTTCCCCGGAGGGGTAAGAATCAACCCCCCGGAAAATTAAGTGCTTGTAGCCGAGATGATAACACCCCCGTTCACGTGCGCGCATCGCTACGACGATTTCGCACGAGTCTTGTTACGTAAAAATGGCAAAAGAGAGTGATGCAAAAGTTGCTCGCGTAAAACGAGAGACGATTGGTATATTCTCTCTTGAATTGCTATCCTGATATAATACACGAGATTACGTCTCGTGTTATATTATATTACCAAATACATATATTTAGAAATTGAGTTATATATTGAAGTTTATATTATATAAAAATGAAAGAAGATAATTTGTCTTTTGCAATATGATAATAATTATAATAAAATTATTACAATTATTAAGAAATTGTACTAAAATATTTAACAGCAATTACATATTAAAAAAATTAAAAAAAGTCATGATAATTGAAATAAATTAATTCTGAACGAAATATACATGTACAATAAAAATATTAGAATAAAATTTAAATTAGAAATTAGAAATAAAGATATCACTACTTACTTGTTTTGTCGCGGAGTCTATAAGCCTGACGTAAATGTCCTGCACCTGCCTGGCACCTGAAAAAAATAGATAAAATAATGTTAATTTAAACATCGATTACAGATTAAGATAATGTTATCGTTGTACAATTTTGCTTTCTTCGTGCATCTTAATAAAAAATGCCATTAAGCAAAGAAGAGTTTCACGCACGGAATTTGCGACCAACGGTTACGACGAATATGGAAACGTGCCCAAATTTTGTCAAGTGTATCGCCGCTGAGAGCGTGTCTCTCAGAAAAAGTTGCATATTAAAGAGTATTTGAAGTCGACGGTGATACAAAGCGGCTTGTTCTTGTCTTCGATACGTATGCACAATCTTTCTCCTTGTTTGTATCGATTCTGCTTCGAAACGTCAAATACCGCGCATAACTCACGGAAAACCATACGCACGTATGCGTTAATTATCATTGTGCTCTTGGATGTTCTTTCGAATAATACAAATTCGAACATGAAGAATTCGACGATCGATGATATTGACGCATGCGAGGCTTTAAGGTAAATACGATTTCCAATTAGGGAAAATCAAAGACGTTCCACGTCTTAATATCGTGTAGAAATAAAAAAAGTTTGCCGGTCTGTAATTTTTATTTCTTTCGTTTTATAATTACAACTGTCGTTGTAATTATAAAACGAATACATATTACGCCGAAAAAAATGTTAAGAAAATTGCGGGTTATCGGGATCGGCAGGCTATTATCGCGCGTTATCAGGATCGTAATTACAGTTCGCCTACAATGTGCGCGTCTCGGCGTTGCAAGTTTTCGAAACTGTTCCTTCCTTCCTGGGGGAGTCCCGGGTAATCCCGGGGTGTATTTCGGACAGACACCCCCGTGGCTTCCGGCTTCGCGTGCCCGGTAAGCCAAGTAATCCCGACATAAGACACCCAGACCCGGGCGGGCGCCCAGGTCCAGGCTCACCGCCGCATAACGTTATTGCGGATTACGATACTCTGCTCGAAACTAGCTCACAAATTACCTCGAGAAACCGTCGCGGCTTTACCAGAAGTTACGTACGCAGTCGACCGGTTTACCGTATCCGTGGCCATGTCAGGATTTGCAAATACGGGTCGACGCTAAACTGACCGAATAACTGCTGCGAGAGCTTCCGCTCGAATATCTGGCTTTCTCTGCTACAAGTGTTCTAATCAATAACGATCCAACATGGAGAAATAATATAAATTAGATATTTTTTACAGACGTAAAAAAAAAAATAAAAAAAATAAAACAGTTAAAGTAAAATACGATAAGAAGATTTAAAGAAATTATATGATTCTCGTGTCTCGCAACGTGATATCTTTTGAAAATGTATAAAATTTTTTATTTTCCTATCATAAAAGATTTTTATTGACAATGTTAAAATAGAATTCAATTTTACTTAAAAAAATACATTAAATGTCATTAAATTTTCTAATCATTAAAATTAACTATCTTTGCTACTGGCGTATTAATTCTTAGAAAATTTAAAATAATGAAAGCAATGTTATAAAAATGCAAAAACGGGTATAATCTTTTTTTTTATAGCTTGATTTTTTTTATATCGATTAAAGGATTTGTGGAATGTAATTGTAAGCGTGCGGAATGCCGCGCGTCAATCTTATCGCCAACGGCGTGGCACTTCTCGATTCGCAGCGACGACGATAAAGGTAAGCGATGAAAAACACGCTGAATAAGAAAGATGACTCGCGTGCCATGTCCCGCTGAGCGGAGGCAAATAAGTCTAGGTCGGCTGGCATTAGCATAACTAGGCGACCAGGTTTAAACGGGGGGCAAGAAGGATCTCTCGAAAAAGCGGACACCGCCCATTCTATCGTTTCCGATCAGCGATCCTTGATCAGCGGCACTTTTATTATGCGCCGCGTACAAACTCGTGTATTTCGTCTTTGTCTCTATTTCTCCGAATACGCGTTGTATGTTTCTTATCGCTCGTGTGTGCAACGATGGCACGAGAAGCATGCGAGAAAAGAGTAGACGACGTAGACAAGGAAGAGAGCGATGAGAAAAAGGAGTAGGACCCGATATGGGCGAAAGCCCCGTCGTCACTCGAATCGTAAGGAACGCTCCTTATTTATTATTTAATTATAGATTTATTGCCTGGTCGCGCGCGCGAAGCGAGATCGGTGGATGCCGTGACGTGCACGGGAACACCTGATGTGGATCTGCCAGTGTAACGGTGGACTTGGAGGGACGAGGCAGGCATGTCCGCGATCCAATTTGTCTCCAGGGCATAACGTTCGTTCGCGCAAAGTGCACGTGGCAAAGTATTTCGTGCATGAAACTTTTATAAACGACACGACAGTCCGATCTACGGCGCATAAATCAGAGCCGCACGGATGAATCGATCGATTGTAAAAAGGTATGGCTAGTAGTGTACTACTCGCGCGCGATAATCTATAAACCTCCTTACATCATTGTGTTTTCGATAAAAGTAATTTTTTTAAGATTTCTCGTAAATAATATAATTAATATCTTTATACAATATTTACATTTATTTTTGATTATGCATCGAGTACTTTTTTCTTTTCTAGATATACGATTACTATACTATTCGATAAACTTTTATTTTTTAAATGAGAAATTAATCAGTTAATACATTTGATAGATATTTTTTTAACGTTGCTAACAGAAAGAGCAACGCAAAGTCATTTATATTAAGAAATAAGCAGCAAAAGAAGGAACATATTTTTTAGATTGGATTTGAAAGCAGTACACACACACACACACAGTTTAGTTCATCCTATGAAATTTAAATCCTTCAATTGCTCCTGTTTTATGATAGACGAATGTTTTTCACGTTTGTCGATTAGGATTTCTGATACGCAAAGCCGGCCGCTGACGAGATGCGCGTGTGGCATCGCGTTTGAGAGAAAGCAGAGATAAAATTGCATAACGATAAGGAGAGGCAGGGACGCAAACAGATGAGAGAGCACGTATTCTCTTGTAGAGAATACAGGCGAATACGCGAGACGGAGAAGCGGTAACCGGAATACGATAAAGAAACGCGCGCGAGAGAGACGAAAAAGTCGGCTGAGAGACGCGCGTTGGCATTTCTTAGTTCGCAACAGTTAGTTGTTTCTTGTTCGCCATGTCGACGACACGTTTTAGTGCCCATAGATGGGAGCAGCGCGGTCCCTCAGTCGAGCCTCGATCATCGCAAAAATCTTGCATTGATTGATCGGAGCCCGGCAACGGGGGAGAGGGGGTAGTAAGGGGGTGCGCTGTAGTATAAATCCCGGAAAAAGGAAAAACGGAAAGGGCAGAAAAAAGGTGGACGAAGGGTAATCTCATAGTGGCGACGAAGCGGGGCAAAAGAACAAGGGATAGAGAGATGACCGGGAGCGGCTTGTCGACGTTACTCGTGGGCGTATATGGAGCGAAAAACTGTAGGGCCGGGGACCTGCGTATAGCGCCTTGCGGCTTTTTAATATGCTCGTAATACGAGGACGTTTTTCGGGGGTCTGCTGGTCGGACCACCTTCAAACTACTTAGCTTCTTCTCCTCTCTTTCTCGCGCGCACATTCGTGCGTTTTTTTTTTTTTTTCGAGACGGAAGCTGGACCTTTTTTGCCACGCTTGGGCCAGTGACAGTAAAATATGTCTCTGTTGCGGGCGGGCTTCAAAAGTCCCTGAGCTTTTTAACGGTCTTGAGAGACCGGGTGTCCATATGGAATCGCTGTGAATGGGATTATTACGTTACCCTATCTCTCCTCTACGCCAACAAATACGTATTTGCTGATATTGATTCAAGAGTCTATCCAGTCGTGATATCTTTCCGCGAGTGAATGTAATTTGTAAATATTCATTCATACGCGTACTTCATTTCACACGCATTGATTGTTTTATCGAAAATCAAGTGGTTAATATCTAGTATAAACATTCAGCGCATTAATTACTATAAGTAATCAAATGTATGGAGAAAGAAATTATTGAATCTACTTTGTCGATGGTTGAAATTAATGGGCAAATGGGCACGTTTCGAATTCAATCGATAAATTATCTTAACCATTTAAATCCTAAAGATTATTTTTTCCTACTCACCATTGGAGTAGAGTAGATGTAGACTGTATTGGATACCGTTGTTCGTTTTTTGGCCTTCGGACTCCTGTAAAAAGAGACGCGCGATACATATAAATAATACAAATTATCAAATCGTCTGTATTATTAAATTATGTATCCGAAAATTTTTCTCCAACGTACGAAGCTTACTATAATGGTCATCGGTTCTTCGCCTTCTTCGCGCTCTGCTCTATTTTAATTAAGCGCATCGTGACGCAACGCCCGCGTGCGCGCCCAGCCTGCTCCACCTCACGCTAATTATTAATTTCTTGATGCGCCGGTAAGAGCCATGCCATTACGTATGGCGTGCGATGCATAATTATCATCCTGCCCCGTTGACGAGTCATGCGTGCATCGTGCCATATGCCACGACCGCGGTAATGCATTTTCAACTACCAACCCCCGGAACATCATGGTCGCTGGTACACCCACGAGTGTGTCCCTCTCCCTTCTCCCTCCCTCCCCCCCTCCATACCACGACTTTTAGTCGCGCGTACGACCTTTCGCCTCGAGGATAAACGTTGGCAGCTCGATCGATTCTACGTCAAATTAACGTAATTACGCGAATAAAGATGCGCAGTAAAACTTCGTCTCGCTGTGTTATTCTATTGTCCACGCGGACGCGATGTTTATACAATTATGTAGAATATTCTTCTAATAGATGGCGTAAACTTTTTATAAATTTATATAATTTTTTTGCGAGACGAATTGATCGATACGACATACCGATTGTATTCGACAAATGTTATGGCAGAGGAAAGATGTTTAATTTAATATATTCTACTCGAATATATTACTTTGAAAGCAAGGAGATTATAATTATCTAATGACGGAGTAAAACTGTACGGATAATAAATGTACGTACGTACATTCGTAAACTTATATAATACATATATATGTGTAATAATCTGTCAAATGCAATAAAATTTATGTAAAATGTTTGTATAAAAAAAAAAAAAAAAAAAAAAAAAAATAGGAAAAAAAATTGTAAATTTCTTACTTTCATCGTATTTTAGGTTTGTCGTGGACATGATCTAATCTCGTACTTACTAGCTCTCATATATATTTTTAACCTGACTGTGTGTATCGGTTGCTCCATTTCGATGAGTTCCGCAGGAGATATCAAGATTATAGCTTATCAGCTTAAGCTTGAGAATAGTCGACGCGAGTAAGAACACCGCATAAATCCATCGCGAGACTTCTCGACGAATGAAACGAGGAGTGATCATTTTTATAAAAACGAAATATTCCCCGCACCACTCGTATCCCCGCGTCCGCTTCATCGGATAATCGGCCCTACTTCGGCCGATCGGCGTCTGACCGGCGACGTCTTTCTTCCCTTTTTTTTCTTCGTCGCGCGCACGTCACAGTCCATCGAGCGCACGCATTAAGCTCTATCCTGTCATCGGCGTTCGTCACGACCATTAATCTCTAAATTCGTCCGGCGTAAACGACGGACGTTAATCAAATATACACGCGGATAGGTCGAGCTATTCTCTCTCTTCGTCGGCTGACTACTTTTTAATTAAACGAAAGCGGATGGAACGGGGAAATTACGCTAGATATTTATCTAGAACCATTTTTTTTTTTTTTTTTTCATTGTTGCGATGCGTACGAACATCGTAACTGTTGCTCGTCGAGTTTAGCGAGATGTCAATTCGCATGCTTGTATTGTATATTGCCGTCCGTGACAAGCCATCGTCGTTTTAACATCATTTACGCAAAAATTTCATACGTCGATTGTGATGTACGTTTGTATTCTAATTCTTATAGTAAATAAAGATAAAATATATTTAAAAAATTTTTACGAGTTAATTCTAGAATGTTATCAATAATTTTAAACACGTGTGATAATTTTTTTTTATCGTTAAAAAGGAATCTCGCGTTAAAATGTGCACGGTAATGCTTGACGGAAATATTTCTACGCTATAACTGTAGTAAAACACACAATTTCGATTAAGACAGGCAATGGGCCAAAGGTGTGTGATTCGAGGTACGAACTTGGCACAGGGTTGACGCATGTCCGTGGTGCATGACCCTAATTAATAGGGAGGCCACGCGATGCAACTGTCCCGACAACATAAATTATGCATATATTATAAGGTCGGGAGAGGAGAGGAGAGGAGAGGAGAGAGGAATGAGCGAGAACGTTATAGCCTTAAAGGAAAGATGAAGTGACAGATGCTGAAGAGAACAATGCCAAGAGTAAAAAATATCTGTCTCGTGTCAACTTTTGCGAATCCGATATTGGAATAATATAAGTTAAATTGAAAGTTTATATTATATTATAGGAATATAATTTCAGAGTAAGTAACGTACCATTAAATCGGCTACGAGAAGCTTTTTGAGGCAGAAATATTAAGAGTCGCATTAATATACATAGAATTAAATTTTCTCTCTCTAATTAATTTATCATATTACATATTAAAAAGATATTAAATATTTTGCCTTTTTTTTATATACTATATATTTTAGATTGGAGCCCAATACGATTCGTCCACTCTTCCGAATCGAAAATCACGCTCCGTTACATTCTTAAATCCACATCCAAGAACGCGATCTATACGCCTCCCTGTCGAATTAGCCGACGATTTATGGCGGATAGATTTATTAGGGGGTGTACCTCGTTACCCCAGGGTAAGGAGGTAACAGAAAGAGAAAGACACAGAGAGAAAGAGGGACTTCCGACAGAGCGTCGTCGTTATACGGACTTGCCAGAATTCCAGAGGTTACGACCGAGATTACGCTTCGATAATTTATACGCGCGTGGACCTTGGCACGTCCTGTTGTGCATCTGGATTTCCGTCGGTTGTTGGGTGTATACACGATGGTGGGGACTGTACTACATTGCTACGTATTGCATTTAACGTTGGATCCGATCGATCGATGTAATACCGTAAAGCGCAGTGATGTATGCTGGTTGTTTTGCGCGTACATACCGGAGATGTGTATACTTGTGCAAATCCGCGCGCGTCTTTAGCTCGTTTGTTCGCTCGTTTGTCTCAACGTAACGATTTCTCTTGCGAAAGAACGGATGCTGCATCGCACGGCGGCAGTTAACTTCTCCTTAAACAGCTATACTAATTGACCGATAGAAAGTAGGTAGAGCTCTAACGATGACCGAACGCTGACAATCGCGTTCCGTTTCAGAGCATTCTTTCGGGGTTGCGATCGTTTCCCGCGATAACTCTACGAGAGCGGAACTTGCATTCACAGCTGTTTGCCGGTTTTCAATGCGATATTAGATTATCGCGTTATTCACTGCCGATTCGGGAAATGTATAATTATTATTAGCAGCTGTCCGCGCAATTTATACATAATCTCATACAAATACAATATTAATTATATTATAATTTATAAAATTAATATATAATGAAGAAAAAATAATTATTTCAAATGCCATCTCTATAATAACATTGTTTCCGACATGCCGTTATGACTGACTTGTGATATCTAGGACAGCGAAATTGAGCGTAAAAAATAGCTTCGTCACATTTCACAGCCACGACGTGAAAGGTCTTAAAAAGGTATACGAGCAAAATGTCCTTTCGTATATATATATACCGTATCGCGTCATAAAATATATAAGCGTATGATGGAAAAAAATTCATTGCGCTATATAATTAGCTGGCTAGACTGTGTATCGTCGGCAATTACGGTAATTTCTCGTAAAGGCCAATATTTGTCGCGCGCGCGGGTGCGCTTGGTTAACAAACGCTTCGCAAAGCGTAATCTCCCATCGAAGGTACGACGAGAGAGCGGTGAGGGGAAGGCGCTGAGAAGGGCGCGCTCTTTCGTAGGTCATTCGCGCCTCGCGTGACCATCCCCCGGCCGATCCTACATCGCGGCCGTCCATTTCTCACGCGGCCGATGGATTTTCGCCTGTCCGGCTAATTGGCGGAAAAGAGACGCCGGTATGGATTCTACGGACTATCGATACGCGTATAACGCGTAGGCGTTGCTGTTTAATATTTGACGCCGGCGCCGATGGAAACGGCAATTATCGAGATAAGCGCGCGCTCGCACGATATTCCCCGGCGTCATAAAGGGCCTCCTCCTCTCTCCTTTTTTTTTTTCCATCCGGCCTCCCGGGAGAGCGGCGGTTAGGGCGAAGCATTGAAATTCCGAACTTATCACTCGCTATCGTCGCTCTATCGTCATTTCCACCGGTACTCGCAAACTCTTTCACCGCCATCGACGCGCTTTTTTGAAAGGAAAAGAAAGGAAAAAAAAAGTCTCGATGCGATCGCGTTCTCCAAGTTTTTTTAAGTAATGTGCGAATAATTTTTTTGCGCTATTACGATTTAGGACGGTGACTCGCGGTTATCGGCTGATGTAACTCCCGGATGAAATTGAAAGTTTTAAGGCCGTGTAAAAAGAATGCGATGGCAGAAATTGCGTTACCTGATCTTTCTCGACGAAGCCCATGAACGACGTCCTCTCGATCTCGATCGGTTGGCCGTGTCGATCGTACAGAGCGATTACGAAATGGAAAAAATTGCTCTTCCTCAGATTACTCGGTGGTTGTTTTTCGAAATGCGCCCGGCCCACGCCAACCCTGTTCAATCAATCGGATGCAACACATTTTTTAGAATGTCATAGAAATATCTTTCTTTTGCATTAAAATATAAATATTTGGCATAAAAAATACATTATTATAATAATTTAAAAGTATAAAAGAATTTTTAAATTTAATGGAATTAATTGTATCGTGTAATTTATAAAAGATTTTGTTTTCTCTTTTACACGAATCAATTTATAATTCATACGTATGATGTAAAGATAATATACTAATTTTTATTTCATCAAGCGCGCGAATAATTTTTAATACTGTATTTGGCTGTCTTTAAAGCGAATTGTTATGCTCTTTATCGTGGAATCGAAGATGCGTCAGTCTTTGGGTGCAATAAGAATGTGGAAACCGGCAGAGAGGAAAGACAAACGAGGTCGATTGTGAGGGGGGAAGCGCGCAGGTGGCCTCGACGCCTTAAAATCCCATTAAAGGTCTCATGTGCCGAGATTATACCGCCGGACTCCATGCCATCTTTGAATAATGGCGCGAAAAAGTCCCCTTTTCAAGTACGTGGCGCTTTGCGTAGTTGACGCGTGGATATCACATTCGATGTTGATAGAGATCTTGAAAATCTGTATCACCATTTTATCGTTCTTTCGTATACGGTACCCTCTGATGGTGATTAAAAGGTGAAATATAGAAAAATTATTATATCGCCTAAATTTATTACAAGTCTCCGAGCAGTTCCTTCTCTTTCATTCTATCAATTTCTTTTCAATAACGGAATGTAGAATAATTTATCAAACTTTTTACAGATCGCAACGATAAATGGCTGTCGGTTCATAGTAAATATGATTGCGGATTTAAAAGATCTTTTGACTTTTCCATAAAACGTATATTGCACTCGGCGGTTAAAAATCACCGCCGAGAAATCGTATTATCGGCGCTGGTCCGTTTGCGATCGCGCCGTCGCGAAACGATATAAAACCATCGCGCGACTGCACAGAGCCGGGCGCACGGCCATCAGGGCGGACCCTCGGAGCGGAAAACTGAATCGACTGGACCGAAAATGAATAGCGGCAGTTTTGCAGCACATTTGCGAAATAAATGATGGTATCGGCGGTGCGTTTGTCACGCCAGGTGGTGGGACGCCGAGCCGTCGGCCGGCAGATTGGGGGAGGAAATGCGGAGGACGGCGGCAAGGGGGGGGTTCGCTTGCAACGCGGGGCTTTTCGGGTACGAGCGGCGGGTGGCGGATCACGGCAGGGGTGGACGCGCTGGTTAGAGGAGGGGGAGTGATGTACCGCCCGTGTCGATAATTATCGGTGGCTGATTAACCGGTCGCCGGTTCGCGCCCCATAACTCTCGACGTCCGATTATTTTGCCCCGTTTGCCATGCACCAATTCCTATATAACGTGTAGGCACGTATTCCGCCGTATCGTTATATTATCGCCCGCACCGATGCACCGCCGCTCCTTTTTCGGCCGATTATCGAGGATTGCGGAAAACCGCGCATACGCGTGCACTTTGTATCGCTAATATGACGATAATGCGTATGCGGTTATCGGTGCGTGTGCAAACTTACGCGTAAATTAGTTTGGAGAGGAATGAATTTTTAATTTTATAAGCATGTGTATTTAACGTATCTCGAGATGAAATTCTTCATACTTAATTAAACTTCAAGAAAACCAGCTAAGTTTGAGGAATACGATACGTAAATTTAGAATGGGTAACAAGAAACGCAAATTCGTAGTTTGTTAATTATGTCATAATTTTAAATATACAATATATATCGTAGCAAAGAATTTTATATATATTTTTCACGATATTCGTTTCTTAAATGGCTGTTTGTTCCTTCTCATACCGAGATTGTGTCACAGGACGCTCAAATGTTTATACGAGGGTAACGCGCGCTTTATTATGCGCTTATACCAGCGCGCGTGTCGCTCGTTCTACCGACCGACACCGAGGTGATAATTACGGGCTCCATTCGCGTTTACTGTATTTGCGCGTGCAATTTGCCAGCCGCGCACCTTCGTCTCGCAGATAACGCTCCGATGCTCGTTCCGGCACCCGCGAATCATTCATTTTTAACTCTAACGTCGCGCCATTCGATTTGTAGATTCCGAATGAGGCGATGCCCTAAAACGCGACGTACCATATATTCAAATGTAAGAGCAAATAAAGGGATATAAAATGCGCTGGAAGACACAATTCGTTCGTCGAATTCCAACGGAATTTCTTGATCGCGAGAAAAGCTGCGCGAATTTATTATACGAGTAGATGTCGCGCAATTATAGGAACACCGGCGAATAAAAGCGGCATATACTCGCGGTTTGCGAACCGTGCGGATGTGAAGTTATGAAAAGAATCGCTCTTTATACGACGTTAGGAAATTACGACGGTGCGAAAGCTTTTTCACGCAAGGGTAAAATCTGTGGTATCATCCATGTACGAACTAGATAACGATGTAATGGACATTTAAGCGATGACAAAGCGTAATCTACGATGCATTCGAAGTAATGGCGGATTGTCGGGGATAAACGATCGATAGATATTGCTTATATTTTATACACGAAATTTCAACCTATGCTATTTGCGCGCCGTACATTATGAATGAAATATACGGATAATACACGAGCCCACCGATACGGTTACGAATTCACGGATAAAGCAATCGTAGAGAATTACAATAAATCCGCGGGTAATACGCACCGTCGGGCGTAGTTAGTTATTGCGAGTTACCCGAAGCACGCTCCGTTTACGCTCGCACCCAACGCGATTCATAATGCGCACGGAGATAATGAGCAATTTGTAATATATCCGAATGTAATTTGCTACGAGCACGCGTTACCGCGAGCGTTGTTCAATTTAGCATGTTTCATCGTATTTTCTGCACATAAAAATCTATTACTTGTTAATAAACATACGAAGCGTAGGTATATATATATATATATATATATACAATATTTTGGCAAATATTTGGCATGAGAATTTTCGTGGTGTAATAAATAATTTTCATATATATTTTAATTAAGTTGAAATAATTTTATATTAAAGCATTACACATTAATCGGGTAGTATATAAATTAATAATACTTAGATTTATATAATTATCTTTAAATTATAAAATATAAAATTCAATTAATAATTTCTTAATATAAATATAAACACTATTTATTTTTTTATTATAAAGCATTCGGTACTATGATACTCTACGATACGTACATACGTACTACGATGTGTCTTTTTACAGATTTGTCAGACGACTTAACCGTTTCGAAGATTGATCGCAATTTTTCTCCCGCTCGTTTTTTTTTCCCCCTTTATCTCTGATTCATATGCGAAGCCGTCGTTTTTTCGCTGCGCGACAGTTCCCTTCCGTTCGAGTGCGATAGTTTATTGCTTCATTAGGTGAACAACTTTTTTAAGAGTTTTTAAAAACCATTAGAGTTTATACGCCTCTGTTTCGCGAGAGTTTTAAAACAATTCACAAACCTTTACACACACACACACACACACACACACACACACACACACACACACACACACACTCTCTCTCTCTCTCTCTCTAGTTGATCTCTATGTAACGCAGTTGCGTGGTACAACCGTTCTTCGTAGCAGGAAACGAAACTTTCCAGCTTGAGTTTCCGCGAAGGCGAAAGTTGACGCTTAACATTTTGCGACTCTTAAACTTTTGTAAGACAATTTATCTAGATTGCCGCAACATTGATTTAATTAAGTTTAATAAAAAGAAAATTTATGCTTCAAAATTTCCATGTAAATCGTTATGTATTTTTCAATAATTTCAGTCATTTGTTATATTCATCATTTTATTATGATACAATGATCTTCAAATTTTTTTAATTTAATTATGTAAACTATAAATAATTTATTTTATTACTTCTTTTTAAGATGGTTAAATTTATAAATTATATACATACAAATATAATTAATTGAAATGTATAATTATATATTGTAATTTGCACATTGAAAATTTTCAAGTAATCTTTGCGTATCTTTATCTTATTTTTATTTTTCGTTAGAGTCTCGTAACATCTCTTGCGGCAAGCAGCTTTAATAAAATTATTCGCGCTTTAGTTTCGCGAGTGCGGGACGAAAGAAAGTTGCCTCTCCTTCTCAAAGACGCTCCGATAGCCTGCAGGAAGAACGATTGGATAAACGAGAGGGAAAGTACGGTGAAAGTACGGGATGAAGCGATGAGCAAAAGGCGCGTTAAATTCTCAATTACATTAACTCGATTCCGGTCGGTCCTCGTGTCACGGTACTTGGAGGAAGGGATTAGTTAGAGAACCGCTATTGGATTAGCGAATCCGCCGGCTCACCCGGTTTACCTTGTCGAGTAGTCGTAGATATTCGTGCCATCGTCGTTTGCACGTCGTAGAAATCCTTTAAGCGAGGCCGCAATAAAGCACGCTTTATCGTCCGCCAAACGCAGGAACGTGTGCATCGCGATTTGAAACGATACACGCTCGTGAAAATAAAGGGACTATCTGTTTTCATAGCACGAAACAGTAGCTGCTACGCTGTCAATTCTCAGCGTTATCATCTATGGAACGATGTGATAATGGCAAAGAAAAAGATAAAATTATATAAATTCACCGTATTCTACGATGAGAGAAAAAGAGGAAAATTACATTTTACTCACTTTTTGAAAAGTAATAAAAGTAAGCTTTATATTATTATTATGAAAAAATCGTACCCCTTTAAAACACCTTTTTATTTCTTTCTTTGATAAATTTATTATTTCTATATCTATATAAAATTTTTTTTTTTGGATTCTGTATTTATGGTAAATATATTTACGTATATGAAATTGTGGCCATTTTAGTGAATATTGAGTTTTAAGGATTGTGTAGGGATATAGCTCGCCGTTCGATCCGACGGCAAATGTCATAACAGGAATACGAATATATTTGCACAATTTATATTAAAGACGAATACATTTCTATATTTTATGTTATCGTACGCTGCGATTAATTATTACAATAAGTTAAAATTTTTAAGGAGAACAATTTTAATGTCATACAATATGTACTTTGTTTTCTCCTGACAAGCAAATGACAAAGTAATATAATTCATATAATATATCTTTAAATATACAGTTTATATATATTGTTTTAAAATATAAATATCACACTTTTTTGAAATTGATAGCAATAAAAGTTTGCCGTATAATGGTAATTTCGCTCCTCGTTAAAGTTAGTAGAAATAATATCGTGTGTAAAAATTTTTTCTTTCTTCGAATTGTTGTTCATTGCAAAAGATTAATTACGTAATATTGTTATGTCACACACATATATATATATCCAGATTATATAATTTAGTGAAGAAGAGCCAATTTACTCATTCGTATCATGTAAAAAACCTCACAATAGAGACAGTTATAGACATATCCTCGAGGAAATTGATCGTTGTAATAAAATGGAATGAACGGAATAATTAATACATCAAAATATTATTTCAACGATAAACATTAATAATTTCTTTGCCAATAAGTACATCTAATTTCACACATATCTCGATTATACTCTTTGTCAAATATGAAGATTACATTTTGATGTACTTACGTTCCGTTGTCGGCGAGCGCGGGCTGCGGCCAAGCACGTGGTACAGGTTCCTCTTTCAATATTTGTCTCATATCTTGAGGCGCGAAAACCAACGGCGCTCGTGGATGATGATGAGGCGGCGGGGGCGGTGGGGCCACACTCGCGCCGTACAGTTTGCGTCCCCAGTGACCCTCGAGCTCGACGGGACTTCCGCCTCCCGTGGTGGCCCCCGTACCACCCCCGGCGCCGAGTCCGAGCCATGCCGACCCCCCAGCACCCACGATCGTGGAGCTGGGCAGGAGACTGCTCCACTCGTCGGACCGCGTGGTGAGGCCGTAGGGATTCTCTTGGGGCAACAGGCTTCCTCCTTCGCGTTGCCACTCTTTGCGGAAACCTTCGTCGCCCCCTCGTTCACCACCCCTTCGCGCTTCCGCGGGAGACTCCACTGGTTGTCCCTCCGTCAGAGCGAATACGTTCGGTGCCACGTTTCTTTAAATGCGCGCATGAATCGTTATCGCTTGAACGCCAGCGGCCGGTAGCCCGTGGCGGTGCATGAATGTCCGCTTACCACTGACGGCGTCGCGTCGTTCCGGGTTGCATCGTCAAAGCGAGCCCACCGACCGCGTGTCAATGCACATGCGTCCGAAACGTGCGTGCCACGAGGTCGAAATACAAGCGCGCACTAAAGGGTTGCGTCTCACGATGCACTGTTCTCACTAGATGACTCTTCTTATTCGCTCGCGTAGAAACGTGTCCCTTTTTTTTTCCTACCGGTTTGCGTTGGTCTCTATCACTGGTTGTACCACTTTCTACACGATGCACCTCATGTTTACGAATCTTGTCTTTTGAACGCTCTCTTTAATCGTCTTTACGATGCTTCCTTCGAAATTGTCCGATGATCTTTATACCAAATTGGATGACATACGTTGGGACACGAATGTAGTCATGCAGCGGTAGTAGTAATCTTGAGCACTCGTCGCCGGCACCCTGTGGCACGTATTATTCGTCGTTGCCGAACGTCCGAAGCGTGTCTAGTGATCAGCGAAGAGGTCCTTCGAGGTCCCCAGTCGCACGTTGTTTCCCGTTACGGAGCCGCTTGTCGAATGTGTCAGGGCCGGCACTAGCGGCGTGCCAGCAGGTCCCAGTAGGGTCGGGCTTTGAGGATAGCGGTGGGCGCGGCCAGGAACGACACCGCGCAACGACCATACCGTTGGGGTGGTTTTACCCCATTTGGTACGGTGCACCAATCCACTGCGAGTTGCACGACCAATGGACGAGGTTGCTTGTACCCATCTCGACGCCCATTCCAGATACCAAGGATTGTGGCGCCGCTACGGCAACGTCATGAGACTTTCACTTTGGTGCGAGCCGCACTACCCTGAGGTCGATACCGCGACGCTCCGTTCTTTCAAATAAAAATGTACAAATTAAACCCCCTGAAAATAATGAAAAATCCCTTAAGTAAATATTTTTTATAAATTTTATATAATTTTCTCGCTGAAAAAAAATTTACATCTTTTTTTAATTCAATTTTTTGTGAATCAAGTATTTTTCTGCAGGAATATCGTACACCGTACATATATATTTTCTTCTCGCATTGCCAATTTTTTTAAGTGTTTCAATGGTAAAGCTCGAGTTGTATAAATCTGAACAGTTTTATTTAAAATTCTGTTATTATAGAACATTTTTGGGAAATAAGTTTTCCTATAGTACATAACTTACTTTCTTAAGAAAATGTGATTTTTTTCTAGGTAGGCTTTTATTTTTAAAATAATTTAAATACTGCGTAGCGGAAAATCAGATTGCTTTGATCGAAAGTATTTAGTTCATAGCTGTATCTCTTTGGAACCTTATTTTAACGCGATGACATTTAGATCGTAGATTGCGAAGATACTTTTTATTCTGGTCTGGATGTTATTTCGCGCTCTCGTTTAACCGATCAGTTTTTGTCGAGATATAATTAGAATACAAAGAGATCCGTGGTTGGTCTCCCTCCATGAATTTATCGAATCGTCAACTGACATACCATTTCTATTGGCGTTAAACTCACTCTCTCTTCGCCGCGTCATAGATGACCCGTTCTACTTGCCGATAGATAGACTAGTATATATCAATTTGCGTAGCCACTCAAATAATAGTAATAAGAATAATATTTTTCTCATTTGTACATTTTTAATTTAATTGAATTATCCTCCTCGCCTTGATATTTATATTTATTTTACTAATATAGAGAGCTGCGTATTAAGTTTGTTAATTTAAAAAATTTGATTTTATTTTTAAAAGATTAAACTTGACAAAAAATTATAGTATATATTTTACGTAAACGACAAAAACATTAAGCGTTACTATGTAATCGAGGATATAAATCTTAAGTCGAGTGGCAGTTGGGTCGAAAAAGTAATTATAGAATTTGTTTGAATAAATTTATGCGATGGAGGGAATAAAGGCAATCGCGAAGTTAGAAGGGAAAGAAGAAAGAAAAGAGTCGCAGTGTCTCGCAATCCTCTTACTAGTGTAGAGCCTGAAGAAAGTCTATTCTTTTCTCAAGATCTTGTTTGAACAATTTACATGGGAGAGCCACTGCTTCGTGGCTATATGGGGCCTATCAAGTGGAGATAATGTGTTCTGTGCCGGGTAATTTGGCTCTCCTCCCTTCTTTTCATTTTAACCGTGAATCTACATCTTTGACTGTTTTGCATTTGCAAACATTTCCGAATATTCTGTATTTATCTATTGTACTATTGATTAAACCTAATTGTATCGTATATAACTCAAAAGTAATATTAATCATTTATCGCATTGCGTGTTATGTTATAAAAATATGCACGCATTCATATTTATTAGAAGAAATAATAAAATATTCATCTTTTTGTTAGCAATGTACTAGTTACGAAACCAAGTTTACCATAATAGTGAGTAATCGCTGAAACTATTTAACGTACACTCACCATATACGTAAAGTGTCAGAGGTCGCGCCGATTAATGTTTATCACATGGCAAGATAACGAAGCTTAATGAGGGTCTGCAGGCGTCATTACGAAACACTCGACATGCGCGCGTGCCAAACCGGTTTCAATCTCCTTTTTTTCCGCAGCTCGTCTTCTCTTTCATTGCCGTGATTCATGAGATCCCTCTCGGCTGCCCAACAGCCTGTAACATTGCCACCTTATGTCAATGACATGACTCCGGGGTATGAGAAGCTATTTAGAAATGCTCTTTGCTCCGTTATGCCTCGGTTCTTAAAAAAAGACCATATCAGTTTGCAAAAACAAAACGTATATCGCGAGATATACTCTGTTGCGGTTGAATCATTATTTTTCAATAGAACAATCAAGTGTCTTGTAAGAATTTTCATTTTTTTTTTTTTTGCAACGAATTGATTTATTTAACAGAAATATCGATGGCATTGATATAGAAAAGAGACATATCTATCGAATACTTTCGATAGATTTTATGCATAGACGCTTCTCAAACATTCTAATAATCCAATAGCAAGCGGTATCGACGTTCCTAAATATCCCAAATGTCAAATGAACATCATCGCATTGGCTAAATCCAATTATCAGTTGGAAGGGTCGTACGATATTTTCAATATTGCCACGATGTATTGTACATAAATACATATATAGATATCCTGCATTAGTTAACTTATCTTTTAAGCCTATTATTTAGCTATGATAATATTTTGATTCTGGTTTTTTTTTGTTTGTTCCACATGGAACTTGTCCCTGCGTATGTCGTCGGCTTAAGAAGACGTGTTTGCGGATGAAACTGTCAACCACATTTTCGATTCAGCTCAGTAGCTGATGTATCAATAATCGGGAAAATTTTTTACCGATGCATTAAAGTACGAGTACGCGGAAAAAAATATCGCATAACTGATAAAAAAAAAAAAAAAAAAAAAAAAAAAAAAAACTGAGAACTGATAATAAAAATAAAAATATTTTAACCCAAGTAATTTATTCAACGTTTGTTTTCTCATTACTTATCTTACGTACGTAGAACGTAATTTTCCTCATTAATGCAGTTATATAAAATATTATTTCTATAAAATTAAAACGATAATAAATGTATGCCATTAAGATTTTCGCAAGAATTTTAAGAATATAAGGTATTATTGTTTAATTTTTTCCCATTGTGAACATCGGGCGTGCAAAAGCAGCGACAATGTGAGCTTCGCGCGCAACATGGGTCGATGATTCTGCAAAATCTACGATAAAATAGACGGGCGTGTTGCCGCAGCGAACCGCACTTGTCCCACCGTAATAGTATCCGGAGGTGCACCCTACAGCCATCGAGGCATCGAGGCAAGGTACTACCAGTACGCAATGGTACATGGTGGGTCGGCAAGAAGGGTCCTGTCGAAGAGAACTCGACATATGTGACGCTCATGTGGGGTGGCATCCCTCAGGCTCGCGAATTCGGAACATGTGCGCGGGATAGAAGTGTCCAGAATTCTATGATAGAGTTTGTTTGCACTTGCACTTGCCCCACTCGTGAAGTGGTCTTCTGATTATTTTCGTCTATATTAAATCGAGACATCCCCTCACCTGTCAAACGTTCTAATTGTAAGCATTCGTAAAGACGAGACATGGAATTCGGTTGACGAATGAAAGGAAACGAGAGTTCTTCCGTTGCTCGCGACGGACTTCTTTGTCATATTATTTAAACATATCGCTGTGTGAAAAAGCGATTATTTTTGAATATTATTTTATTTTATAATTTCGAATGTAAATCGTAATTATCTAAATAGTTATAAAATAAGAAGATAAAATAATTACTTATTAATTATTAAACGTCTCAACCTTCAAACGCATAATTAAGGATCTTAAATTAAATTTAAGTTTGCAGGAACATCATCTGTCGGGATCGCGTATTTCACAAAAACACGGCGTTAAAAACCACACAGTTCATCCGCATTGTATTGTATTTGCCCGTGCTATCTCGAGTTCAGCATTTGGTATGACAATACCGCTGATCAGCGCATTGATGCATGATTATAATGATAATGCCGCCTCCTGTTTCTCAGGGGGGGTGAGCGCGGGTGCGCGCAGCGCGGAAACCCCTAAGGGGCGCTCGAGTTTTTCGGGTAAAGTTTTTCCTACGCAGATGCGCCATCGGACGGGGCTATTTATTAGTATGGCCATCCTGTTCGTGCACTCCTATTCAAAAGGGCCGGACAACAGGTTGCCGCCGCGTCAACGTCATTAGCTGTTGCGTTTTTGTTCCTTGCCCGTTGAGGTTTACCTCTGTGCCGATAAGAGACACGTTGGTCGTTAATCCTTTTCTCGATGAGATAAGGCTGTAATGTGCGTGATTTCCAGTGAAAACCGTCGCATCCGTTAGAAGAAATTTTCAAACTCGCGAGGCTGTTATTACACTTTCATTCCGCGTAGGAAATTGCTCACGTCATGAAATCGCGTCTAACGTAAGATTAATGAAAAATAAGAATTCTGCCTGTATCGGAGAAATTTTTTATATCTTTGAAAACTTTCCCGCATACTATGGGTGAAACTTGGAGAGATCGCTTCATGATTTATTCCGTAGGCTCGCATGGTCATAGTAGCCGTAACCATCGCTAAACTCCGTCTACCCGAATCGAGGACGCGTCTGTTTCCATAAACCAAATTATTTTTATATCCAGGGATATCTACGTTCTCCTGAATTAGTGATAAGCAGGGACGGCAGACTCGATACGTCGCTGACCGCTCATACAACCCCTATGATATATCTAGCGGAGGATGAAACTTGGCGAATCGCGATAACGATTTCTCCGTCGGTTGTTCGTAATACGAGGGATTTGTTTTCACTTTTCTATCCCCCCCCCAACAAATTACGCTTATCATATTAGGTAATGTTGATGCATTTTGGCAAAAAAAATTGTATGGCGTGAATGAGAAAAAATCGCGTAAGTTTCTCTCTTTTTTTTTCTTTTAAAGATTATTTAAAAAATTTTGTTCAATTTATTTTACATAATTGTTGCGCGAGTAATTGTTAATTTTGCGAAAGTTCCCGCGCACACGTCGTAGAGCTTATGTCTCACTGGAGATTCTACGAGAGGGCAATCAACATCACCGCTAAGTACTACGAATTACCGCCGCCGACCCTGTATATCGTTGGTTTGATCGGTGATTCGCGAGAGGGTCGACAATGTTCATGCCCGCGATCGTTAGTCGATCGTTTTGGGGATGGACACGGGAAATTCGGCCAGTTAACCAAAGTGTAACGATGCATCCAAGTCGAGAAATCGTTCCGGCGAGAGGCGATAGCGCGGTTCGTGGAGGGTAGAGGGTGCGCCGTCGAAGATAGGATACCCTCGAGAGCTGTAGGGGGGTACACGACTTCGATCTGTGCGCGCTCAAAGGTTACCGTATTCGAAAATGTAACTTATTTTGCGGAGACTATCTATTGGAATAATTTTTCGTTGCATCCAAAGCTCTCTTTTTCCTTAAACGAGAGCGCAAATCTCTACTAACGTTACTTAAATATGATTAAAAAATATCGTACGTTGTTTATTATATTCTAACGCAATTATGCATTAATTATGATATACAGAATGCGTGTATGATTTTATGTATGTTTCGGGCTGTTTTTGTAAATTTAGTCATATTAGAAAAAATTGAGATTTTTTTTTCTAAAAAGCCGTTGTGTACAGATTTCGCGCTTTATAAAAAGACAACTAATTTTATAAGAAATCTGCGATATATACCATACATGTACAATAATAATTATTATTAAGAAAGAAATTTGTTATACTATTTATTAACTTATTAACATGACGTACCATGACTGTGAATTGAGAAGGATATCGGGTGAATTTTCATTATTAGAGTAGAAATGGTCGTATGTTTCCGTTAATTAATTTCGACACGCTACGTGCGCCTCGATTTCCCGCTAATGACTTAAATAGATTACCAGCTAATATCCGCGGACGGCTACCACTCTGATCTGTCGGATTGGCTTGCGTGCACGCGTGCATCGCATAAACTTTTCAGACCTGTGCGTCGGTCTATCTATAGAGGGAGAAAATTTTGCGGGAAACACGAGGCGGCCACGCTGCCAAACGTAGCTAAGCCACGCACCAAGTGGACGAGGAGAACAACGGGACGGAATACGCGGAAAGGAGAATGAGGAGGAAACGTAGAAGCGAAACGGAGGTTGCCAGCGTCGTCGACGGGACGTGTATCCGCTGGATTGCGGCCTCGTTCGAGAATTCTCGTGGGAAGCTGCCATCTTGTTCCTCCTACGTAGGTATCCGCTGCCCGCCAGCTTCCTGCCGATGTCCTGCCACCCCTTTACATAAACTTAGGAACGGACGATGACGTCAAGGGGCAAAGGCATTCGTGTGTCCTGGCCATTTTATCGATTTGTTATATGCATCGTAGAAAGCGAATTTAACGAGACGTCGGATTATGCTACGTTCGAAGATGCTTTTGAGTGAAAATATTGTACGTATTTCTTATTAAATTTTCAAGTTACAATAACAGATATAGTCAGCTGAAAAATATATTTGTCGATTCTTCTCGTGTTAATATTGTATAAGAAATTAATAACGTAATAATATTAATAACGTAAATCAATTTTTATTTCTTAATAGGAAAGAGAAAGAAGAAGAAAATCGAGCGTTATAAATAATGCGATAAACACCCTATTTGTCCCATTTTTCCAAAGCTAAGAGAAGAATCGCTACAACACCAAATTATGTTTATTGTATTGTATATTTTATGTATTAGAATAAATGAGGTTCTTCCCGTTCATTGCGCCATACAATGTATACGTTTTATCGGCTTTAATTGGATTAATGCTATCGCATATATATATTCGCAGTTAATTAATACGAAAAATTGGCAATGTTAATAACGCATGCATTACCTGTTTGGTCCGGTCTGTTGAATCGACACACGGACCGATGCACCGCGTAGGGGGGGTCACTTGACCCGGGGTGTTCATATAGAGTGGGTGATATTAACGTATTTTGTTGTAATTACCGAGCACGGTCATTCGCTCTAACTGTGTACGCTGCGATTCTCATCCGAAAGCTTTATCATATGGACAAATTTTCGCCCCTCCACTTTGAAACATTTATCGCGTCACCGCAACGAAATTTATGATTATTGTGGCGGTTTTGGCAATTTTTCGTTACACGGGCGAAAACCTTTATTCCCGCGATAACACTCTCTTTTCACGATATTTTCACGTTTCGGCTTCACGGCCAGTTAGCCGAATACTCGCGAATCAACGCGATTCGATTAAACTGCGCAGAATCGCTTCTTTCATTTGAGAACCCCGCCGAGAGCGGATAAATAACGAATTGAAAATCAATGGTATTACGAGATTATGCGTTTATTGGTAAAGAGCTAGCGGAGTTACCGATGCCCAGAGCAGTAATATCGAGTAATTGCGTAAACGCACCCGTATCCCACTGCGTAACCTCTCCCTCTAACAAAGTCCCGCGAATGCAAAGTCCACCCTTTTGCGCGCTCGGTTATCCATGCTGCTAACGATGGCGTTTAAAATAATTTTTTTTTTCCCACACTTCCAACGATCGCTTAGTATCGAATATTGATTTAAAAGAAATGGCACATAAGTGTTAAAAATTTAATTTGGATAGAATTAAATATTTTTAATTGCAATTGAATAGTTAGAATATTAAATGTATATATATTCTATATATATACATTGATAAGAGAGTGTTGTAATCGGATGTATACCTATATAAAAAATATATAATTGTATATTATTAAAGTTACATAGGTCATTTCATATTCTATCAATTTAAAGCATCGTTTATAAACGACAATTTTTATGTGCGCTATAAATTATAAAGGAGCAATAATGTAATATGTTATCGTTAGCGCAGGCCTAATCTTAATGAAACTATCATTTCCTATGGCGAAGATACGCGTGTCAGGATCTTGTTGAACGGCGTTCTCGCAATATTAGCCGCAGCAGGATGTGTGTATTTCGCACATTAACGTGTTTGCAGAGGACTGATTCTGAACCCAGGCGCGACACATTGCCTGCAATATCCACTGTTTGTTTCACGCTGGCTTGATCGGCCCGTCACGCTTCCATGTTTTCTCCGTAAATCCATTATTATACCGGCAGACTTGGAAATATCGCGTTAATATCGCTGTCATTTATTTAAAATTATTTCTACTAGTGTTAATTAAATGTATATTGTTTTCTCAAACACACGTTAACACATCTTTTTTACATTATAAGGGAGATCGACGTTAATCCTAACATAACGATATCGCTTATATTCATAGCAAAATAATTGTTAGAAAAATGTTAGCGGAGGGCTGGACGATAAACTATTATATCTGTAATTGCATAATCTCGTTTGCGGTTTATACGCTTAGGAAAAAGGGTGAAATCAGTGGCAAGGACGTAGAGACGTCGGCTGGTCGTCGCTGGTTCGTTCGACGGATACTGGTAATTCCGTCGCGTCGTAAAGCTTGCTTTTTATCGTTCCTGTGCTGTACATCCATCCAAGATTCTTCGCTTCTAGCTAGACGCGAAGATATTCCGTGTTTCCTCGCGTATCCTCGCGTTCATTTTACCAGCTCCGCGTCTTACACGCGCCGCTTGATTGTTCAGGTTTTATTATCACTCGTTGCTCCCCGAGTCCTCGTTCATCCGAACTATGTACATCACCCGCAACGAAAACGACTTGCTATCGTCGAACACGATGCCAGAAGTTAATTGACCGGCGGTTTATTTTATTTTATTTTTTTTTCACAGTATCAGATAAATACAATGAACTTTCTGCACATGAATAATATTGTATTTTATCGCTTTTAAAGATTTTTTTAAAAGTATCTTTGAGATAATTTTTTAGCATCTTCAAAAAATAATCTATTCTATCCAGAAAGAAACCTTCGATGGAGAAAATACGTATCCTCGCGCGTATCTTTTATCTGATTAAAAATTTACATAGCGCAGGATTGTAAGGTACATATTTATGAACGCGACATGGCACGTTTGCATCGCGCATGCATACGCACCCCATTTTCGCCCTATAGCAAATGGAATTAGCGGACGGTTTAGTTCGGCGGAATCGCGAAATAGAGGTTGCATTTTTACGGTCGTATTAATACAGCCGGAAACGTACTATGATCGGGCTTGTAATGCAGCCCTGGGGGCCCGTGTGATATGATACATTTGCTTCGCATACAGGACAGCGAACGAGCGAGCGAGCGAGCGAGCGCGTCGGAAGAGGAGAGAAGGAATGGTTGGCAAAGAGGGATAAAACGAGAGGGATCGAGAGGAACGGAACGATGGTGTGCCTCGCGTACAGGCCGCATTTCGTAACAAGATACAAACACGCGAGCAACAGTGTCACGGGAGTATTCGCCGATATTGTAATACTTGTCTCTGTCTATCGAGGCGGTATTCAACCAATTATGTCTGTTGGTTGTCAAACGCCCAGTTTGTTTGCGTATCTGCAGTGTCAGAGCCCGCTGCGTTAACAATATTGCTCGTCCATTTCGAAAGATTTAGTTACACACACGCTGGGATATGACAAATAATATAAATCTAATTAAAAATCCTTTTGTAATGAAAATAGCATACTGTAATATATGAGACGAGATCTTACTTTAAAAATCTAAATATTATATATCGATTTAAATTCTCGGCTTGTTTATCACGTTTGCAAATGCCTGTCAAACAATCGTCGATTCGAATCATATTGCATAGGCTATGTAACGCGGTGTCGGTGTTTTCAAACAAACATGCAATCGGATCAATTACAGAAATTGTTCACCGAACGTTTCTTCCGCCAGGTGCTGCTAATACTTTGGACATTTAATGTCGCGCTCGAGAGGAGTACAATCGGCCCGTAAGATCGAGTTGGCCGGAACAATAGTACTTGATGCGAAGGCAACGAGATGTCACCGACCATGAATTAGCGCCGCGGTCAAACTCGATCAGAGGGGTTCAAGGGTACCGAGAAGGGTTTCGGAAAGGGGTAACAGGGCGGAGAAACGGAATTCTTTTTGCGCGGTCGGCTGCAAATGCGTTCTCTGAAACACATGGTACGCAGCTCGTGATATCGCGCAGTTTCACTCAAGATTTATGCCCTGTCAAACTGGCATTATAACTGCTCGACGACGAGTACGTTCAAGTGGTAAATCATTTCTCTTCAGGTTTAAGCAGCTAAGAGCAACCTGAGACATCCGACAAGGGTTTTCTGCCAGAGATATGACGAACCATAAAGTTTCTTCTCTAATTATGCGTGCTGACTGGTAAAAGTCACTTTGGTCGACACAAAACTAGAGCTGTCGTTAGCTTTCGATCGAAATTAACGCGTAGCGAAATATATTTTGATCGGGTTAATACAAAATTTCTATTAATATAAAACATTTAAATTTAATTATGGAAATAGAATTAATCAAAGATATTTAAAAATCTATATACTTTTATAATGGGATAGATATATATATATATATATATATATAAATTAAATATACCGTATATATTATCTAAATAATTGGTGGTTATATTGAAAGAGAATTAAGTCCATATTCCAATGCTTTGATATAAATTATCTAATAATAAACAAAGTACAAAAGACAACAAATTTACTTTTCTATTACTCTCTCTCTCTCTCTCTCTCTCTTTAGTTTTCTATAAATATATTTTCAATTTATATGTAATATTTTAAATATTTCCGATATATTTATTTTTTGAAATATGGCACATATTTCATGCTAATATTTTACGAAAAAAGATGAATCTCGGAAAATCTGCACTCTTCGCTGACGGGCGTTTACCCGAATACCAGGAAAATAGCTATTCGCAGACGAGCACATGGCCGATGGTTACGGTGAGTGAATACGGCACCCTCTGTTTGGATTATGGACTCGTAGCTGCGTTGGTGTCTATAAACAGAGAGAAGCGGGAGAGAAGAGGAATGGTACGTCGAGACACAAGCTCTGCGACCGCTATGACAGATTGAGAGAGAGAGAGAGAGAGAGAGAGAGAGAGAGACAGAGAAACATTATCCTTTGGTGACCAACGAGGCGTTTCGACGCCTATACCATATACAGAGGACAAAGGCTCTTTCCCTCGTTTTCTCGTCTGTGTATGTGTGTCGTTGTATCCCTCTTATTCCGTAGCGCATTACCTCAATACTACGCGAGGTGGACGTCTTTATCATTTATGTAAACCTCCTCTCGATAACAGAGAGACAGCGTTGCACAGCGAGACACCTGTCACAAAAGCGAAAACTATAAATATCCTCTATGCAGTCTCGTAAGTACAATATTTTTAGTTGAATCTCTAGCATATTACATGTTTTTTTCTTTACGTTAATTTTGATTTCGATGAATAAATTTTTGTGAAATATAAACATTAATAATGATAAAAAATTTTGCTAATCTCTAATTAATATTTAGATTTATGTATGTAGAATACGACAAAGAATAGTAAAAATTATAAATTTTATATATTGTATATAATTTGTGCATTAATATAAAAGAGATAATAGAAAAATAGGAATATTTTTTTCCTTTTATGTTATAGAATTGTAAATACAACTGATAACGATCTATTTGGCGAAATATAATAAAAAATATGGTTATATACTCTCGTATCACATATGCATAAAAGTAAAAGGTATTTGCGGTCGAACGACGGTCGTTCAGATACGGGATGACAATGCCACGAGACCAAAATGCACGTTGGAGACACACCTAACTGCCGTCTCTTATTGAAACATCATATCTGCTTACTTGTATGGAAACGACCACTAATATTTGTCTATAAAGAGAATGATCCTGGCGTAGAGAAACTATATTCTCTCCCGTTTTCAACACATCGAAATACAATTTTATCTTTTAATTTATTCTCTCAATGGTCTATCTACGCGGAGCGATTATATTTATTATCAAATTTCGGATTCATTCGTAGCGATAAGTGGCGATTTTTCTTTTCAGCTTCACTGATTTCTTTTCCCTTCTAATTTAAAAATAATAATCAAATAATATTAATATATCGAATAAAATGTAAAATGTGAATTTTATTTTATAAGATGTAATTTTCTAGAATTATTACGTATTGTTACGTATTATTCGAGCCAAGATCATAATGACACGTTTCTATCGATCTTTCATAATTATAGAGTAAACGAAATACTGTTGCAATTATATACAATTGATAGACGTTAATCTGGTGAGCCTGTATAACTACGAAAATCGAGCCACTTGCTACAATTGCAAACAGATGTGATCATCTCATCTCGCGACTAAACTATTCCCTCTCCTTCTGAAGTACGTTCACCCTTCTCTGTCATTTTCGCGGGTATCTCTCAAACTTGTTTAACGGAGAGACACCGCATCTACTTTGAGGGGCAACGGAGCCATCGGCGAGGGTGCTACCGGTATCCGCAGGGAGCATCAGATTTTAGACCGCAGCAGAACGGACAAGTGCATGCTCTCTCCATTATAAACGTGCCTCCCGGCTTTACTTTCGAGTGCAACGAGCCATGAAGACCGCGTCATATGTGCATTTCCTATTACTGCTTTTGATCGGCACATCGATCTCTCTGGCACCTTACTTTTTCTCACAACAATATATGTACGTAGCACTTGCGTCTTTTATTATACACAATACTCTACTCTGCTGTTTCTTTTTACTTTTTCACGAGTATTCTTGTCTCGTATCCATCGTCCGTATTATTATTCATGTACTTTCAAAAGACTTTATATTACGTTACAGTAATTAATATGCCTGTGTCTTTGCAAATTATAAATTATATCGGAAATTGTTAATTCGCATAATTAGCTTATCGCTCTCGCGGGAGCTTTATTAGTAATACGAAAATGTTTAATGTCTGTTATTAATAACGATATGTATTGGAATTAAGTCAAGCGTATTAACGATATCATTTTTTTCGTAGAGGTGAAAAATATGGCATTTATTTTGTTTATTTATCTTTGCTTTCCTGAGATTATTCACTCGAGGCTGTGAAGAATCGAGACGTAATCACGACTGGGTTTAAATCGAGCTTAAAGCGCCCCTCCCTCCCCCATAAAGCAGATAATCCTAGTAAAAAAAACATCCGCGCGAAAGCCCGGTTAAGTTTTTATTTGGTGCTTGTTTTCGGATAATCTTTCGTGATTCTTATAAAAAAAAAAAAAAAATACAATCATACGAGAAAAAGAAAAGTAATGCAAGATATATGCAACGAAGATAGGATTTTGTGAAACTTATTACTGCTTTCTCACAACAAGGAGAATATGGAAATGAATACAAATGACGCTCGGGTCACCTGCACCGTAATTGGATGATCCTCTACTCTGAGGATTATCTGCCGTTGAACGGTCTGAGATTCCAGCCGCACCCGCACCCGCACCCGCACTCGTCTATCGTTGACTTTTCTACGGATAAAGAAGTTTCGGTCGAGAACAAGCTGTCAGACATGCCGGATAAAAGAAAAGGGTTTCATTCTTTTAAAGGATTGAGATACATCATAAATCTTGTACACTGCACTTTTTCGACCATTTAAACAGCCAAATGGCGGATAATATTCAGACGTGGTGTTCATTATAATTTCTTAAACAAGTATATTTTCGTTTCACATCATTCGTGCCTTAAACCAGCTTAGCCCTTCTAACAAAAGGAAAATCACACGTCCATAACAAATCATCAATGGAACACCTTCCGTTTGGCTTTTTCATATTTATTTCATCTCGTCGGCTGCATTGAAATTCACCGGATAAAGACTTCATTCAGAAAATACCTTTGTCTGTGTTTGTTGCTAAAAAAAAAAAAAAAAATTGTAGGATTATGAAATTGTATTTTCTATTCATTTCATTGCAATATAGTCGATATAGTTTTTTACTATAATATTTTAAATGTGTAATTTACTCACAGAATAATTATATATTAAAAATGCATATATATATATATATATATATATATATATATATATATATAAATGGCAGACTCAACAGATAAAAATATGTTCTGAGTAGTCTCTCGAATTTTGATAAATTTTCAGGCTTGCTTGGTTTGGATGATTGGGGGGGAGAAGCATATAAATAAATCTTATCGTGAACTCGACTTTTAGCATACTTTGCCAATTAAAATACTCGGCGACGTTTTACGAGCTGGCATAAGCCAGTCTTCCACTTCGTTTATGTTCCCAATGGTGTCCTTGTTTCGTGCTACGCGAGGTGAATTTACCTCGTTGTTTAAATGCAAATCTGACATTGGTAGAGAAATCTACCTTTTGAGCGATGCCCAACGGTTATAGTCAGACGCTTTTATCGTTGTCGATTTCGATAAAGAATTAAATACTGAAATGTAAATATAATATTTATCATTCTAAAATAATAGTGAAATAATAGATTATTATTGTATACTACTGTAACATTGACGTAAAAAGAGTTAAAAAAAAAAAAAAAGATACATTTATTTTAACAGATATGTTTATTAAATTTTGTTATTTTAATAAGTTTAGTATCTGAAAATAGGCAGAGATTCTCAAGAGACGTCAAATATAATTAAAAATGAATTGCTTGACACTGGAAATAACGTCATCGCAGATAACTGTATCCATCGAGAGAGAAATTGCGCTTTTACTTGCCAGTAAAATATATCACTTTTTTTTAAATTAAAATTTTATTATTATAAATGTCACAATTCTAGAAGTTACCAATCTTTCGAATTATTTTATCTGTAAATAAAATTCTTTATATCGCAATCTTATTTTGTACATTTTGTTTTAAATATATTAAAAACTTACACACATGCATATATCTTTTATCGATAAAATTGTGTCTGCTTTTTCAAAAAAAAAAGAGTGGTTTAAAAAAGATATATTTTATAAACTTACTCAAATGACGCAGGCACGCGGATGAAACTTAAAAGATTGCCGGGAGGCGTTCGGCGTATCGGCATCATCGGCGGTATTAAAAAGGACACGGAGAGAAATAAAGAGAGAAGATCGTCTTCAAAAGTCGGATCCAAGCTATGGTGGCGGCGATGCGACCTATCCGTAGGAGGGTGGAGAGACGCTTCCAGAGCGTGGTTTAGGGTAGATAGGGGCGAAAGTCACTGCACAGCCCCTATGGGGGCCACTAGCCAGCTTCGTGCCTTCGTCGCGACTTCAGGAACTCCTGTTGCCGAGTCTGCTGAAAGCTGTACATCCGAAGAACTGGCGGGGCAGAAAAGTGGACGATGCTCTGTGAAAAGATAGAACGCTGCGACTATCCAACGTAAATCCTAACATTTCATGAAATATCTCTAAGAATTTGCCCAATCAATGCATAACTTAAGCATACATATTATCTTTTAAGATAATAATTTGTGTAACAATTTTTATCTAGAAATAGAAAAAGAATGTATGATAATATATTAAATATAAAAAAAAATATTATATCATAAAAAAATTTTTTCGCAGTAATCGTACTGTAATATTAAGCAAAGTTATGCATTTATAAGACGTCCGAACTTTCTTCTCTCTCTCTCTCTCTCTCTCTCTCTCTCTCTCTCTCTCTCTCTCTTCTCTTTCTCTATCTGTTTGTTTATAAATGCATCTGTTATGAATGTTGTCCTATCTTCCTCTTTGTGCGGTTGTTGGTATCGCGCGAGTGCCATGGATGTTAAACTTTATTAATATCCTTATCAAAAACAGCGACGTGGATAACCGCGCTAGTTGCAGTTCGCAGGATTCGAAAGTTCTCTTCCTGTGTGTTCGAGGATAGTTCCTGGGGTTTCTCCCGTGGGCGCCGTGGCCAGCCGTTGGGTTTGCGAGCCCTGAAGGACTCGTCCGTATCTCTGGCAAACTATCGTTCGGGACGTGTACAAGAGGCGGGATAGCGGTCGACGTAGTTATATACTATTTACTTCGTGCGTGTACTCTCGTCGAGACGCGAAACAAATTAAAGTTCCGCGAAGAAATCTGTGAGTGTGCCGGACGGCACGTTAAAAATTTTTAAGCGGTAAGCTGAAATAATTTTCCACTTATAGAAATTACACGATATGTATCTACAGCTATTTAATATGACAAATAAATCATTATGTATATATATGTATCTTATATTTATTGTATTTCTCAGTTCTGTAATTAAGTAATCAAGACAATAGTCGCCAGTATGATTCTTATAACGCGCTGATTTATTTAATACCCTTTTAATATTCTTGGAAGCTTCGAAAGCTATCTTGCCACGGGAAAAGGGCTAAAGTTTCGCAATTTGCAGATCTGTAATCGTGCGGAATGGGAAAAAGAATTAAAAGAATAAAACTTCATTATACCATACATGTAATATTCTTGTAACGTAAAAAGGTATGTTTGCATATTTCAAAGCAATCTTTGTGAACCGTGAAGCAAATCAGTAAGATTTAAAAAAGAGTAAATTATTTATGTCCAATTATTATGTTGAATGTACGGTAGTCTCTGTGGATCTCTGGAACACAAATCTTATTATGCGCATAAAAGAGAAACACGCTAAACTGAATCGATAAAAATATAAAATGGAAGAAACTGCTAAATAAGAAAATGTTTTATTCGATTGCTATAATTTTTATAATTTGCTCACTCACTTTTATGTAGTTAGCAATTATGTATGTATTGTATATGCAATGAGATATTTTATCTTATATATGTCAACTAATACGAAACAGTAATTTTTTATTTTACATAAGAAAAAATACGTCTCTTAAAGATATTTATTATTTTATAAAAAAAAAATATATGCGTGACGAATCATGGTTGACCATTTGCGAAAATTCAGTTAATTTTAATCACCCATTTGCGACGAAAGACCAGTGCGTTTTGCATGATGGTAGGGAGTAGGTAACGAGGAATCGCGCTGTAACCCACGCCAGTAAAGTTATGATGGTTTATGAATACTAGCGTAACGAATGCCACGGTAGCCCCCACGCACCCTACTGAATGGCACGCCGTTATGCTATAATACGAAACTATAACGCGTGATTTTCTATGCTGGAAATTGTTTTACGCCTATAAATAGAACCTGCTGTGCAGCGACAGTTGGCGCATGAAGCTATAATGATTATTGATATACCGTTCTTATTTTTTTTTTTTTTTTGCACAATCGAAGCGAATTCAAAGACAAAATTTAAGTGACTTGGAATTATCGAAGCACATCTTTACACGAAACTTAAAATAAATTTTTTTGTTTCGCTAAAAATTGAAATATTATAAAAGAAAGAAAGAGTTCGTAACTTGACAAAATTGTGATAATGTGCTTTGATATTACAAAGAATATTCTAAAGTTATATGTTTTCAAAATATTTTACTATCTTGGAATCATACTTGGTAAGTATTGCATATTATTTAACTACATGCACAATTATTACGCGTGCTATTTATTGTATTGTTACTTGGTAACAGGCGATTGTTTTGCCATTTATATTTTGATTTTTTACATTTATCAATAACATTGATTTTTTGCCGTTCGATCGACAACTGTTGTTGCAGACAAGCAGATGAGCATCGAATATAATGAATGAGATTGAGCAGGTACGGCAGCACAATGCGCTCTAATGCTGAATTCGACAGTCAGACATTTAGAGACATGACGTATCGTTGACACAGCTATAGGGGGCACGATAGCTAGCAATTTGTAAGAGGGACCCCCGTGGAGGGGATGTTACAGAGTCGCATTTAGCTTAGGGCGCAATATGCTATGGCACTTGATTAAAACACCATGGTGCAGCCTTTGCAGCATAAAACACTTCTAAATGGCGATGCAAAGGGATGAGACTCCACAGAGGTTAATTTATCCTATGAATAGAAAGAAGAAAAATATTAAAACTGTGATATATAACTGTTGCTCGTGTTAATATAAATATTTTCTGTATGTAAATAATATACGTTATCTCGAATAACATAGTTTTTTAAATAAGAAATAAAGTTATTAATATTTTAGAGATATTTTATAGATACTAAAAGTTAAAAAAGGGGAAAATAAATTTATATAAAATATAAATAAAGATAAAAAATATATTTTAAGAAAAGCTAGATGTTATACTTAATTTTGTTATAATTTTTTTATAATATTGCTATATAAACTCTGCTATATATATTTATATTTATATTTTTCTTAAATAATGAAAGAAAGAGAATAGAATTTTTATTCGCCATACGGTCTATCGTAGAATATAATATGATGTAGCAATGCATTGTACAGAGTTCTACGCTGTCGAGAGGGTTCTGGCAAGATGTACCGACAGATGGAGGTGTTAATAATTGATGATTGCTTCCCTCGCTGATGATTGGTGAGCCGTATTATTAAGGCGGATAACTTTTTGTAAAAAAAAGAATGTACGCATAATACACTTAATTATTTTAGTCGTCGTGTCCTTTTGTATTTGTATTATTCGAGATTTAATCCGGATGCGAAACACGAAATTTTTCAAAGTCATTTTAACAAAAGACACAAAGATATTTCAATCTTTCGGTAAGTTTCTGCTACAGAAATTTGTGGTTTTCCACAAAACAGAGTTGTAAGTTGCCCCGAAGGATACTAAAGATGGTATAGAAAAGGATTAGGACAGCTTTGACTATGGCATAGCGTGCCTAAAATTTCCGTTGTATCGTGGTCAGAAGAAAGGCGGAGAATGAGCGAAACCGCGAGAGGTAACGAAGGAGCAGGAAGGACGAGAGAAGGATTTGAGGGTCCGGTGTGAAGCTGGGCCGAGGGCAGGACGACGACATAATGGACACATTAGTGCCTGGCCTCCAGTTTAATTAGTTTACATTACCGTGGCATCGTCACCACCGCGAAGGGGTTGGGCCGCGGACGGGAAGGAGAGAACAAGAGCGAAAGCGGGGGCGAGAGAGCGCGCACCGTAGGGGCAGGCCAGGTTGATTAATCGGGAAAGTTTGATGCGAGTTGACGGAGACGCTAATCACGCCTCGTAACCGAATAATACCGCGCGCTCTAGCTTGCAATATTCATGAACCGCTCGACATACATGTAGCAAACGGAATTCATTATCAACGACAATCGTTAAATATCGTTGCTCGAGAGAAGCGAACTCGGATTCATATTCCGTTTCTATCAATTTTGCATTTCTATAAAAATTTATAACTTCTCTCTAAAACAATAAAGAAGCCTATTTATATCACTCGAGAATAAGAATTTCTACGTTCGTTCTTTATTTTTTTCTATACATATAACAATAGACTGTTATACGTCAATCGGTTATACTTTTCGTATAACGAATGTGTAGAGATATTCCGTATTTTTTTTTTTTTTTTTTTTAAAGTATCGCCTTTCGTTTTGAAAGTGCTCGGAAAGCTCTTTGGGCATATCGCAGCTCTGGAAAGCGCACTGACCCAGTTTTTGCGTCTCTCGCGACGCTGACCAACGGATTGCATCGTGTCGTCTCGCAACATTGCGCGGAGATTGAAAGGATTACAACGTTCGGGCGAGGCGGAAAGAGGTGCGGATCCGCGTGCGCACGCGAGCGAGCGAGACGAGAAAGAGGCGCGGCATAGCTCATTTAATTACAAATTCCATTAAAATGAATGCCAGTTCAGAAACAAACTCCACATATCTGCATTAAGCCGCGGGGCAACATGTCTTAATCAGGTTAATATAAATATGAAATATGCAGTAAAAGAGAGAGAATGAGAAAGAGAGAAAGAGGGAGAGGGAGAGAGAGAGAGAGCGCTGTGGGTTGCGCTCGCGGGTAAAGGGTTGCGTGGACCGGCATACGTGTGCCACCACCTTACGACTCCTGGGGGGCGCCTTCATATTAACCCTTGCATATTAAGCGCGCGATAACCGGATTCTCTAATATTAACGTTGTCACTCGGCGCTTGCCGTGGCGTCAACTTACTCGACGGTCCTTACCAAATGCCATTTGCCCGAAGACGGATCCATCTCGTCGACGAAATAATGCACGAGCCGCGTGCCGTTGCTCGCTCGCGGGTGAATCTTGACGGGCTGCCGGTCGCATTTGGCACGAGGTTAACGCGAAGAGCACTGAAATAAAACCATGTCGATGCGGAACGTAGTATTTTACGTCTACGCAATATTCTGGAAACGCACAAAGATACTAAGATAAATAAGAAAATAATAAAACGCAACGAACATAATGCATAATATAACGCGATTCTTAATCTTACAGATGTCTCGAATTTAATCATATTCGAAGGAAGCATCGACGCGCAGTAAAATTACGCGAGATATTTGTCGACGTGCGCAGAGTAAACTTTAATCAAGCCGTGCCTGGGTCAGAGAGGAAAAAAGAATGCCCGAGAGAAAGAGCAGGCGGGACTGAAAAACCAAAGGAATGCAAACATTTCGTTCGACTCGATATTTTTCAATATAACCGCGGCGCCGTCGGTTCTCTGACCACCAGGGGAAATCTGGCACGATCTCCGAGACTGGACGATATTATAAATATTAGATCAATTAAGAATTAACAGAACGTACATCGTCCTACCTCTGAGTAGAGAAAAGTAACGACTTTATAAGTCACACATATGGATTCGCATGTTTGAATGTGCGAGTGTCAACCACCGCGTCACGTACAAGAGAAAGAGAGAGAAATAGAAAGGAAAAGAGAAAGAGGACCACTGCCAGAAAAAGAGGGTGACACGAAAGAACGGCAAAACGCGACAGTGAGAAAGAGAGAACGGGGAACGAGAGAAGGAACACTCGTGCGTGGTCCCAAAGTCCCAGAGCCGATCCTGCCAAGTTATTTAAATTCAAATTCGAAATATCGTCGGGGGTTGCTAACATATTGTTTGTTTCGTTTGGACCGCGGCGATAGTGAGAGAGGGTGAAGGCTATCTCGCGGCCGAAAACTTCCCCCTCTTCGAGCCTTGTATGTCCGATCGTCACATACGAATCCTATACCGATAAAAACAACTTTCCAATGATTTATATTCATCTCATTATAATTCGCCCGTAGCAAATTTTAGTCTCGTCTAATAAACAAAAAAAAAAAAAAAAAAAACATAAGGAAGAAAAAGAAAAGAGTAGACGCAATTCAGTTGAAATTCATATAATACGTACAGAGTGATCCTAAAAGCGGATATTATGCGTTTCTTTTTAATCTGACGTTCGCAAGTACCATATATACGTCTTTCGTGCTTGTCCAGACCTTATTTGCATACGCGAATGAGCGTAATACGTACGCTACGTACGTTGTCGGAGTGCGGGCACCAATGTCATGTTCGCGTATACGGTATTCCCTATCCCTTAACAATTTGCTGCTAACATGCCGAGGAAGCCCGCTCGCGACCATTCTACTACGATCGTGTCAAATCTACAGCTCTCTTCAAAGTTTCAGATCCTTCGTACTCATCGGACAGCGAATGTAGATTATCGTGTAGTATGCAGGATTTCATATTCGTAACCCTCTTGTTCTCGTCGCGCGCGACCTTTATTACCGCGATCATAGACTGCGATATACTTGAAATACGCAAAACAAAGACGCGAACGGTTCGAAGATTGAACTAGGATCGCGCATTCACATTTTCATTCAAAGAAAAGAAAAAGAGAATGAACACGCTCTTCTTTAATATGGTCGAGTATCAGATGACGGTAGGAAAGATGATATAGTTGCATTGGCGAGATAGAAGTCCAGAGGCTTTTTAAGCTTTCGTTGCCACTTGTGCGGGTCAGTCTGCAAAAAGACTTAATTAATGACTAGCCTTTCCCTAAGGGCGTCCATGGGACAGCGCGGAGGAGAGACGAGGTGAGCGAGAAGCAGTGAGATGACGGAGTGCCCTCCGAGGAACGACCCTCGATGCAAACTCCTCGTATGAATATGTCTCTGCTAATTTCAAACTTCGTCCCAGAGGTAGATGCTGCCTGTTTACGGGGAATATTAAAAACTTTAACGTCGTCTGCTTGACCGGGTTCGTCGAAAGCGTCGTTACGACATGTGCGTGCGTCTGTATGGACAACTACTACACATAATTCTCTATGTGTTGTACATATATATATATATATTACGAAATGGATCATTGTCGGAGAACGCTCGACTTATCGCGAAATCTTCGCAGATCCGACTTTTGCAGATCTCGTCTCCTGAGTTTGGAAAGCGTTTGAAGACAAAGTTTTGCGCTGACGGTTCCATCGCAATTTAATCGCGGTCATTCCGTACTTTCTTTCCGCGTTTATTGCTACTCGGTAATTTTACGAGCCGTCTTTTTTTCCGCCAAGATGCGATCCGTATAAGGGTGCCGTCGAGACATGTACAATTCAGTTAGAGGTGCCGTAAGGGCGGTTTTACGTCATATCGTACCACCCCGGTTCTCCGTTTCCGCCGCTCTCTCCGACCGATATTTTATTTAGGCGATAATTGAAAATTCCACGGAATACGACCGATGGATTTGTCACCGAGGAAGGTTTTACACCTCCCGTGAATTTCCCATAGCACCTCCTTTCGTCGTGTCGAAGAAGCGTCGCTTCTTCCCTCGCCGGTATGTTGTAACGGTAGAAGAAACGTCCGAGGAGATGGCGATATCACGGCTTTATTGACCGCCCCACGATGCTGTTTCGGTAATCATGCATCTGCGTCGAAAATCTGTTTCCGTAATGCATGATCTTTTATTTACATGTCCGCACTTTTTATAAACACGACGATTTGCCTTTCTCTCAATTTTATATGAAATTTTTTTCATCTCCATAAATCAAAATGCACGAACATGTATTTTCCAACTTTTATTAAATAGCTTTTATTTGCAAATAGCTCTTATTCGTCATATCCTGCGCAAAATAAAATAGACTTGATATCTTGGGTAAATCGAAAACCGTTTCCAATCGTTTACTTTGGGATCGAATTTGTCTTTCCATGAGTTAGGGGCGTTTCTTTGCGGACGAGGACGATACATCTTAACGGATGGTCCACTACGCGTGGTGGAAGTGACGAAAATTTGGCGGTACGCAGGCCAAGAGAGACGCACCGCACTTACCCCTGCGAACGTGAGCGGGTACGTGGAAACGTGAAAACGTGTGTGGAAAAGCGCGTGGAGGTTGGAACGAGGGTGAGGTCAGGGGTGAGGGCGAGTGTGGATTGAGGGGACCCCATGGAGTCGTGAAATCCATCAGACCAGGCCTCGAGCCCCGTTTGCTGGCGCTACTTACGGCGGTGCGGCGAGAACGGCATCAACGGGACTGAGGAGACCTGGAAGATATCGGGGCGGCGGGAGGGGGGTTCGAGGGCCAAGAATAAAATATCATCCACGGTATGTCCCCTTTGAGAACGCAACATCTTTCTCCATCCTCTCTCTCTCTCTCCGTTTTTTGCTCCTTCGCATCTCGAAGGCCCCCCTCTATGGATCTCTCACCTATTCACCTTCCGCTACGTTCTTAACGCGAGTCTGCCGGTGAGTGCACATGCTTGTCACTCGCATTCTCAAATTCGACGGCTCCGATGCGATACATTCGCATTCGCATGCCATCGAGTTTTCAAAGAATTCTTGATCGAGTGCATCGACGCATTGGAAATGCATAATCGTCGCGAACGATCTGAAATTTGCACGACGTCTCATTAGATATTCAGGAATGCTGGCTATAAATATCGCAATAAGAGAGAATGTTTTAAACTCAATTTTCAGATATATATATATATGATTATTTGGTTGAGAACAATCAATGTGTAAGTCGCAAATAAATATTAAAATCCATATTTATTCGATATAGTGCATTCGCTCTTTTGTTTTTTTTTTCTTGCCATTTCACACCAATCCAGAATCCATAAAATCGTATTCGTTCCGAGCTTCTCCGGCGAAATTCTTCGCCCGGGGGATCGCGCGAAGACAAGGACGCGAAAAAGAAGAGGTGGTCCTTAAATCTGAAAAATTAAATTATATCGCCGTAAAGAACGATGCCCGAGGGTTTAGTGTCTCGTAGATGGGGCCGACTGACGTGTATATGACGCGGAGATCGTTGAATAAAAACAGCATTAGTCCGTGCATAATGTATGGATGATGGCGACGTGTCCTGCGTCAGCGTTACTCGCACGCACGGGAGAGGGGGTCGGAAAGCTCAGACCAAGTAGCCGACTAGGTAAGGGAGCTATACGAGAATGCTGGGAGTCGTAAAACTCGCGACTACTCGCACCTCGCCCGTTATAATAATTTAGTTCATGAAATTCATTCTCGTATCTGTCCGTATATTATCGTGTTGTTGTCGCGTTATCTGTAGATACGAAGATGCAATAGTGTTTCAATTAAGTGTTCAACGAAGCGATGCAAAAAAAAAAAAAAAAAAATTAAGAGTACATAATAAAAAATAAAAATATATAATAAAAAATGACCATCCGTGTAAAATGTTCGCGGACGAATATAAGACGAATGTAACTGATTGAATTCTCTCTCGCGTAAATTCGGTGGAGAGTTCAACTCCAGCTTTGAAGAAATTCTCGCGCGGTGGAAAAAAATCTTTTAAATAAGCGACTGTAAAAAAAAAAAAAAGGCAGACGGCTGCCACGTAGAATCACGCGAAAGACATTGCCGACGAAGAATTTAGATATAAAATCAGCGAGAGGAACAGGGCGAGCGCGCGATGGTGGGGCGTACGAAAAAATGTATTGTTACAACGTGGCAACGAAATATACCGATTTGATTTATCAAACGGGAAATCCTATCATCTCCATACTACAGGACTTTTCACTTCGAGCCTTTGATTAAAATGCGAGCTTAATCATCGCACTCCGTCGCCACCTGGGGACTTGGCTTGTCCCCCGCTACCTCCCCGCGTCTTTCATCTCGTGGTATATAGGACCTCGCTATCTTTTCTTTCTCTATCACGCGCGTCTCAACGAAAGCTGGAAAACCAGAAGGATAATGCATGACGTGGTCTTTTGTTGCTTCGCGATGACAGAGAGGCGAGATACGACGAGGAAAAATATAAGTAGAGAAAGAAAATTTTCCTGCCTTCCTGTTTTAAGATATTAAAATGTGTCATCAGCTGATGCCTTCGTTACCGCATTGTGATGGATCCTGTTCGCTGTCTCCTTCTTACGACACGTTTCTGCGTCCTCACTCCTGCTCCTGTATACTTCTACTTTAATTACGAGAACGCTACCCAGGATTGATAGAAGCGGTGAATATCGTCTCATATATTTTCGCAGACTGAATTATTCCAGTATCTTTGACACCTGAATACAATTAATATGCTGCGTATCATGTACATTAATTTAATGAATATAAGAATTAATATTCTATGTCAACTCAGTGTTTTTGTTCCTTAATAACTTTTCACGCATATCTATTTTATAATTTATATACTTTTTTTTTGTTAAATATAAATATTCTTTTTGTTGCAAAATGTAAAATTCTAATGATTATTATTATCATATTTTGCATTTGTTTAATATATCCATTGCCATAATGACATCGAAGAAAACTAGCTGGTGAGGATCGAAGCATGTAAGAGAATGTGGAAACACAAGTCTGATGGTTGCTATGTGGAAGAAGGGGTGACGATCGACAATCGTCAGCCTTCCAATTTTCGATAAATCATCTCGAGACGACTGCGCAAGGCATCGATAGATCCGCGACGATATCAGGGGTGTAAGGTGTCGGCAAGAATGTAGGGTGAGAAAGGGGTAGGGGTAGGGGGAAGTTGGTGGCGAAGGTAGAGGGTGGAAGGCGGCGAAGAGAAGGGATGGGGTGGTTCTCGGGGCTTCGTGAGAGAGGGTGGGTAGGCGAAGTAGTAAGGGAAGGGGGTGCAATTTCCGCGGCTCGTGATTGGGGCAGCCTCCTCGGGGAGCAAAAACTCCATCTACAAATGAACAGCCGTGACAAGAGCCATAATTTCTCGGGGCTGAGCCGCAGCTACCGTGGCTTTTGCCAGCCGCAACCTTCCTTTTCGTTTCTGACATGATCTTATATACAGAATATAGCACACACACGGTCATGTCGAAGAAATCAAGAATTCAGATCCTAAAGAATCGCTTGTTGTCGAAATATAAATTATCCGTGATGGACTTTTTAGCGTATATTTATATGAATTTACAACATAAATCTCTTACCCCAACTGTCATTGAATAAAGTATGACGGATAAATTATTATTTTATTATTATACATTTTTGCTATATATTTATATTTTATATTTTTGCCAATATATATATTTTACAGAGGGATTTTTAACATTACTTTTAACATTAATATTAATGTCGAAGGCATTATACGCGATTATTTATATCTAAAGAATAATGGAATAATTTAAATTCATATTTCTCTCTTTCGTAAAATTTTTTCAGATTTTAAAATTATTTTTTCATAAAAGATTTTACATACATTTATCCTGCAGTGGACAATTTTACGTATTCGTGTCGAGTGTTATTTCAATTCGCAGCAGTCGGACTCGATCGAGGGATATCGATATCGTGACACGTCAGACCAGATAGAAACGACTTTCCGAAAAGTTTCTTTCGACGATACCTCTCGTGTCGATTTTGGCATCGAGCTTTACTTATATTTCAGGAGTATTCCGAGCTATCCTCTCGCTCGATTTAAAACTGCGCGATATTATACGTACCGACCTCGACACCGCACAGTTTCGTCGAGCGACTGGCCTCGGTCGATCATCTATCAGTGGCAATTCCAGGCTGCAACTGAGAACACGGTTATTCGTGCGAGAGGAGGGGGAGAGGGAAAGAACGAGACGCCATTTTCCGGTGAATTTCTCGGCTGGTAATCCTGCCACGTCTGTGGAAGCGAGCCCGACCCTCCGATCCTAACCGGATCACGCCTCGAGGATGATGTATGATTGTGCCCGCGAAAAAATTAAACGTACATTTGATAAATAGAGTTGGCAGCAGTGACTGCGCCAGCGGAAGGGCGAAGGGAAGGAAGTGAAAAGGTCGGTTAGCTACAACCGTGCGGCCGCGTCAACTATATAGCGTTAACTCGACCTACCGCGCCTTTCGATTTTCCTCCGAAATTCAGCGTCCCGCGGGACGGCCCGCATTCGGTGCTTCCGCGCTGAAGATCGCGTTCGTTCGATCACACTTTCCGTAAATCATTAAAGTCTTTTAGCACGTTTAGCTCCGCCGAGGAGACCGTGTTGTCGCATTTTTCCGATCAAAGCACCGCGAAAGGGACCGCTTATGCAAAAATTTATATATGGTATAAGCCAGCAAGCTTCCTTGAAAGAAATATCTATTTGTGGTGCAAAAATAAATATATTATTATAAAATCTAAACATGTAATTATATATTATGTGCTGAAATTATTATCATATTTAAAATATTCTCATTTCTTTAATATCGCGTGTGAAAATTTAATATATTTATTGTGAGAATGTACGTACAATATAATTTATGATAATATCTTTTTAACATTTCTTTTTTAAATAACTCAGTCACAAAGTGACAAAATCTATAGCAAAACGATTCTGAAGCTGATGCGAACTTTTCTGAGAGGGTAGAGACCAGTTTCCAAAGTCCAAGTTTAGCCCCGAAGGAACTGACCTCTATTACGCGGGGTTAACCGCTTGGCATTCTCACTTCCTGGCAAGACTTTGATTGGTCTCCAAATCCTATTAGTCCTAGATACCAAACCCTTATGACATTTTGTTACAACCGGAAAATTTTCCTTATTCAAAAACGTTGATCAAAAGACCTTTTTATAGAGCAATAACGAGACAATCGAAATAAAGCTTTCATCTATTTCGCAGTATTATGTATGTGTAATATAAAACAAAAAAAAAAAAAACTATTTTACGTAAATTATTTTCAAGACAAAATTTTCATCGAAACAAATGTAACTGTTCTATAAGAGAAACTGTCGTATTCGTATAGATGATTTGTAAAATATTCGTCGCTATTCGAGATATTTTTCATCGCGTACCGATTTTCACGCTTACCCGATTTTCGAGGTAGGAAAGCGTATAGATCAGATCCATGTAGAGTACCATCCTCTTCGTGCATTCTACGTTTCAAAGCGTATGCAGATGGATAGATGGAAACCTGTGTGACGTCGGTTCTTGCCTTACCGTGGAGAGTCTCCGGAGACGCCGTGCGTCGCGACCCTAAATAATACACGAGCATATTTTTCTATCGCATATACGATGTCGTTGGCACCGTTGAAAATACACGATTGTCAGCGTCCCAATTTATTTTCAAGTTTCAGAAGACAAAAAACGTCTTATAAGTTTGAATTATTAGGAGAAACAAAAGTTCGATGGAAAAATATTTCAAATCTTTTAAAATTGTGCAAAGTTCTACGAAAACATCATTGAATTCTATATAATATGGTTTATATATTGTTTAACAAAAAAAATAATGTAATAATGATAAGAGAGAAACATTTGCAAATAAATTTATACAGAAATTATATTATCCTTCGGTTTTGATAAAAATATTTGCAATTTTAAAGAAATAATGAAAAAAAGTATGCTTCTCTGTCAGTCTATTATAATGAATTTTTTATGTCAAGATATATTTCTTACACAATATTATACACGACACATCGAGGGCAAAGATTTAGATTTAGACAATTTTAAGAACAAACTTCATTTTACAGAGATATTATACTATGCTATAAGGTTAAAATAGAAGACACGGAGATTTTCGCGTTTATGAAAGAAAGCGGTGAATAGCGAACGGCGGTTTTTGCAGACAATATTAAAACTGTATGAAGATAAATATCGTTCTGGCTGAAAACTTGAACAACTAAGCATGAATCATGAATGTGTCGTTGAAATACGATCGCGCGTCGAGTAAAAATTTACCAAAGTTGCTTATTTCATGTTAATTTTGTTTAAAATATTATATAATTTTCAATGGCTTAAATTTTATCAATTCTTTAATTGATAACTTTTACATAACTTTTTATGTACCAACAAGATATTATTACGTTCCAACCATGCAGATATAACAGGTAATTTCCTAAATGATCATATCGATAACGAAGTCTCGTCCATGTTTCGTTTCTCTTTACGCATTTTTACATTTTCCAAAGTAAATCGCATAAAGCTTTTCACCCTGTAAAATTAATCCGAAAGCGATTGGGGTTTGCTTAACGCGACGTTAGGAAAGTCGATGGTCTTACGGATGGCCGCAGCTACGTATTCTCATCGCGCAGGTGCAGGAGGTTGGAGCAGTGGTCCGCAATTAAGAGCGAGGTCCCTGCAAATTAAGAGTTAAGGTGCATAGGTGGCCCCGTCAGAGTGGGGGTCCAAAGGCTGGCGGATTTCACGGGGGTTGCTAGCTGCGAAGGCGGTACCGGACACGCCCCTGGTGACCGTACGCGCAACCCCTGTGCGCCTTTCCTTGCGATATTCCACCTATATACCTCTGAAAACCCTAGTACACCTCGGCTATCTCTCTATTCCCACTCTCACCCCCACCCTCCTCGCGCCCGGCAAGACGGCCGGGCTATGCACAGGGTCGGCGCAGAGGGCGCGAACCCTCCTCGGTGTACCGCGCGTGCACCGCGCATCTTTCGATATCTTTTTATTGTTGTACCCAAAGTACGGCCGCCATTAATCCTTGTACTCCCGATGCTCTCAAATCGAAGCTGCAGTCGAAGAGAAGTAGATGCGCGCCCCTGCTCTCTCTCTCTCTCTCTCTCTCTTTTCAACATAATACATATAATGCACGCGTTACCAGCGATTGCACGATGTCGAGACGTTTTTGTCACGGTTTTGTCCGATGAACATCTTGTTTTTTTTTTTTTTTTTTGCGTCATGTCTATTAATTCAAATTTTTATTAATTTATATATACGTGCAGATAACGTGCAGATTTAAAAATCGAATGAGAAACTTGTTTAGAGAATTCATTTCTTAAAAGATTACTTGTAACAATCGTCGACATTATTATAGATGAGAGATTGGATAACTTGTTAAGACTCGTGTCTCAATCATTAAGCTTGATTGAGTTACAGGGCGGAATTGTCAGCGATATAGATCGACGGTAGATTAGCTGTCAATCTCTACTATATTTTGGAAATGATGTCTACGTGCACGCGCGCGAGGTTTCCCAATACTTTTGGGACGAATTCGGGAGGGCCACGAGCGTAGAACGGTAATTACGGGAGTCGGAAAGTCGTCAGCCTCGGTCATAACTTCGTAGGATTCCCAGGAGGGTCCGAGTGCAATTTGTCGGTAGGCTCGGTAGCACGGCAAGAGAAAAGGATCGGCCGCGCGCGATTATTTGGGGCGCTGGATGCAGGATGCAAACAACGACGAGGGACGTCCAACAAATGACGTGCGTATGTTTGTGCATTCGTCTCATTCCGCCGATCGTATGTTACCGTCTGTTCCAGATTTGTTCGACGTACAAAATCGCGGCTTGTCGCGTTATACGGTAAAAGGCCGCTTGTAATTATAAGACGTGTCAATTTGTTACACGTACCATAGAGATATGTCATTAGCATTATTTTACATTTTCTTTAAATATTAATACGTTATATATATATATATATATATATATATATATATATATATATGTGTGTGTGTGTGTGTGTTTTACATACACACTCACAGATAATCGTAAATATTCATACATGCAACGCTAATAGAAAGATTTTATTATTTTACACGTATATAATTTAATAATATCCGTAAATGCAATTTATTACTTACACATTAGTGCGGTCTATCTATTTCTGAAAATATCAATTATATGTTATGCATTTCCGCAAATTGAAAAATTGTACAATACTTGGAGAAATATTTTCCAGCGCAAAACAGGTAAGTAAAATATTGGAACGAGCGATGATTCGCGGTGCGAAAAAATCGCAGTCGTCGCCTTCGGTACTTGTTGTAGCTCGCGCATCCCGAGAGCTACGGCATCGGCCGCGCGGCGGTTTATCAATGATTCAAGAGCAATCTCATTCCGTATGATAATCCGCGGACCCGGAGAAATATTCATCGTGGCGGTTCGGCGGTCCTCATGAAATTCCGTCGCTCTCGCGGCTTGCGCGAGCGTCTTAGGAAGCCCGTTCGGGGCCCCGTGCTACTTTGCGGCATTTTCGTATTCTCCGGCGAGACGAAGTCGATGTTGCTCGAGCCGCGCGCGGGACAACGTGATACATGCAAGAACATTCCGGCGGCTTTTTTTTTCCCGTCGGGGCGAAAAGAAATAGCGATGGACCGGGAACGGTCGGACGTTCGCAACCGAGCGGCAAAACGGGAATTTCTAAGTAGAACTGGAGAAAAAAAGAAGAACCGCGCGGAGATTTCTTCGCGAAAGTTTGGCGCTAGCGCCGAGGCATGGGAAGTTGCGGCATTACCGCCGATAGGGGATGATACTTTTGTGAGTCGGACACGGGTAAATGATGGATCGTCCTCGCCTTGTCGAGGAATGTAAAACTCGCGTAAATCTCGAGCTTTCGCGCGGCAAACTGACGCGCGATGTAACTCACGTACTTTGCACTTTGTTCAGCCGCGAGTTTTCGCCGCTATCTATTTCGTGACAGTCATGCCGATAAGAAGTGACTCGCGTTTCTCGCGAGTTTTGAACGAATCGTCGCACGTCATACGCTTACAAGCGATTGTATCTCCGAAACGACAACGTAAAAATGCACGCTTAAAGTAAAATTATATTGTCACGAGATATAAGAGTTTTCTCGTCGTCAAATAAATATTGTATCTTATCGATTGTTACTGGACGCCATTACAAAGACTTATTCTAATCAATTGGAAAGTGTTCTGAAAAATATCAAAATAATATGCACGCAGACGAAATACAGTTTACACCACATATCGCAATAATCCGTGCTCTCTGGAGAATTTCAACGAGCGTGTACCTGGTCAAAATCCAACCCGATTTACTCCCTTCTGGGAACTCGGAAAGTCAAATATTTGGACGGATTGCCGAGTCATCGGAGGCCTCACACGCGTGGCTTTCTACGTGAAAATCGGTGGTTTTCACGCGATTCGCTAGCAGCTACGCAGTTGGAAGGAAAGAAACATTGTGCGAGTTTCGTTGTATCCTCAGGGACATGCTCTCCTCCACCTCGCCAACAGCTGATTAATCGTTCTGCTTTCTCCCAAGAGACCAGGGAGACGCATCGAGCGGCTTCTTTCCTCGTGAATGGCGTTTCGTACTGACTAGTTTTCGTTTACCGTTATAAGAGGCAGACCGTCTTAACAAACACGCCTTCTCCCGTTGTATGTTTCTACCGCGCTCGATGATTTTTGAAAAGGCATAAATTTTGTTTTGTATATCCATGTCGCTTATCGATTGTATCGTTTTAACCTTCTCTCAAACCTCTCTAGCATTGGAGAATAAAATGGGTAAAAATTTATTTATGCAAATATTTATGGATGTACAACTTTAACATCAAATTGCAGTATTATTTAAATATACAAACGGCCACGACAATCTAATCTAAGAAGTAAAATGGCAATTGCCCGAAGAGTGAAAAGTGCCGGTTACGAAGAGGACATGCGGGACAGTTTGTTAAGCGCCCAAGTCACCCCTGCAGTGCGCTACCTCCGGTGCAGTTTAATTTGTTTATTTGTAGGAGGAGGAGGAGGTGGTGGTGGTGGAGCGTAGTAGGAGAGGGTGAATTGCAGCACGATACAATGTTTTATTTAAATACGTCGCTACGATCCAGCTCGCGCCCCATGGGTGTCCTGGACGGTAGCTGCCTACACTTAATATGGGAAGCGACAGACTCATTTTTATTTCTCAGTCCCATGGAAAGCGACGTGAAGGACCTCTTTCGTTTTCCGCCCGTCGCGATTTTATGAGTTTCGTATACGTTTGCGTCATAAACCAGTATTCTGCATTTCGTAGCTGATATTTTGTCTCCGACATTTATGGTCGGAAAAATCGACATATTATTGCGGTGATCGATTACTTATCCTCAACATACATATTAACATTTTATCTCTAAACATGTGCCTATCATAAATATTAAAAATATACACAGTTCTCAGTAATTTTAAAATATAGATACTGTATTTGTCATAGTAGTAGTTGTCGTTATACTACTCTTACACCATTTAAAATAAAGATTTCTTGAAAAGATTTCATAAATTCTAAATCAATATTGAGAAAGAGAAAGAGAGAGAGAGAACGCGCGCCATAATTTGAGTTAATTCTGCTGCAGGGAACAGGAGACACAATTAAAAATCTCGACTCATTGTCTTCTGTTTGCTCCTGGTGCAGATTCGGCACTGGCCAATTTCCTTGCATCCTACTCAGCAAGACTATAAAAGCGTACAAAGAAGTTCTATAGATTATTTATCCTCGTATATTTAATAATATTTAGTTGATGACAACATGTATCTAAGGACATATATGTATGTATCTTTAGATAAGGTCCTGATCACTTGACTACGAAATTACCGCATTACCGAAGCCAAGAGCACTCGACCATCGAAGATTCTCTGTGAAGATAATTATGAATTCTCTTTCAAGATTACGTCGAAATCCCTATGGGTTATCAGAGTCAATGAAAGACGGTCTAAAGTTAAGCATGAGTCACGTTGAACGATCGTGCCATGAACGGAAAGTTTTGTCCCTAGCGTAGTTGAGCAACGATTATAAAAATAGTAGAAATTGTGCAATTTTCTATTAATATTGGTCGAAAGAATTTTCATCAACGTTTTTCGGAATAAAAATCAAAGAGTTGAATTTTTTTTTTATACATGTAAACATGAAATTTTAATATCTTTCGAGAAACGAGCAAAGACATTAGATAGCCAAGGACGTAGGCAAATACGGTTAACGCTGTTTGTTCTGGTTTCAATGGTAGTTACATGTGTGGAACCTGTGCACCGCGAGTGACATCTACCTACCCTGTGACCTTCCTCGGCTCAGTGCGTAGCAGTCCCTCAAGTTAAATAGTATAATGGCCAATTTAAAATGTCCCGGAGTATCTAAGATTTGTATTTGCCCATGGTCGAGATGTGTTTGAACGACATCTCGGCTCTCAGAATCGAGAATGGAGAAAGAAACATAGTTACAACCGCGGAAAACCCCACGAGCCTCGGATAGGTGTATCTTGGAACCGCATACATATGAGATGCAAGATAAAAGTATGAAATATTTAAATCAGATTATGTAATATACTTGTAAGGAAAAATTCTGCAATCCTTCGATAAAAAGAATATCTTGTTATATAGAAGAAAGTAAAAGTTTTGAAATATAAATCATACTTTTACAATAAACAACTAGCGGTGAAAAATCGACATATATAAAATACTGAAACAGGCAAAAGAATCGAAAAATATGTTTCCGGTGTTGCTTTTTGCGTCTGCCAATCCAGTATCGCAAAACTAAACGTATCACACGCGCTTCTGCCGAACACGATCCCACGGGATGGAGCACCCAACACGCCTATTTTTCACGTGGTAACTGTAGGTCGGTGGAAGGGGAGCGACGCATTATTGCATTGTCCAGTTTGATAGAATCCCAAAATCCTTCAGGTTCTGCGACGCGGCCACGCGAGGTGCCTAGCAATGCGCCTTGCGGCCATTTTCCCCAGGGCACGCGGTAACCCATCAAACTTTTAGCTGGACATTCCCCCCGCTTCAACTCCCCGGCAGTTCTTCTTCTTTTGCTGGAACGTGCCAGCAGCCGGCACTACGGCGGGGTATGCGGGGGATCTTCTCGTGATGAATATTGCAGGGGGTGCTTATTGTTTCCACTCACAAATCATCCGCCGATGTCTCGCGGGGGGTGCGCCGCAATGTTTTATTCTTCTTCGGTCGACAGAGTCGACGCTACAAGATCCAATCTGCTTGTGTGCGCGAGAAGCAATGTCCTTTCCGACCAGCTTTTTCCGATGGCAAGACATATCGCTGCCATTACGTACCAGAAATCTTGTTTCGTCCAACCAAATGGTCGTTGTAAAGGATTCTCTAGAATGATCGTCAATGTCGCAGCAGTACGTGATAAAATAAATCAGTTACACACACACACACACATATTATATATATTGTATATATACATACAACAATATTTTTATCGTCCATCTGAAAAAGTTAAACTGCTTTTACTGTATTTTTCAATATTTTAATATACTTTGCGATATATGTAAATAAGTATATTATAGAAAATAAATACATGACCAAATTTTTCGATATAAATAAATTTTTATATAGTTACTTATGTAATAATAATTATAAAAATCAAAAATTCAAACAAATCATATATCAAATTCTATTATATTTTCTTCGCACAACTATTTCACGATATCCACAGTTCTGTGAAAGAAATACGCGTAGCTAGGAGTATATGTTCCAGTTTTTTACGAGGGAAGCTAAATGGAGGTTGGGAAAAGAATGTGAACTCGTTTCTTTCGGTGGCTCGAACGCCACCCTCGTTCCAATTCCGTAACAATAATTTTGCAAATAGCCGACGGAAGCCGCTGCTAAATAATGAAATATTCCGTCGTCCGGGAAGATTCAATTTGTGGCAGCAACGTATTGGATGAATCAAGATCTATACAAGAAAAAAAAATTTTAATACAATAAACTTATTACATTAAAAAAAAAAAAAAAAAAAAAAAAACAAAGTCTGCTTTAAAAAAATATTTGCTTCTTTACATATAAATATATTATCTATATAATTTTTTACTTTACACGAAAATTTTTCGACACTTTGATGTGATTTTTTAAGCCAACAAATATTTCAATGTTATTTAAATAATATATATTATATTATAACAAGCGAATGTTATTATTGTTGTATGAAAAAGTTTAAGCTGCTATTTGTTGCGTCTAAAATTCGCCACGGGTCCATGTCATATTTTAAGCGAAACTGACGGTTGTGGTATAAAATATTCAAATACAATATTCAAATGTCGACCGCAAACCGCAAACTTGATTTTCGACACATATAAATCAACGTCAGTGCGTTTTCTTTAGATGCTGATTCTTGGATATGGACAGAAACCGTATTAGGGTCTGGCAAGGCACTTTGAGACATATATAAAATTCACGATCTATAAATAGAGCCCATGCATTTATACACATTCAATGATGAGATACAATTGAGCGTTAATAATTGAAAAATTTGCAAAATACTAAAAAAGCACAATATTTATATATATATATATATATTTTATAATAAATCGAATAAATCAATAAATGAAGGAAACGTTTTGCTTTCGTAATATAAAGAAAAGGTTTACATTACATTAAAGTTAATTAAAAATTTATATTACATTGAAATACATTAAAGAAATTATTATACATATGAGATATAATAGAAAGAAAATTTATCTTATTAATTTGTTTATCTTTTTTTCCATTGTCTTTTTCTTACTTATAATAGATTTTAATATAAATATTAAATAATTTGCATGAGATATAAAACAGATTACCGAAAAAATAGAAGAAAGCAATGAAAATACAAAAAAGAAAAAATCAACATTATTATTATTTTTTTTTTTTAACAATGCATATCAATCGCGTTGTAAAATTTTACAGGCTCCCGATCATTTTCAGGTAGGGCGAGAAGTTGCGGATTTCTGCATGTCGAGAAGGGGACACAGCTCACCAGAACGTGTTTACTCCCAGCGAAACTAATTGCGCGTGCACGATTTTATTAAATTTGTCCACAACGTTACCTCGTTTGCATTCGTTAATGAGTTTTCGGTCTGGCGGTCCGGACCATGGACGTAACGAGGTTTGGACGGATGGAAGGGGGCGGGAGTACTCGAGCAAGCGGGATGAGGCCGGATGGGATGTGGAGTGTGTCGGTTCGGTTTTTGTCCCGAATTTGCATACTTTTCGCGGTGGTTTAATTTCTACGGGCCGCAAAATCGGACCCCCCCCTCCCCCCACCCTCCCCTCGTTTTTTTACCTTCGCGCCATGAACCGCCGTCGGGCTGACCAGGCACACTCCGATACAGTATAAGTACACGGAGGATGTGTGATAGGCAATCGTAGATCACTCTGCGGTCTGGCATCTCAAGGGTCGCATTATCCCCGCCTCGGTCCCTTTTCGTGGGAGATCAACCCCTTTTTGGTGTCGGTCCTTCTTCTACAAATTACACTCGACCTTCTATTGCACCGACCGCGAAAGAGTTTAATCGACCCCGCGGAAAAAAGATGGGCGACCGAGCGTTCCTCGTCCGCTTGAAGGAGGAAGCTTCTCCCCTCTTTCGCATGTTTGAAAAAATACGGTTACGTGAAATTTGTCGATACGGTTCTCTCAATTTTATTCGATCGAACGCATTATCTTATCGCACGATATCTCGCGTGTCAACGCGTCTAGAAATATGCTACGCGCGGTTGAGAAATTTACGATATTTTTCGAATGACCCTACTATTTGAACGTATCCCCCTTAAAAGACATTAAAAACTTTTCCCAAGCATGTTTCTTATAACGTCGGTACTACGACGACGATATGGACTCCCACGGGGGTTAAGCCACTTGGAATATTTACGATAAATACTTGCACAAATATACTTTTGCGACTAGCGTGTAGATAACGAGGGGTGCGGACCGATAAGAATATTATTCAAACTTGTCATACATGGGCTTTGTGATATGACAAGTTAAAAGCAAAAAAAAAGCAAACTAAAATTAAATTAAAAATGAGTAATTAAAAATTTATAAACATCATAGAGAGACGAAAACTTAAGCGTACATACATTAGATAATATTATGTTTATTTTATGACATAATTTTGTCATTGATTTTTTTCTTGTAAAAAAATAATGTAATATATTATACTTTGATTATGACAAAAATGTATTTTGATTTATCTCTCTCTCTCTCTCTTTGTGTAAATTCTAAATATAATAGTATCGTTATTGATATATTTGTTATACCATTTTGTCATAAATTATTGAGGAAAAGAAATGTGCAAGAGAAAAGTATAGTACGTATCTGCAGTTTGATAAGCAGAGCTACGGAGATGTGACGATAGCTTGATGTCTGAGCAATATCACGGGGACATGGTCATCTTAATAGACTCGTCGGTCGCTCGGCGCGAAGCCTGGAAACCGAAAAGCACGCACCAATGATTTTAATGAGATTCGCAAGTCGGAAAGCCCGTCTGAAGTTATGACGCTCATAGTACTGGACTTTGTGGCGGAGCAAGTTCGCGTCGCTCCACCCTTGTCGTATGCAACACGGCGGAACACGAAGAAATCCGATGCATGATTCGATGCTGAGATGAATGAAATGAACTTATAATATTTTCCTCTCCCCTAGAATTATCCCGAAGACGTTGCCAAGAGAGGAGCCGTTGTACGAGACGTTACAAACGAGACTAGAGTCGCGAAAGTTGATGAAAAATTGAAACATTTATATTCGTCGACCGTTTTGTAAGTTTTCAACGCGCGGTTACGTACACGGAGGATGATGAGAACGAAGTGGACGAGGTTGAATTTCAGTTTCGCTTTACCGAATGGCCCGTTGTGCCGAGAGGGTGGATGGGGAAAGCACGAAGGGGCGAGAATGAGGAGAAACTGGCGGGATTGCGTTTACGTTGGTCGTGAGTTTCGGACTTGGGAATTTCGGCCGGTGGCTCGTTCGCGCGGGGCACAAAGCGGTCTGACGGACTTAACGCGATTAGCAGAGATACCCCGGCAGTTTCCTATTATTCGCGGTCCAGACGCCGCCGCACAACCGAGCGGTCTTCTCCTCCTTTTTCGAACCCCCTTAACCCCTTTCGGCTTGATTCCATTCTATAACTCAAGTGCGCTGATTATCAATGCCTTTCGTTCATTTAAACGCGAGAAGAAAATTGTTTTTATAATATTTATGATATAATTTGTATATTTATTTATATATATCAAATAATTAGCATTTTATAAAAAGCTGTCTGTGAAAATTATTTTTCCGCAAATTATCAGAAGAGATGAAAAAATATATATTAATTAAGAAAATTGTTTTGCGATAGCGGATTAATAATTCATTCGTAATTAATATTTCATACTATGTTAATCGTAGGAATTATATCTATCTGTATAAGTTTCCGGGCTTTTTGCTTCGTTCTATTTCGATTTCGTAAGATTGACGCGATTATCGACATTAAAATACGAGAAGGATCAGACGTCTGAAGTCCTAAAATCAGAAGTGCGGAGCGATACGGGAACGTGTATCTCTCGGGCGTACGAGCTTACGGACAGTACACAGGGTGAGAGTCCCTGCGAGTATGAAACTCAATTTGATTCCTGCTTCCCCTCGACCCCCGTCGTCGGAAGCGGAGATGAGTGGGACGAGAGAGGGTGGTCCGCCACCCCAGAAAAGGGGGTGCTCCCAGGGGCGCGCGACTGACCCGACATCCTGCAGGATCCAGCCACTCATATTGCCAATTACCAACTCTACGACCCTCTCGCTCTTCGCTCGCTTTGGACTTCGGATGATTCCAGGCCACTTCCAGACTGTTCCAGTTACATCGGCCGAGGTATACGTTCTCATTGCCGTCACACGGCCGGGAAAGGCCGTTGGCTAGACGCGCGCCAAGTAAGCGTAATCTCTGGCGAATATTAAAGGATTTATGTTTCCTCTTAACGTTGTTGTATACCGTTGAAGGCACTTTGCGTGTGATTATTTCAAGAACAGAGCGGATGCGTTAATGGTGATAGATCGTTCATTTTATTTCACGCGAATGATCCTTTCGATTGGAACTAAAAAAAATATCCATATATTTCTGTGTATATTTTGACATTTATCAAATCGTTTGGCTCAATTCTTACGCTGCCATCTTGAGCTAAATTAACAACGATAATCTGTGTTATTTTAAAAATAAAATATTCGTTTCTTCGAAACGATCAGAATTGAGAAAAAATTTATGTTATGAAACAAGTATTATCCGTGATTTTTCATATCTACCACATTTTTGATATCCATAAAAACATTTTCAATGTCCGTTTATCCCTACAGATTTATTTATTAGTTGCACGCATTTAAAGCAATCGCAGCAACGAAGATAGAGTAAGCTTCAATTAAATAAGATAATAAATATTTCTTTTAACATATGAAAATCTTTAAGATATACCGGAATTTCATAGTCGCGGCACAAATGAAACCACAAAAATATGATCGCGAAATCACTTAGGTTTATTGGATCAGATGAGAAGCTGCGGTGCATTTTAAGGTAATAGTATATAAAATCTATATGTGTGTCACACGTATATGTCCTTATATTCCCAAGTTTATATGTCATGAAAGAGGGGTTGCTCCGTAACACGCGAATAGAGGACAAGGGGGTGCGAGGGGGTGGCGGCATCGAAAGGTGGAAGGAGTGAGTTTAACAAATATTGAAGTCTCGGAGACGTCAGCTCGCCCGCAGGCTCCCTTCGTCGCGGTCCAAGGAAAGAAAGTTCCGAGTTTAACTTGTCTAAATGTTTATACCTTTTCCTGAGAAGTGTCCTGAGAACGACATCCTCGTCCATTCGCCTTTCAATATTTTTCGCGTTGCATCTCCGCGTTTGGACTCTGCTCTCGTCTTCTACGCTCGCGCACACCGGCTTTGTACGTTTCTTATATGTCTTACTTGAGTTTCGCGTCACGAAAATATCGCGGCTATTATGCATGTACGCCGGGATTCGATGTCGCGGAGAGATGGGGTATTTTCTTTTTCACTCGAATCCCCCCCGTGGTAGTGGCCTGGCGCCCTTGAATGCGGAACATCTCGCATTTCTCTTTAAATTATATAACAGCCTCGTTGCGTTTTTGCGGGGTGTTTCTAACCGCGAGACTCTCCGAAGACGCCGAATGCACCGATTTATATCAACATTGTAATAGTAAAATGTCTTAAAAAAAAATTTTATCCCTCTCTCGCGAAGATAACTTTGACATTTTGTAACGGCTGAATTATCTTTTTATTCTGCAGAACGTATTACCGGAATAAGGATGTAAACTGGACGGTAATAAAAACGAAGTAAATCATAATCTCCTCTGGTAGATTTTTAAGCCGCTCAATGTAATAACTGTGTACTTCCGATGGCATGCGTATCGCTGAAAGCTCTCCGGAAGCAGGCAACGTCGATATCGAGAAAGGGCATAGCGTATAATATCTCGGATACATCGAGAAACGATTGTGGCCGATTATAAACGCATCGCGCGGCGATATTCGCAGATAACGCGGAGAGGGGCTGATTCGCGAAGGGTGGGCGGCAGTGGGTGTACGGCGGAGTAAGATGTAATTTTCAATACTTCGGTCCGGGGTCTCTGGAGGCGCAAGGGGAGCCACAATTCCGGGGGTTTACCGTGCACTGTCGACGTAAACTCTCCTCAGTCGCATCCCCGTCGGCCAAAGTCAGCCACGGAGAGCACCACTTATTCGAACCCCCAGTGACTGTCAATACCGAGTCGTACATACTGTCTTTGCCTGCGTACGAAGCGGATGAATAAATCTCGCGTTGTACGCTTGGTCCGTCAAGATCCGCGCGATTAATTCGCAATACATTGGCAGCATAATTGAGATTTTTTATACAAGATTGAAGGATATATCGAAATAAATTAATACTAATAATGAGATATCGTTAGATTAGTGTTAGCGCAAATATCGTACAAAAAGAAAGGGAGAAAGAAAAATTTAATTAATAATTTAATATAATAAAATAAATTAAAAATATGACAACTTTTTTTGAATTTTTTTCTTTCTATTGAATAAATTATTATAAATGTATAAAATGTATTATAGATATACACTAATTTATCTTATAAATATCTTTTTAGTATTTTAATTGATATATCTAATAATTGTTTGGTTAATTTATTTCTAAATATTGATAGTAATATACATTTTATCTTCTTTTTCCCCTGCTCTTTCTCTATCGTATGCACGCAAGGCTGCACGGTATAAAAAGACAAAACATTATTTCTCTATACGATAATATACACGTATATGTATACGGCATTGAAACTATCACGTGTTTCTGCATCGTTGACAGCTGTCAAAGACTCTGTAATACTCTCTGTAATAGTTCGCTAACTATTATGAGGACGATGAAATGTGCGGTTCTATCGGGATCTTTCTCAATGACCAACCTCGTTTTGAAGTTGCAACCATGACGTTCGTTAAGGAGGAAGGTGAGAACCACATGTGAAAACGTTGTTCGCAGCCCAGGGGAGAGCTGAGAGTCACACTGATCTTGCTCTTTGTCGCGGGACCCATTGGAGTGCATCCTCCACCTTCGTAGCACGTTTCCTCACTGTATTCCCTTTCTCTCTGCCTCGCCACGGTCCTCCCATGGCATCCTTCGGTGCCTCCCCTTCCGAATGGCGAGGTACACACCGTGGCTTTTGAAACCTCTCGAGAGGGTACGTTGACTTCGATATTCCGTATCGAGTTACGCTCGTTTCGTGTACGAAACAGTTGGCGAGACTGCACGGGTGCGAATGAAAATATAGCGTACAAGGAGACAAGATACGCGTTGTATATTAACTTCTTGAACTTTGAATTATAATAATTTTTTTTATTCGTATCACACATGAGATAAATTTTTTGTCACCATATCAAAATCAACGGGATCGGAAAATTTTTGAAAAAAATTATAGATAATAAATATAAATAATTGAATCGTGATTTAACATTTGAAAATATAACTTTATACTTAAAATAGTATAGAAATTATAAAATGTGTGACGGAATTATCATTGACAGAAGAATGGAGCGCGCGCTAATCGACATAAAATATTTGTGACCATTACGACGATTCGCACCGATAACGATCATGGAATCAGAGAAATCCCCCAAACGCTGTGAATTAGCGTTCGTTTGATTTACCCATGGGAGGATAAGGTAAGTCAGCGATCGACCGTTCGTCTCAGGTACACGCAAAAACGTCTTCTGACTCTGCCATTGGAAATGCGATCGTCATCTAATTGGAACTCGATACCCAGTAACGAGGGTTACAAACTTTTCCGTTTTCTGTCTGGCTCAGCTCTCTCTCTCTCTCTCCCTATTGCGCGTCCTCCCTCTTGTTCGTTCACCTCCGTTTTCTCGTGGGCGCATCCCCGCAAGTAGCAACGGTAGGAGGGAATGAAAAATTGTTATCTTATTTATGGGCACGAGATTAGACCGGCGGTAGAGCGTTTCGCGCCACTAACAGGCGTCGGAATGATGAATGTCCTTGAATCGTGGTATGCGCTTCCGCTTGCTCTCGAGTCGCAGTGTCCATTTAAAAGGGGGTCATTAATTAACTAATTAAGCCAATGCATTTCAACGCTTACGGATTATCCGTGTCGCTCTACAATAGCTGTTAAAGAGATTAGAACATGTGCGAAATTGTGGAGAGTCGACCCCGAAATACAAACGAGGCATTTGACGTCTATATATATACAATATATGGCGTGTATATTAAAAAATAACAAAAGATTTCTTTTTTTTTTCTCTTTAGAGACCGCGGTATTTCAGAAAAATTTCATTTCACATTCTGTTTATTCATACTCGACACCGTGTGAATTATAACCGTACTGATTATTATGCTTGATACAAGAGTTATTTTTACTTTTCACTAATTTCGGATAATATATGATAGATTATAAATATATATATAGAACGTAGAATATCTAGAGGTGCCCTGTATGAAAATTCTCTTGTCGCGAACAAATCTTGAATTTCTCACAGAACAGCGTTGGATACAGGGAATTACTCCCGCGCCATTACGAGCTGTGGTTCGTTTGCGGAGCTTCTCAACGATGCAGACAGTGCATTCGGCTGCAACCGGCCACGAGTCCCCGGGAGAGATGCAACACCAGCTTATCTACGCGCCAGTTTCGAAATCTCAGCGTAGAGATGCGATACGTCTGCAGGGAAGGTTGGTAGACGTCATGCGAGGAAAGAGTAAGCGAGAGAGAGAGAGAGAGAGAGAGAGAGAGAGAGAGAGAGAGAGAGAAAGGAGAAAAGAGAGAGAGAGAGAGGGGGGGGGGAGAGAGAGAGGGTAAGGTCGCTTCAACCTCTCGGCATCCCACGAGGCCTCCGGTGTAATTAAGCGAGTGCACCCTCACATGTCTACGTACGTTCGCATCATGTCTATCCATCTAACCGTGGCAGGGTTGTTCTCTTCGTCGACTTGTCGTCCCTTATGCCGAGGGTCGAGAGATAAGGCTGCATGGAAAAACCTTTGAAATCTCAGTACGTTCTCCGTGGTCATATCTTGCGCATTTTATATCGGCGAATTTTAAAATGTACGTGTTGAGAAATACAACATATCCACGGGGAGTTGACGTCCGCTTCCGTTAGCGTATATCGTTAGATTGCGTATTATAGTGCTTCCTTGTTTCGAGATAATTGCGTGTGAGACCACGTGATTTGCGGATATAAATTTGCTATTGAAATTTCGCGCGTCATCGATAAAATCATTATTTGATAAGCCTTCGTAGATCGTAAGAAACGTTTAAACGGCATAATAAAAGTTAATCGAATGATATTCGCGTTAAATATGCGCTTTTATCTTCAAGTCTTTTGTTTGAAGATGTCTAAAGACGCTTTCCTTTCTTTCGCATACGGTAAACTGATGCGAGACAAAGATAGTAGCCGAATATTACAGAGGATCATGTATATACGTTCGCATGTACGTTATATGGTAATGGAGGGCCAATCATGCGGTAACTAGCCACCCAGGGGAGACGGTCGAAGCTGCCAACCGGCGGTCAGCTCCCGTCAATGTGTCACTTATGTAGGAATAGCGAACCCTCCCGATAGAGCATTACCGCTGAATGTGTTTTCCCCTCGATTGCAAGTACTGTCAGTTTCCTGTCTCTCGAACATTCTGTCCACGCGTTTCAAAAATTGAGAGATCATATCCCAAGCTGTTATAAATTCAATCTTTTATCTTATCGCTTATAATTTTGCAATTGTAGATATAGTTTTCGAAATAATATCTTTTAATAATGTAAGAGACCCTATAATTAAACTGTATATAAGATATTAATATAAAATATATTAATATAAAAAAAAAGTATTATTTATTATACAATATATATTTTAATAATTTTAGAAATCTAAAGATAAAAAATAATTTAATTGCGAGTTAAATTAAAATAGACTATAGAGAGATGTATACATATATTGTAATAGCTATTAAAAATTTCTAAACGTTATGTACTTAGATTTTACTATCAAGAATTATGCGAGGCGATTTTTACTCGAGAAATGATATCACGATACATGAGAAGAATTTGCTAAAAATTTTATCGAAAAGCAACTTACGTTGTCCAGCTGGTTTCGCTCGATCGAGCGGATGAGAAGTTCGTCGAGGCGCAAAACTGCGTTACAAGTCGCATTAAAAGTTGGCCGATGGAACGAGGAGGAGAGTCGAACGATTCGAAGGGTCGTGGAAGCGCGAAGCGATGTGCGAGCGTGGTGGCCAATTCTTGATTCGGGAGTCGTGAGCGACTTGACGAAGGTATGCGTAAAACTGCCGCAACCACTTCCAACACCACCACCACCACCAACAACAACAACAACAACAATAGCAACGTAAACGTATCGCGTTCTATCACCGATGATACCGACGAGCGATACTACCACCTTCGCCATCGGTCGAGCCAAGGGTGTATGTATGGAGCCGCGAGCGAGAGAGAGCAGAGGAAACAGGGCGATAAATAACTACAGGATGAAAAAGGGGGCGCGGTACCCTCCCGGGGCCCCTAAACCTAGACTACACACCCCTCACCGTCTCCCTTGCCGTTCCGCGCCGCGCCAGCACAGTATAAACCGCGCGTACGGGCCCGACCCCGACAATTATACCCTCGCACGCGAAATGTTTTATTACCCTGACATAGAATGCTTGCGTACGACGAGAGTGGGGTTGGTCAAGCCGGCTGTGTATTCGTGCGTGTATCGCTGCAGCCTCTCTGTGTAAGTGCGCGCGTGGCCTACTTTTTTTCCGATTTTTTAAAAATCTCTGCTGAATATATAAAACGACGTATCGTTAAAATTTAAATGCGATCTAATCGCAAAATCTGTCCCATCTAAAACAAACGTTACCTACGTACATCTACGCGTTATCACGTATACGTATAGCATGCGCCGTATAAATATTTCAGCGAAGCGCATTCATGCGCTAATAGCGAAATAATGTAGCCTGCGTTGGGACTCTCGGGGAGACATGTCGAGCCGCCTTTGAGAGTGAAACTGGCTAATTACGGAGCAAGCACCCGGTAAAGTCTTCCACCTTGGACTACGGCCTCGGAGGGATATACGAGGTAGGCAGCACTTGAGGGGATCCACTACTCCCAAAACGTACAGCGGATGACGCTTGGTCTTTCGGCTAATTCTGTAATCCGGGCTCGCACTATCTGCTAACTGCTCACTAAATCGAGGATCCAATCTTCTCCGCTATCTTTACTCTTTACCGCGATAAACGGTCACCGGTATCTAATATGATATACTTCGAGAATATGCCTCTTTTCTTTCTTAACGATATTAAAATCGCTATTGCTATCTCATAATGCGCAAAAACGATAATAATATTTTTCTACCTTCTAAATGAAATTTTTTGAAACAAAAGGAAACGTAGCTCTTTAATCGTAAATACAATCACAATATTTTTAGAAAATTATATCTTTCCTTATTAATTTATTCCTCGTGTTTACGTAATATTAAAATCTCTATTTTAAAATTGAAAAGTTGCAAGTTATTTTTGTAGATATAATATAAATACAACGGCATGTGATATTACTATAAAATTTTCTAGATATACCATAATTTGCGTACAAATTGACCGTTAATTATTGAAAAATGAGCAAGCTGACAGCGCAGATATTTATCTCCCCTGCCTGCATTCATCCCACGAACCAAGTCAGCCCTTAGTCTTCAGTTAATCAGGTTAGATTAAGTTGGTTAGCGCACGGCTGTTATGCCTTCGTAGTTAGCGACTTGTTATCCTGAATCAGGCTTCTCGTCAGCAACGTTCACGTTGAAGCTGCGTTACGATGTGATGCCATTTATAAGATACAAAAGGAATTGTATCGAAACATGTTTGTAAATTTTAAATAAATACTTTGCACAAATTTATTTATCACATTTCATCGAATAATTATTAAAACGTTTAATCTTATCTATATATATATATATATTAATCTTAGTAATATAGTAAAGTGCTAATAATAAAAGTTATACTACTTGCTACGCAAGCTTGCAAGTTTCTAATATATACTTGAAAAATAATTTAAAATCTCTAACAAAGAATTTTAAAATTACGATATAGCAAAACTTTGCCCCTGCTCATTTATTGGTTCGAATCGGAGCATCGATTTTTAAATTGCGTAATAAATAAAATTAGCAGCGAGGGTGACTTCTTTGGTCGGTAAAGGGGCCGTAATTGTAACTTCATCAGAGCAACTTCTCTCAACTTAATAAAGCTGTCTCAATTTTCGCCTCATTACCGAAACTCGTGCGAAAATATCTCGTTCAATTCGTGTATATTATACGATAAATACAATACGATTAGTTATTATTTTTTATAAATAAATATAAACTTTGCGCGTAAATCCATATCCTTGTTACAATATTGTGCTACAATATTGTATTATTTTCAATTCACTTTCGTGTATCACGTTCCATTCTTTTTATTTCAAACGTTTCATTATTTCATGAAAAATTATGACTGCACTGCGTTATTACGACCAGTACATCACGCAGTTGGCAAACGCGCGAAAAAATACCATTGGTTGTCGAGATTTATGGGCTTTGCCAATGTATGGTATAAACATTGATCTGGAAAAAATATTTTGAATCTTTTATTTTATTATTATTTTTTTTTTTTTTTAGTAATTCTGGAGAAAACAGCACAGTATGTTGCTGTCTTATTACGTACTATAAACTATACTTTAAAGATAAAAAGGATTATATAATTTATATACATATATAAATGTATGTATTGACATATTTTTATATTTTTAATGTTGCAAGTATTTTTTCTGAACTCTTTTTACTCTCGATGATTATAAAAAGCGTGTTTTAACGTGTATTGAATATAAAAATATTTAAATGCACTCAAAGTATTATAATGTACGAAATGCTCTAGCGTTGTTGGTGTGTGTCTTGCATTCAACTTAAACACATTCCCACAAACCGCAAATAGCGTCACCCATAATGTAACATGATTGCGTTGTGTACGTTTAGACATACCATTAGCATGGCAATTGACATATGCATCCCATTGACGACACTTAGGTTCGAGGCGGACGTACTCGTGCATCATCGCGCAGGTAGAAGAGAGGGCAGAATAGTGGTATCCATTCTCATGTAACTAATCAACCGCCTGTCGAGCCAAATCGTCCCCTACCGAATCCCTCGCAGACCCTCTGCGACAGGGAAATCCGGACGTGCCGGCACAAGCGAAACGGCAAAGAAGTCGCGCGTTCACCCAAACGCGAATAATACAATAGCTTTATTACGTAAGAATTAAGGTGAATTTTTTTCTGTTCGGTGTATTCACGAGCGACGATGAAAAGAGCGTACGAAAATGAAAATAAGAGAATTGTGTCGAACAAAGTAATTATGGAGCACACTTGCGTAGGAAGAGGAAACGCTTGGTCGCACTGCCGAGCATTCCGCGAGGCGAAGGTAGAGAGAAGCCGAGGGTCGGAGTTGATAAAGAAATAAAGAATCGTGAAAGTTCGCGTCGAACCCCGCGTTCCCATGGGGCCTTATGACTTAAAGTCTCCTTACTCCGTTAATTCCGAACATTAACAAAAGTCTCGCTAAAACTCGCCGCCAACTTTCCCGATCTCCAGGGAACGAGCCGGACTTGTTAATGAAAAAAATACAATAAAACTCTTTCACGACGAGACTCGTCTTGAATTCTCGAGACCTAGCCTGCTCGCATTCTGCAAAAAGGAGTCATTCCTTCTTCTACGCTTCTTCCGACAAAATGTATTTTATCTGTTAACACTCATGGAAACTAATCAATCGGAAATTTACCTGAAAAAATCATTAAAACATTGCAAATTATATTAAGACAAAAAGTGTACAATTTTCTTAAAAATTGTATATATTCGCATAGAAAAATAATGTGTACCAAATTATTGTGTGTATATGTATGCGTGTTCTGCTCAACGAAATATAAATATTCTCCAAAGCTCATTTCTTCTTCCAGAATCTTTTTCAGACTGTGTATTCCGCGAGTAGATTTAAACTGCATATTCTTTCCGAAGGGCGCCAGGCTTAATACCGAAGTGTCGGTGTAAACCGTTTTATGCCGTCGCTTTATACCAACCGACCCCTTCGTTTCGCCACGAACGAGATCTCTTACTTATTCATTTATTCTGGTGAGATGAACTTTACGGAGATTTTAATGGCACTCCGACTTTCTTGATATTCGCACGCAGGCGGATCTTTCGAATTTTGTCGCGGGCGAATGATGTATGCGACGTGAAGCAGTTGCTCTGCTCGAAGATTTGACGCCATTCAGTATATATATATATATATATATATATATACACATGTGGTTGTTTAACAGATTTGGTAACATTTCGTGATCTATGAAACTGATTTCTCTAATGAAAATTGGATCGTATTTCGCATTTGTCGCGAGAAAACAAAGGCGAATGTCTCACCGACTGACATATGTGTTTAATTATCGACTGTTGTAATTATTCCCATAAAATGGTACGCAGGAGGAACAGAATCGATGAGAGAAGTATTTGTAACACATACAAGATTTGTTAATTTATTTTCAACTGATTACTTCATTTAAATCAACATTAATGCGCCAAGAGAACGTTCAATAATTTTAATTTAAGTGATGTATCAAATTTTTGAAAATTCTCTGAAGAAATCGATCGAAATATCTCGATACACATAAAGAGATACAACAGTATCTCGTTATTATTATTTTATAAAAAGTGTCATGTAGCATTCTAGAAATCCATAGTCATAAATTATCGCCCTCAACCTCCTGTCATCGTTGGGATTTGATGATAAATGGTTCTTTGGGTCATTAATCGTGGATAACCAGCTATTCATTTTTCATAATTCATCGAATTATTTGTTCGGAAATTTGTTAAAATATTCGAAAGTGCATGTATGATAAAAAGGATTTATCTTTTAACGATATGTTATTATTACTTTTGTATTGATTAATTAGAATAATATTATACTATATGCAATATATATATATATATATATATATATATATATATATATATATAAAATAAAATAAAATAAAATAAAAAGAAATACGATAACTATATATCATGATAAAATTTCTCTAAAAAATTAACAATATATTATTACAGTTTTTTTTTTTAGAAGCAACATTTAAGATTTTTCTCCAACCTTTTTCTGTATTTCTTGCTTGCCCTTCGTAAATTGCTCTTTGCAGGCGCTCGCCTATTCTGCCAATCTCGCTTACCGATCGAGATTCGATCTTTCTCCTCCGGGACGCGGAACGTGGCTTCGGAAAGCGCAGATAGACCTGGCCCAGGGATGATGGCGCACACCTAGTTTTGATTCACCTCATGGTATCCTGCCGGTCACGGGGCTGACGGCGCGTAATTGTTCTCTTGTCTGGTTCTCGCACAGCATCCGACACTCGCCATCCCCGCGATTGCCTTCGCGCCAAGAATGCATAAGCAGCCTCCTTTACAGATCCGCAATGCTGTAAACCTTCGTCCGCTTACGATATCTCTCAATTCCTGATACCAGTCGCTTTCTCAAAGATTTGTCCAAGATGCAAACGAGCCGACTGGTTTTGTCGCTTTGTTAATATCGCAATTATTCAGATTCATTGTCGCATTAATATCGCAACGTCTAGCGTTATATTCGATCGTATCTCCATTTAGTCGAACGTGTACATTCGGAATCGGTTAAAATTAAATTGGCGTCATTTCCAAAGTTTCCTGTAACTTTACATTAATGATAAATCGACGACAGGTGAACAAAATTTATTGCAAGTCTCTTTTTTCGATACTATAAAATTCGCAATCTCCGGATCGTTACTTCCATATTTAATATCGCATCACTCTCTCTCTCTCTCTCTTTCTTTGGAGTTTTATACGCATAAAATATGGACGTAGCGTGATATGGCTCAGGAACCAATCAGTAGCGATCCGGAAAATTGACAAACGATCTCCTTTTTTTCTCCCCTATGGCTCGGTTGTGTCGTTATCGGGTATTCCCGTAAATCGAAGCGTCCAATACCGTTAATGGATTATTAATGATCGGCAGAAATGTCGCGGCTTCCTGATGAATCCGACGAACTGCGTATATAGTTACGATTCGCCGGTGCGTATGTATCGGCCAGGATTTCGGCATCGTTCGGTCGCATAATTTCCCGCGCTGGCAATCATATCGCGCGAGGATAATTGGCACACGATCCGACAATCGTCGTAATTTCGCGTTCCCGCTGCGCAAATTCTGACGTGTGACACGCGACGGATCGACGCTCCTGGGAGGCACCTCATTCAATTAGCCACTCAGTTACTCGCATCACATCGCATTTACCCATCAGATTCCCGCCCGGGTGAACTCTCTGACGACCCTCTCCGAAATTCACGTCTGTACGCCGTGGGGCCGCCGCGCGGCGGCGGTCTCTCTGCGAATTCGTGATTTAAACTTTTCGAGATCGACGACGCGAGGGGGTGCCTTCCTTCTCGAGTGAGATGCACGTACCGGCAAGGATCTCACGAAGCTGTCACGCGGCAAAACGGCTTTAGTTTGCGCGTCACTTTGCGCTGGCAGTATTGCCTCTCTGCCATGCTTCGTCAGCAAAACTTTGTTAGTTTTCCTAACGCTCTTTCCGCGACGCTTTATCAAGTACTTCCTAAATCAGCGAGAGAAATTGCTTTCATAACTGCGAACCGGTTTCTCTCCATCTACCGGGGAGTCCAATAATTATATTTTCGATATAATATCGATTAGATTATCGATAGATGCGTTAATCATAATTCATTGATTATATAATTCACATATATAATTTTATCTCTCTTTTTTTTTTTTTTTTAAATAAATATAGATAGATTGAATATCATAAATGGCTGTCTTTTTAATCTTCTGTCGAGGGCAATAGAAATAATAGTATTTTTCCAGGGTCAAAGTAAATGATTGTCAAGCTATCGGCGAAGATGGCGGAGAAGTCCGCGCTGCGAAGCCACAAAAGTTTCTACGAATCCGCGGCTGGTTGCAAACTCGCCGAAGGGTCGAAACCACCGGCGCCGTGAAATTACTCGACGGACTCCCGCGGGGCCGAACTTGTCCGCGACAATTTCAAACTTATTTTAACATTCATATAAGCTCCGCGCCCTCGCTCGTGTGCGAGAGCCCTTGAACCGTCATCTACGCATCCCTTTCGCTGCGTAACCCGAGAAGCGACCCGTGTACGACGCTCTTCCTCGATGTAAGGACGCGCAAGCATAAGGGCGGCTTGGGATTTACATAAGCTTATGCGTAAACCTTCGTATGCCTCGCGGAAAGGGGATCGACGAAATGATGTCGCGGCGAAACAACGCTCCGGGGTGCGCTCATCTCGCACTGATAATTATAATAAAGCGGCCTTATATGACGTACGAGCGACGCGATAAGCGTCATTGTCGATTCTAGTGGAGTACAAGCGATCAGATGCGATTTAAAATTTTTTTTATCGGTTTCGTAATGCGATCTGACTTTAAATTTTACAAAAAGTTATGTAGCAATATTATCCCGAATATGTACAAGAAAAGAAACTTTCTTGGTTAATTGTTCTTATATCTTATTGTTTTATTATAATATACATATAAATATATATATATATATATATATATATATATATATATATTAATTTTTTTATATTTTATTTTTCATTTATTACTTGTAATTTTAAAATTTATTTATACACATAATATTGTATATATATATATATATATATTTTTTTTTTTTGCATATAATATATAGTCTAATTTTTACTAAGTATTTGCATAGATAAAATTGTAATACATAAAATAAGAAGTGTCCTTAATAAATAAAATGACGCAAGAATAATGTAATATTACAACGCAAGTATTTTTAAAATTGAATTAATAAATTATGTGTTATGCATCATGTTATGATTTTATCATTTTTTATATACCGGTACAAAAATCAATTTTTACTTGATCTGCGAACTACTTTGTATTTCAATAACCCAATAGGATTTATTATCACGCGCGTAGCTGTTGTTTGCCTCGTGGCGTTGTTAAATCTTACCTCCCATCCCATGGTATGTTTTGTATTCATAGTCTGAGCGAAAATTGCTCCTAGAGCACAATAAAGATTATACGAACCATAAAGTAAGTTCAGCTTAACTTGCCGATGTTTATTTAAGCGTGTGAGATATATTACGAGAACTTTTTCATTAATTTTATCTCTATACGGGCTCATCCCTTATATCCTTACATTTTCTTTTCATATTAATCTCTTTCTCTTGCGGCTCTCGTGAAACTCTGTCGAGCCAACCGACCGTGGTTACTGCGAAACCATTGTCGGTGTGTATATCGACAGAGAGAGAAAGAGAGAGAGATTCTCTCTGTTGGACATCGAGAGTACTGACTGGAATTCTGAATGAATCTGCACTCTTACGAAAATGTCTGGAACTACGCGAACATTCGTCCTGACGCACGATTAACAAGGAAGGTAGCATCTTTCCTATGAAGTATGATGGGAACAAATTAAAATCGCAGTCTTGAAAATTAAGAAATCGTGGAAAACATTCCTGCAAAAATCATTGATCGATGCATTAGGTGCATGTTAATGTTTAATTAATAAATTTAAAATCTTTTCCCATTCCTTTTTTTACACGAAAAAAAATGTTACGAACACAAATCGTGCCTATCTTGCGACATGACACTTCCATTTTTATATCTATGTTTTTTAATAACCTTCATACGTCGCACATTTCGCCTGGATTAAGCAAAGGAAAAAAAAATAAAAAATGTGACGCTATACCTGTGGCCGTGGTAAGTATTATATTGCGATATACACTTTCCACAGCATAAAAAATTCTTCACGTAGTAGACAAAAATATTTGCGCGAAGCTTATGGAAGCAATTTATGTGCAAATATCCGCTAAACTATTACATATTATTACATACGTTTATTTTATTTCAGTTATCTCATCGAATAAAATGTATTTCAACACTTACTGCATTGATTTTCAAACACATACGGCATCTTATAGAATATTATTAATTTAAATATATTATTTCTCATATAATAAATGTTTAGACGCTAAAAAAATATAAAATCTGTCATGTACGAGCCTCCTAAAAGATTTCAAATAATGATTAATAATTTATTATACATAGTTATTTGAATTATCCAAAATTTTGAATACGGCAAACGCGATTACCATACTTTTCATAATATATAAAAAGTTTTTATACAATAGCTATGCAATATCTTGCTATAGATTCTATGCGGATGCGGTCGATTAGATGGTACCGAAATTTCAGAAGCTATTTCCACGGCCATACACTTACGGCAGAAAGATATGAAGCCGCTATTTTATGCTCCGGACATTGAGATTTGTGGTTTAGTCAATCATTTTACCAGAGAGATTGATACTACCTGTCCTTCTAGAAATGCTCTCGTGGAAGCTGCCAGATTAGCAAGAGCATGTATAAAACCTTTGACCGAGTGCGAAGCTTGTACACATGGTGCTCTTATCATACCCGGAGGGTTTGGTGCCGCGCGTACTTTGTACATATATATATATATATAATAATTTGATAGCGTAAAATAGCGTAGAAAAATAATAAAATACAAGACAAAATACTAAGCCGTATAATAATACCAATAATATTATATTATAATAGCATAATATAAAAGTTGTGAATATATTCGATGTTGAAATATGTAGTAATAATTTTCACAAATATTCAACAATTATTTTATATTTATAAAGGAGTAATTTTGTCGAAAAAGGAGCAAATTGCACCGTCTTACCCGACTTAGAGAAGCTTATCGAAGACTTTTACTGCGAGAAAAAACCAATCGGATCTATGTGCATAGCTAGCGTGCTTATCGCTAAAGTGTTGAAAGGCGTGAAAATTACACTTGGCAAAGAATGTGAGAATAATTGATCATCTTCTCTCGTCGGTTCTCTCTTCTCTTCTTAATATCCGTTGATCATTTTACAGCACCTAAAGAATGCTGGCCATACGCGGATGCTATCAAGAAGGTCAAAGAGATGGGTGCTAAAGTAGAAATGAAAGATGTCAAAGGAGTAACACGATGCAAGAAGTACAACGTTGTCAGTACACCAGCCTGGTTGTACGAGCCTGCTACTTATTCAGATATTCACGAAGGTATCGGTAAACTTGTCACGATGCTAAAGAAATGCATAAATAAGTAATATACATATTTGTGAATATGTCTAAAAATCATATCTTATGATATTTTCATATTTTAATAATGTTTTTCGTCATATTACAATATTTATTATATCTACCATTTTTATATGCCTTTGTATTTTTGATGGGTAAATATTTTCATTATATCTGATATGCTTTAATACTTTTGTAATTGAAATTTGTAAATTGCAAATCTTATTTTTTAAAATATTAAAATTAACATTACCCAAGTCTTATGTGCGAGAATGCGTATTTTTCTAAAGTAGGATAGGATTCCATGGGTCAGGAATGTTATTTTCAAAAAATATACTTTATTCAATTTTTTTACTATGCCTCTTCGGAATGAAATGAGATGAACGAGGCACACGTTTCTGATATATATTGTTAGCGCAGGTCAGTAAGCCTAAAAATACAGTTAAAATAATCAACAACAAGTAAAACAACAATGAGTCGAGATCCGCGTTAACAAATCTCCATTGATTTAAAATCATATTTTTGTTCGCTAAATAATGCGCGAATCTTGGTCGAAAATTTCGTCCGAAGTAAAAGTCGTCTTGAAATTCTAGTAGGTAATTCCAGCGTAAATACTTAAGTATTCTTTATTTTATAATGATTACGAATGGCAAGAAGTGCTTAGAAATTTTCCTTATTAATTGTAAGTAACATTTTCCTTATAAATTTCGAGGTCGATTTGCCAATCTCGTTAAACCTGCAAACACTGAGAGAAATAATTAACATATTTTTATAATTAATTACAAATATAAAATAGACAGTCTTTATTAGTTTAATAAATGTATGCGGATCCTCACCTAAAATATATATCCAATTAAAATTAATTTTCTGCGTTGATGGACGCAGCTATAAATCCCGCATGTTTAATATTATTTGAATAAACGTAATATTATTATCCTGTTTTCGCTTTAGCTATTAAAATATTAGAAATGTAAGCATCACATCGATATAATATAATTACGATAATAACGATTTTTGTAAGTCAATTTGAAATTTTTGTATAAATGTTTTCACAGGTTAGTTTTTTTCGTACACATTTTTCACTTTGAGCACCCAATATGAAACTAAGTCACGTTCGTTTTGGAAAAAAAAAGAAAAAAAGAACGAAAGCAAAGCTGTAACTAAAAGAATCAAATCTTATATATATTTTAAAATATAATATATTCCATATTATATGCTGTGTGTTTCGTATAATGACAGGATAACGAGGCCGCACGAATCTCGTGGAATTCAGGTTTAACTCGGGCACAAGTGTCATTGATTCCAGAATTGAAGCTTACTCGAGCGTAACGTTTACGTACAAGCGATGAATTCAATCAACGTAAAAGGTCTCCGTGCATAATAGTTAGCTTTGCAAGCGTTTTGCCAAAACGGGAACAGTTCTTCAGAAAGTGTCTACATGTTTGGCATAAGTTATAGTGTCACATGGAATTTCTTAATCGATGCAATGTAGGCTCGAAAAATCATATAATTAGAATCTTTCAAACTTACGCAATTATCACCTAATGTAGAGAATAGTTTATTGGCTAATAAACAGAAACGACGGTATTATATTGTATATATCTAACGCAATACCTTCGCACATCATAAATGCATTTTTATCCTATAATATCTTAAAATCTAATTAATTATCTCGAATTCTCGAATCGTTTAGGAAATGTTATAGAAAGTTTGTACAATGGTACATTAAAGACTACGAAATGATGTTTTCGACTCTCATTTCATTCATAGTTACAAACCACCGTCGGAGTTCCACCAACGTTAGGAATTAAATACCTTTTAAACCCGGCGACGTTAATTTCAAAATACGATTTTTAAGTCGCCAGCTTTCCGAATCGATTGAAAAAGTTCGGTACGCGCACACAGTATCGTACATAAAGATGCGAGTCTTCTCTGTCTCTGACGCACGTTTTCAAAAGAGACGACTCTTTTCAGAGATACCTTGGTTCTGATCTCGAGGCCAGATTTCGCGTTTGGAAGAAATCCCGAAGTTAGCGTCCGCGTTAACGTACACTTTAGCGATGTTTGTGATCTCTCAGCTGAGAGCAAGCAGTGGCTCGACCGACATGCCGGATCTCCTAGCCTTGTCCTCTTCGTATTGTTTGATTTTCATAAGCTTCCATTTACCTTTACTCTGTTTCTTTTTCGATGTTTCTGTGGTGGTCATTTCCTCTGTATCAGACTGCTCTTCTTCCTCCTCCAACATTCTCAGAGTCTCGATGATGTTTCTGGGTTCCGTGATGCGTCCAGTGGAAGTGTCATTCTTGTTAGCGTACACTACGGAAAGATGTGAAAAACTGGATTTTGGCGGCGCTGTAATATCGGCGAAATCGCGAAAATTTGCGAACAAGTCTCCGCCGCGGATTGGTTGGGGTTTAGGATTCCTGTAATACTGCGCGCGACCACGATTATGATAGTACGGATTATAGAGGCTTTCGTCCACCGAGTACTCGTCGTTCTCCTTATCCTCCGGATAATAAGTACCACCGCGAATCACGCCAAAGTTACCCGAACCTAATAGGGAATGCTGATCTTTGCTCGTTGCGGCTGGATAATTACGTTCGCGTTGGAAGTAGCCCAAAAATCTGTTAGGACGATATCGTTGCTGCTGCTCCGTCAACGGAAGTCGGTGATTCGCGAAGAGTTCTGCGAAAGACGGGAAGAAATTTTGACTCTGCGTCTCCAAGTTTCTATCTCCTACATCGGTAAATTGTTCGACGGCGATGCGCTGTGTATTTTTCGCCTCTTGATCCTTAGAGGCGTCAATTTTTTCAACTTCGGATGGTCTCTCCTCGCTCTTATCAGTAGTATCATTGGACGCTTTATCCAGACTATTATATCGCGTGCTATTTTCTACGCGATCCGATTGCAAAGTTTCGGATTCATCCGGCTCCATATACATGTCGGAATCGTCGTATTCTTCGCCTACTTCTGACGCTGACGCCACGGAATCCTGCGACAGAGGAAAAAATTTTTGCATAATGAAAAAAATACTACGAATTGTGACGTCGCCTTTCGAACAATAAATGCGAAATGCAAGCTGAGGAAAGCTTATCGGTACAAGCAAAGAAATGTTTTACGAGCCACGTTACGGAAACGAACTATTTTAAATTCAATCATTTTGTAACGCGAGAACTTTCTTCGCGCTTCTAAACGCGCATCCGATGATTTGTGTAACAAGCGTAACGATTAGTTTTACTCGGCATCAATATTAAAGAATTTATTATAAATTATCGAAATTATCATTATGCTAACCGATTATAATATAATAACTTGATAAAAGGATACTAAGTTCTCCGTTACGTAATTTTTTGCGGTCTAATATTATTTCAAAATAGCGAATGATACTTTTATTTACACTAATTACATGATAATTGTGGATTACGCGTTAGCGGAACTTAAATAAAAATTCTACAAACTCAGCATGGTTATTTCTTATAATTTTTTATTTTTTCATTGTGGTTTCCTTCTTCTAGTTTGTTTCCTTATTCAAGAAATTAACAAGAAAAATATAGATGGTCACTACCGGAACATTACACTTTCTATACCGTTATTCTCAGAATTATTTTTCTGTATCAATCTAACGCGACAGCTGCAGTGATTAAGGATCGTTCAAGCGTGACAGGAAATATTTCAATAAGCGCAACAGTTTGTTTCGGGGAGTGCATCGACCGAAGAGGGACAATCTGCGTGTTCGAGCCCACCGTGTCCTCGCCTTGACATTTAAGACATCTTCGTGCGAGATCGTTTGTGCTCAAGATTAGTCACCATAGGTCATACGTAACCCATACATTGTACTATGTACCATCCACGCGTACCATAATATCGCGTTGTATTGTACAAGAGCGCGGTACGATTGTATATCGACTACATGGCGTCGTGGTAATGCGTACGAAGCGCGTAGATGGTCGTTGAAATTGGTTGCGACACATCGCCGAGACACGCCTAGCATTGTTACGAATATGTCGGGTCAACACTCGTCTCATATAGCTGTATCTGCCTTCCCGAAGTTAATATAATACCTTGCTCCCGTATCAAAGTTGTTCCCACAAATGCGACATTAAGCTCGCGCATGAATCTAGTTTTATCATCAACTACAACACATTTATTATACATGCCAATTTATAATGCAATGTGTACACTAGAGATATGTCCCTCTCTCTTTCCCAAAACATATTATATCGATTAACTCTACTTTTTGTCGATTTCTAAATTTTATTATCAAAGCGCTTATTAATATTATATGCTTTGATAGTGAAATTAAAAAATTTTCTAAAAAGCGAAGTTGATATCGTATAATACTATTCGAACAGAGAAAATTATTATGAAAGATTTTGTTTGAAACAAAGCAATTATAAATCAATGGTCGCGAAAAAAAATGGCTTTGACGAAGAAGGATCGTGGTAGCGGTTCCGAACGTTATACGGGCGTGTAGACAATAAATTCTACACGCACCGACGAATGAGGTTGATGGATGAGCGTCTTTCCAGCCCATAATGCGAAATGAACGATAGACTTTACGAGCAAGATTCTATCCACGGAGTTTTGATCGTATCGGAAAGAAAATAATATTTCGCAGTTAATCACTTCGGTATAATTATTCGCCTGCTATACTAATGTAATTAAGCGGCACTACAAAGCTTACATGTGAGACAAATTGAAACACTACCTTTGCGACATTATATCGTACAGTAAAATTTGAATTTGAATGTTTACTTATCTCGATTGATACGTAATAATTAAATATCCATGATATTAGGCGTAATGGGTATAATCATGCAAATATTAGTTTTAATTAGAAAATAAATTATTTCCTAATGTGTATTATAATTTATTACAATGTGTGTATAGTGTATGATAATAGTATAAATCTTTCAGAATTGTGTTGCACGCACAGATACAAAATTAGTGATTTGTAGAGAAAGCTCATTGAAAATAATAGAGACAGGAGACAGTGAAATTAATATTATGCCATATAATTAGAAGAGTTGGGTATAAAAAAAAAAAGGAAGAGACAGGTTATAATTATGTGATTGCAAGGTATGATTTAATCAGTTCATATGTCCGAAAGAGTTGCAAGATAAATGCTATAATAAAAGTACTGGCATTTCCATGTAGATCTGAATATTTCATCTGAATTTTTATGTGTGCGTACATATTTATTAAAGAGTTCTCTGAAATATACGACTATTATTCTGACAAAAGAACACGCAAATATAAGCGTTGTTACATTTCAATAAAATTGATAAAAATGTATATTAAGTAATATTGTTTAAGGAAAAGATACAAGTCTCAAACTCGGAACAAATATATTAATGTATCAGAAATATACTTGATCAACGATAATAAGAAAGTAAAAAAATACAAAAAGACGTGATGATAATTGTTATACATAATTACAGAACGCAATTAGTTTCGCGATTTGCACTTAATAAATATACTAAGTTCTTATTAATTTAAGAATTATAGTACAAATGACAAAATAGCAAGCGTTTGAGCAGAAAATTTAAACAGGATCTAAACTAGTATGAAAGACTTAGAGGTCTTTGTAACGATCGAAATTGACGAAGATTGACAAAGAGAAGAAAGCTGAGAGGAAAAGAAGAACACGCTATTATTATGCGATTACGAGATGCAAATTAGGCCTGCGATGCGTTTTTTTACCAGGTAAAATATACGATGTGCATCCGAAGATTATTATATTATCTCCATGTGTGCATGTGCGTTATCCAATTAACTATAACGCATCTATCCCCGTCGGTTGATACGAATTATATGTGAATTAGGGGTAATCACACAGCACGAACAGCCGCGGGCCATACGATGGATGATCCGCGGTTCTTAGAGCAACGCGAATTGTCTTAGCACGAGGAAACTTTAGGAGCTAACATTAGGAAAGCGCATGTGTTGTGACACGCGAAAGTGCGGCAGAAATCCTGGAGCGAAATCGACATAAGTTACTCGGCTGATCGATCGTGAAATACAAGCTTGTAATTTTATAATGTTTTTTTTCTTTTTTTCATAAAGTTAAATGAGCTTAAATAAGATCAGTTGCGTATCAAAAATCCATATATTAGAAAAATTCATTGATTAAAGCATTATAATTGTCATCTTGTTTTGTTTTATTGATTTAAAAAAAAAAAATAAACGTATGAATAAATAATGACGTAAAGAGAAAGTTATTTTCAGATGTAAAAAGATTAATACTTTTTTCTTTCCTTTTTACTTTAAAATAGAGCTGTTACAAAAATAATATATTGCGGCGACATATGGTAAGAAAAGTGATTATTGTCATCTAACAAAAAAATTCTTGTTAAATTTATTCAAACGAAAAATATTATATGGAGCATATTTATGCGCAAGCTATATAAAATTGTTTTCCTGTATACTTTTTGACGTATTATTGCCGATTAGCATATTGTTATAATATTATATTTCATTGTCAATGATTGCTCGTTTGCATCGTCATAAATGTAATTTACAGCATCCTGTCGATACAATCTCTGAGCGAAATAATCGCACATCTGATTTATATTACTCGTCATCCATGAGAGCGTTACGTTATGGATATTGAAACAGAAATATACTACTTGCATTTATTGCGACAAATGGAATTATACTTTAGCGATGGATAGAGTTATAAGCGTGACGGTCAAGAGCAGGACATAATCAAAACAAATGCAGATATACTTGCATTTTTCAGATGTATACTTATATTTTTTATATTTAATTATATCGATGTAAGAAAAAAAAGGAATGTAAAATATAAATATAAATAAAAGCATACATATATATATATATATATATATATATACATATATGCGTTTGCATATACTGTACGAATAAAAGATAAGATAAGATAACATAAATTAAATTATGATAATTTATTTTATATGTTAATAACATAATATCTTTGCAACTGTGAAATTAATATATTTCTGACTATGCTATAAGTTACAAAGACATTTTGTAATATATCAAATTGATCAGAAGATTTTATCTTCGCTCAAGTATAGATGGTACAATGGTTGGCGTTAATATTCATGCGGATAACTATCTTCATATAAACTAACTTAATATAATACGCGAAAGGAGAACACGAGATGTTTTGTTGAAAACGAGATGATATCTGTATGAATCTGATGATAATCCGTGTAAAATATGTAGGCGATTACTGAGGCAATCCTTTCGCCTTATATACCGTATATGTCGCGATTTCCCATTGAAATCCGACTTTATCAAGCTTTAAACATTCGAATTGTAGCATGGCGATACTATATATGCAATCTGTTCCTTTTTATTATTCTTAAAAAATTTTTCTTACCTCGTGTTCGACAGCATGTTCGTCCTCGGGAACCGGCGCTCCATCTGAAACAAAGAACCAGATCTTTGTGAGAAAGGTTACATCCTATTGGTAAATGTGTACGCGACACACGTACAACACGGTTAAATTGAGAGTACTGATATTTACGATGCAGTTATGCGCCGTAAGCAAAGAGCGAAACATCTTTGAGACAAACACGCATCCGCGAATCGCGGATGGAACGACTTCGATGGTCGATATCGAAACTTGACAAAACATATCGCAGTCCGTTAATGATCACCCCCGATTGCGTGCGCGGATCATTGAACCGGTCGTCGCATCACTATATAATAATAGTTGTTCACTGTGTTTTGTATCGCGATTTTCAAGGAGCTTTGTGGAACACCTTGAAAACGCTACATACATTACATACGTATATTGGTTATACGAGAGATCAAATATATCGTAAAAGTCGATAATTTATGGTTTCATATATCATCGAATTAAGGGGGTTATCTGAAATTTTGTGTAAAATTTATTTTTATTTTAAAAAATAAGCGGATTCAGATATTCGGCAACGATACCTGAATTATGATGTAGTAATTTAAGTTATTTTTACGCTACGTAAACTAGTATATACGTCCTCGTAAAATACATTTTAATACCACAATGGCAAAGGGATCCGTTCCTGTGAAATGCGATTTTTCATCTGCAAAACCTTGGCTACTCTTGTTTGTGTCGTCGAAATAAATTCAATTGTATTTATCGCTTTTCACGAGCGCACGTTTAAATGTTAATTTATATCCACCTGCCCCCTCCCCCCTCTTTTATAAAGTATTGATCGCGCACAGTGAAACTCATTTAAAAATACAAAAACATACGGAAGAAGAGAGAAAAATAATGGCACGTTGTTCCGTAGCATTCGATCGAGCAGTTATTAATTAGCTCACAGACATCATCGGACTTGCTTAATTAGTTCGTATCTTACTGACGAACGATCTTGCCGTGTTTCTTTCATTCTCTCGACACGAGAGAAAGTCAATTACGTCGACGACAAGTCGTGGACGTTTACCGAGGATTTAGTACGTCTCCAGAGATACTTGTATAAAGTCAAGACCCTCGCTCCCTCGACATTGCTTGTCAACTGTATATCTGAGACACACGGTACTGGGTTGACAATGTTTCCAACATTTCCGCCTCTTTTTTTTATTTCGCCATAAATCTCAGGAGTTACGAGTGAATTTGATAACTTTTTAATGAGACATGTGATATTTGTGTAATACTTAAATTAGAATAACAACTGTGATAAGAAAATGGCTTCTAACATATTTTTGATTAGATTGAATGCGCGTATTTATTTCCGCGAGATAATTCGCGATATTTCTTTCGGTGTTCCATTTTTTGATTTATCGATCCGATTTTCGGATCGCATCGAAAGAAATTAGCTCAATGGACTTGTTAAATCGCGATCTGTCAGTGCGTCAGTATTTCACCGCGCCAATTATGGCTCGCCGCGATGTAATGAGGCAGCAGCCGGCAATTTGTTGGTGCGATTCCGCGGGATTCTCGTAATTTATCGTGCCGCGTGTCGCCATCAAGAATCACGATCCTTGATCACCTTCCGCTTAAATTGTCAGATACGGCATCTCTTTGAAACGTGTTAACAAAGAGAGAAAACTATACATTTTTAATATACAGATATACACAGCGCGAGTTATTCATATATAAATAATCGCTAATGTAGCGATCTATACGTTCACTCTCAGTTTCATTTGCCACATTTGTTATCATAAAAGCGCATTGAATTCAGAGAGGAAATGTTGCACGATGACACGACAATCGGTCTTCCTTAAACATGCACGACGTATTTTACTTTCTAGCGACGAACCGCGAACGAGCGCTTTCTGCATAATAGAACAATCAAGTCCGAGTGACGAAAGACACGCAGAACACTACGTGTTTCGTGCGGAATGTAAATCTTGAGTAATAATACAGTCTGCCAGATTGTGTTACTTTCGACAAATATTGCCATGCATTGGCAGATCTAAAAAAAATCGCGTATTATTAATTTCATTTATTATGTTGATGAAAATTGATATAGTAAATAATTTTTTAAAAATTTATTTAACATGTGTATATATATATATATGCGTTGTAAATTTAAAAAATTACCGTTTTATCAAAATGTATAAATTATAAATTATATTATCCTCTAAAAGAGAGAGAGAGAGAGAGGGAAGATGATACATATTGCTACTCAACTACTTATTAAGCATCAATTTACCTGCATGGCCCCATTTTTCAATGACATTCTGTATGTGTATCCTGCAACAATGGAGATGACACCAATGCGGGAATTCCGCTTCCTCGCGTGCGCGGCGTCGTCACACTCTCAACATTGTCCCAGCGACCCTATTTGCGACACAACCGGAGATGACGCTTTACCATCGCGCTCGCCTCGCGTGAAAAGAACATTGCGCGATCATTATAACTTAATGAGAGTTGATAAACTTCGCCGATTTATGTCGCTTCGTGACATGCGACGATTGTCTCAGCTATCGAGACTTCTAATCAGAATTTATGTTGCGTATTTAAAAGAACATTATTTTGCAAAAAATAAAATGATTGTCAAAACATTATTCATGGTGTAAAGTAACGTAATATCTAAAGCGAGCGTTTTCGTAATTAATATTTTGATAACTTTATATTTATATTTATACTTTTTTGTGCCTAAAATTTTACGATAAATTAAAAAGATTACGTTCATCTATATTCGGTAAACATTCGACAATCGTACAATGTGTAATAAATAAATTATACAGTGTATTAATAATCTAATTTACAAAAAAATAAAAGAATTGCATTATATATCATAAAGCAAAACAGGAGTGAATTTGTATAGCACGTATATTTCTCTCGTGCAATATTCATGAAAATATATGCTAGACGAATAGACGAATACGCTACGATATTGATGGAGGAACGAGATGTGTGTTCCGCCATGCTACAGCTTGCAGTTTCCCATTTTGACATTGCCGCACCCTACTTAGAAATTGTAATGAATACGCGAACGACATAATCAAATCGCAAATCAGGTTGGATTCTTATGGGCGCTCCGCACGCCGACGAGGAAGTGATTACATTAGCTGAAGTGCGCTGCCCCTTTCGTTCCTTTTTTCGCCCTAGGTCACGAAGGGAAAAGACGCGGGCTATTACGTTCCATGGAACGAGAGGAAAATTTCGTACTGACTAAATTGAAATCGGGGAACGTGCGCTTCCTGCTTTCGCGAACTTTCTGAAAAATTAGTGACGACGGTGCCGCTGGCACTGGCGCGTAATCAGATATACCGTACCATAAGATATGCAAGAAAGACGCCTTCTTGTCAGTTTATCAACTTTCCGAATCTAACCGATAAATTACTAAACACGCGAATAAATTATTTAATTCTTCAATCTCAAGCGAAATAGATTTTAAATAACGTTAGTATCTCCTTTTTTTCAATATTTTATCAAATAATTACATAAAATAACGATTTATAAATATTAATATAAAAATATAATTGGATTGTATAATGTGTGAAATAATTACATACTTTCATGCTGATAAATATCTAATAAAAGCAAAATTAAGATTATAAAAAGTGGTCGTTGCATCAATAATCATTAATGAGACACACACACAGGCGCTTGGTTTTATATTATCATAAATATCTTGATGATTTCAACACAAGGATTATTCTTGGTCTTTTTTCTCTCGTAACGCATCTCTCTGGCGTATAGCAAGAAACAACTTTGCCTAATTAATCGATCTCATGATCACGAATCTTGCTGTGCCGACATCTGCATCTTGAATCAACGTCAGTTACAATCTCAATAATTCGATAAACGGACTGTGAAAAACTGTATACATTTTCATGATTTTATGCATGAAATATTGCAATTTTATGTATAACACTTAAATAGTTTAATAATTTTTAGAAACTTAATAGTTTATTTAATATTGCAATTCTATGTAAATTTTTTCTATTCTTCTTCTCTAATTTAATTTAAAAACAAAATTAAAATATTTACATTATAGAAAGAAATACAATATATCATATTTAATATTTTTGCACGATTTATGTTAATAGGACTACTTTTTGCTCTCTTGTTATAATCATTACAGATTAAGAATACGATGATAAAACAAGTTTAAAAACGTTTTCATTTGTTTTATTCGAGGTGTGTTATCGGCTTAGAAAAATCTGTACAACTTGCATTGGGATGCAACGTTAATAATCGATAATATTATGGGAATCTCGCAGTATAGAACGTGGGAGTTCGACACACGTTGGCCACACCTTTATCTTTGAAAGATTATGTGTTGAAAAGGACTGCATAGAAGAAGGATAGGAGGAAAAGAGATAGAGGAAAAAAAAAAAAAGACGCGGCTCCTCTCTCGAAAATATTTCTTGAGAGTGAAAGCATCCGGTATTCGCTATATAATATCATCCGAGCTTCACACAGTTTGCACTGCACGTATTAAAGTAGCGATAACCTCGTAGAAAACGTGATGACTTTAAACTTTCGTTTAATTTATCGCAGCGTTGGCGAGAATTCAATCGCAAACTTTCTCCCGAAAGGAAGTCACGATGAGATTGATAAACTACCTCTTGCGACATTTGCTTTAAAAATCTTCTTCTTCTGTATTATTTTTTAAAATCTGTCATTGACGAAACAACTTTTGCCGCGATATTTTTTCCATGATATGGAAATAAATAAGACGCGTGAAAAGTTGTAAAAATTATTTTTAGTAATTGTTATATAGTTGGATGATAGTGTTGATTGGTGATATACATGAATATTTAATTCTTCGTATCTTCTTATTCCGATTCAATTTTCTTCGATTAAGATACGTACGGGGACACGGGGCTTATGCAAAGTGGTTTGAGTGATAAAAAAGTTTTCTTTATCCGGAGGACATCAAGATGTATATTGCTGAAGTAATGACGGTGTGTCGAATTGAGCGCGCAACTTTATATAGCACGCACTGCACAACTAAAGACCATTATGTTACGCTATAATAATGTTCGACTGATAACATTTGGCCAATGCTTTATAGATTAACGTTTTGCAATATTTTATAGAGACTGAATCAAATGTCTCTTTGCGATTTATCGACGAATTTTGAGATTCGGCATTGTTTTAGGGGGAAAAAAAAAAATCTTTTAAAGCTTTTCCGTTTGTACGTCTAAATGCAAAAATTTAGATATGCAAATCACGTGTACAGAGGCCGCCGATGATATGACAATATGCATAATATGAATCCCCATTCTCCTCGCACCTTTCTCAGAGTATTAATCTCCTTTCACAATTACATTATGTCGAAAGTATACTATTATGAATATGACACTCTCTTTTGTTCTATCAATTTTGCTAACATTTACGTACTAACATTTAAAACACGAAATATATAATAGAAAAAAAACCAATTTTTTTATTTTATAAATATAACTTAAACGATTCTGTATTATGTTGGATGGTTTAAAAAATATATGATGTATTATCAAGAATAATATGGGAAACAGCATGGGAAACAAATCGTGAAAGTTGTTGAGAAATCTAGGTTTGCAGCTTGTGCTTTTACGTATATATGTTGAGATTCATAAATATATTCCATGAGAACGTAATAAATAGCAAGGAACAAAGCGTGATGGATGGGATTAATTAAGAATTAACTGCGTTTTGCACAATTCTCTGATGTAAGAATTTAATTTCTAATTAAATTTCTAATTAAACGTAATCGTACGAATATTTTTTGAAGAATAATTAAATAGATTATTCAATTCTCGATAAATGTTAAAAATAAATTCTTATAGCATTTCTACATTATATTATATATAAAAAAAAAATATATATATATATATATATATATATATATATATATATAAAATACGCACACACAAATATAATAAAAAATATATTAAATAAAAATTGCAATTTAATTAATTTAAATATACTATACTATATGAAATGCAAATCGAATATTATTCATCCAAATATATCCGCACAATTTACAAAATTTTCGATATTAGAGAAGAGAAAAGAGAATATATCTTTAATGGAATGACGATAAGAGTTAAAAATGCCAGCAAAATATTCCATTTTTGGCTATGTGAATGTCAGCACACTAACAACTAGTTAGATGAGATTAACCTTGACAGTACAGTCAACCTATTCAGCCAATGGTCCAGCGACCACCACTGGCATAGGTCGATGCCACTTTCACGATCAGAACTATATAATTATCTCGCTACACGAGGGTTCCTGTGAAACTTGTTTTCAAAACTCGGATATAAGAAGTGGGACGTCCCACCGCTTGATCATAGAGATTATATATAAACTAGACTAAATTATTTTAAATGTTAAAGCATAGTTATCAAGATCGCCATTATATGTTATATTAAAATAAAAACTAAATAATTAAGAATATAAAAATAAATTATATAAACTCCATTTTTCTGTCAATCTTGACTTGATAAAATAATCTTGATTATTTTATCAAATTAAATCATACAATCACGTAATTATGAACGTTTATTTCTGTGCTTCATAAAATCGTTATACAGCAATATAGAATAAAATAAATAGATTAATAAATTTCCATTGCGAAGATAATAATAAAATAAATTTTACTGCAATAAATAATCCAAAATTATTTCCAAAGAAAAATGCTCCAGCTTTGCTTGGAAATCTAATAATTAATCTCTAAGATTCTTTCAAAGGAGAAATTTAATAGTCGTTGACTTTCTCTTTGTTTAAATCACATATAAGTTCCTTAAGGCGACACTATTAATTGATATTTCATCTTTCTATCAACTAATATTGATCTCGCGTATATCATTACTTTCAAAGTGGAATTGATAATCATGGTTCGATATAATCAACTTTATTTTCTCTCTTTCGGATTGTATTTATAGATTTACTCTCTGACAATCAATTTTATAGTCAAAATCTTCGGATATATTATTATTGACGATGATAGATCATTAATTTCAATGTAAACTTTTTATCGATTAATTAAATCTTATGAACCATTAGAAAATTAATATGTTTCAAGATTAATATATAATCGGAATGATCGATGTGTGTTAGATGCAATTTTGGCGCAGATCACTGAAATTCTCAACTTTCTCTTTTCCCTTATATCTTCGTCGTGGCGTATTTAATTTCCGGGTGTCACGAAGTATATAATATATATTGAACACGATGACGAGAATTCTCTATGTTCTCTGTAGCATAGTTTTTCTTTCGGTACCAGTAGATGAGTTAACGACGCAGTTTAGGACGTAATTCTTCGGGAATCGTGATTCCCGTCGGGCACGATCGTTGTAGATCGTTGCGATCCTTTCGACGGCTGTTGGAGAGGAAAGTGGCTACCGATTATATCCCTCATCCTGCCAATTCCACGGTATAAGATTTGTATAATACCTATATCATTCGATCTTCGTTCCCTGCAGCAGGTTCTTTTCTCGCGATCAGACACGTTAATGCCTCTACGTAAATTGCAATGTTTCACTTAAGAACGCAAAGTTTGCTTTCATAATCTCCCTAAGGGGCTAGCCGTACAGCTTCATATTATTATATTTTTCTTCTTGGTTGTAGGAGAACTTTCCGTATTGAAAAGAATAGTCTTCTTCCTTCGATTTTATGTAACTTTATTTGTACAGGAATTTCTATGGGACTATAAAAAAAAAAAAAAAATAAACAAATAAAGCTATAGGCTTTACGAAAGGAACGTGCATTCTAGGACATTCTATCGTAGTTTCGAAATAAACCGATAGTTCCTCGCTGTCGTTAGACCTTCATGTGATGCGTATCGATGGCAAGTATGAAAGTACATCGTAAAAAGACAAGTGTCTAAGAAGGACATGGCATCCTTGTTACCGTTTTCTTCCTGCATGTCTAATTACCGGTGGGATCTAGAACGTCTCGATCATTGGCACAAGGACGCATTGATCATTAAGATTCTGCGCTAACCAATTAGCTTCGAGACGAATGTTCGCGAGCTCCGATATGTATTTCTATTTCTCCCGCTATGCTTCATTAATCAGAGTCATCCTAACAAAGATGATGATTTTCAAGATAATATGTTTTTCACTGTACAGGCAGTTGTCATCCTTAATGTTGTGCGTTAAAAAGGCTTTTCATCGTGTCGTGATTTATGTATTCGTCGTAATTAGAATATCACGGGTAGTTGAAAATACCATTGAAAATATTCAAGTAAATTCAGATTAAAATCCTCGGCGTGTTCTGCCATTTTTCATTAATCATTTTTCATTATTAATTAAACCATAGTAAAATGTGTACTCAATATAAGTATCTCAATAAATAAATAAATATAAACATATATAAATATATTATACATTAAAAAAAAAAAAAAAAAAAAACTATTAAATTTGTTTTCGTTGCAATTATGAGATAAAATATTATAAAAAAAAAACACAATTTATATTACATTATTTTAATATTATATATATAAATTTTTCTTCCAAAAAACATAAGATTACAAAAATAGGCAAGTGAGAAAAAAGTAAGAGATAGAGTTGGGTGGTATAAGATTATTCTCTCTCTTTCTTCATGTCTACGATCTTTGACAGTGCAAAACGGATGCTACTTGAATAACTTGGACGTTTAGCAAAATGATTTAATTATTATTCAAGCCACTGTTCGCTGGCTTTATTGCACCAATCTGCGCCAACGCAGTCATCGATTAGCAAACACGGCGACGTTCTAAGGCAATACTGATTCTGCGTTTAAAAGTTCAACGATCACCCTGCATTAAAGGGCATTGTCCGGAATGAACGCCCTTCAGTTCGGGCGGAGTGAGACGTGAACGAAACTAACTAGGCATCCTACATGATCGAAAGTCGACCGACAGATAATTAGTCATTTTCTTTATTACGCTACATACAGAGGCGTAAATGTCAGCTGACCGATCTTGATTGAAATTATGCTCGAAAGCTTGGTGGGCAGAGCCGGTAAAAGTATCGACGGGGGGCTATTACAATGCTGTGCACAATGAAACGGGGCGATGTAACACTGCAAATTACATTAGCCATACGTGCCCCGGTGACAACTAAAACAAATTTTATCGAATGCGTTTCGAAATACCCGCATACCTCATATCCAAACGTATCTCGGCGTATAAACGGATAAAAATGTCTCGATTGCTACGGCATACTTTGCCGCAATAATCGTTTTATTTTTAGCACGACGAGGTTTGGTGAAGAAAGTATCGCGCATTGTGCGCTTCGTTAACCCCTGTGTGGGTGTAGCTCGCAAATATGGTACATTACTCGCTCGAGCCGAATGATCCGCGAAACGGATTGCGTAGGTGGTGCGTTGTCGTGGACTACCGCATACGATAGGCGACCAGTTGCTCTAGGGAATGTACCCGGCTCATTTACAAGGCGCGAACGTTTCGCCTATCGATTGTGCGCGCAGGATAATAGGCATAATATGCGTGCCAAGGCTCACGAGTCACGCATGATCCCGGGGTTCACGTGATCCGCGCGATAGCGATCCCCCCACTTTTACGTCATACACGTGCAGGGACTGTCACGCAAGAGTGATGCGCGCACGCATCGGTCACCGCCGAGAAGAGCGTGTACTTTCACACGCGATCTTGCCATCTTCGGTGTCCTTGTCGATTTTTGCTACGCGGTTAACGGATAATAAGCGGTAAATTTACGCCGTTCCCGTATCCCGATGCACTTTCGCGCGACCCGCGATACATCACTTTAGAGATAAATCTGCAACCAGCGCGTTGCGTCGAGAATATGTATGTAGACATTTTGGACACCGTAATACACATCCTCGGTGGCGGAATGTTATTTGTTTACTTTCAATATCAGCAATTGGGTAAATCTTATTGTATTTAGCAAAAATATATAGCTTTACCGAAACGAAAAAAAAATGTTTAAATATTAACATGTTTTTTTAAGTAAAATTGTGTAAAGAAACAAGTAAATATATTATGTAATTTTTTAATATATATAATAAATTTTGTATATATTATTTTATATATAATTGATGAAGATACAATTGTTTAACATATATATTAATGCTATATTTCACAAATATTAAAATAATTACTATAGATAGCGATATATGCATGCTTACATATGCATATTTATGAATAGATAGCGGATAGCTATTTTTAATATGTAAACTAACGTTCTTTTTGAGTGACAGATTTCTTGCGGTCGCGAGAGCTCGTGAAAACGCAGGTCAGACATAAATTGTCGAGTTTCGCTTAACCCGTTTTACCTTCAAAAACAAGACTTTGTTTTTTTCTCGCGTGGAAATCCGCGGTGAACACGGTTTGTTACACATCAATCACTTTACTTGGCGAAACTGTTTCAGTAATATCTTCTCAGCAGGTCGCCGCGTACTGTTTCGAGTAGCGTATAACGTACATTTGAGATTTTACCGAGCGATATATATGTAAATTTGTAGTAACTCGGCCATCGTTTTTACAACGCGGTCGGGTAACAGTTTTGCGGAGAATAAAGAGCGTCAAGATTTTGTTTCGCTTTCGAATCTTACGTTACGATGTCGCTCATTACTATTTACTGTCCATTCATCCTGTCAGTGTAATTGATTATTTCTCGCAAAAACAATTTGTCAGCAGAATTAATGATTAGAAATCGAACGAATCAAAGCAATATTAGAATACAATCAATTATATGGAACTTACTTAAAGAAATCTTTATTGACAGTTGCTAATTTGTACTTCATTGCACTGCCATTATCTTCGTCACAAATGGCAAGAAATAAACATTTCACGCGCTTTCACGAAAATTCGAAACTCTCGGGTATGTGTAGAGAGCCGATGCGATTGATCGATAGCATGACATCGGTTTATCGTACAATCGGCAACGGGTTATAAGCGTGCGGGAGGATAAACGTTGATTCGAGGATCCGGTGAAAGCGAACGAAAAATGATCTGGTTATCACATGAAAGAGCTCTCTCGTGCATGACAAACTTTCTTTCGCGTTATGATGTTGATTTATCGTCCATCTGCATTATTTAAGTTGCAAAATAATGATCGAAAAGGTAGACCTTCTTTCTAGTCAGCCAGCCAGTAACGAATCGCGATTCTAATCAGTTTACATTAGCATGTTTGACAGAAATCCGCGGGTCAAATCGGCTGTATAAATTATTTTTTATCAACAAACTTTTGTTCCGATTTCTTATTATTACAACTCGTTTTTCTAACTCGATTATATGATCCTCGACACGTTCTCCATTCCGACTTTTTTTTATGCAGCTCGTTCTTGGTATTCGTATCTCGACGCGTCGTTATAATAATTTTTGTGCGATAACTATCCGACAGTCTAATGAAATGGTTAGATATATTTCATAAAATATGTCAACATGTCGGATTAATAGCTGAGAATTGTAATACCAGCAGAAATATAAGAGAGACAATTATGATTTTATCTAACTTCTCTTGCTTGTCTCTTGGTTTTTCAAATTGAATGCTAATATTGCAAAAATGTATACAAGCGTAATATAAAATTGCATTATAAAATATAATTATTTTATAATAATTTGAGTTGAAGAATTTAATAGATCCAAGATCTTACAAAAAGCTAAACAAGTATTGTTCGCGGCCAAGGTGATCAAGATATCGCGTAGTCTTTTCGATACTCGATTCTTGCCTCTTTTGCTCCATCGAAATAAGCTAATCTCAACATACGCTATATGCGTACATCTTCGCTATTATGGAATCACTTTCACACGCAACATTCAGAGAGAGAATCTCCAATCTCCGGCAACGCGTCGTCACGATATCTCTCTCGGCTACGACCAAAGAACATTTCGACGCAAAAACGCGCCGAGACGCGATCTATCGCTTCCTGTTTAATGTAACTTTCTTCACTCATTCCGCCATAGGTTCTTACCGATCGTCTAATGACTTCCTTGAAATTCGCTTGAAGAAATCTCATTCGCCTAACGTTTCCAGTGCATCGAATTCCATCTATGCGATAATAAATTAAGAATCAACGTAATCCATGTCAAAAGAGCATAGAAAGTATAACAAGAAGAACGGAATACATATATATATATTCGATATTGTATCAAAAAGTTACTTGGGGATAGCTAAATTTATAGCAGTTCTTGACCAGTTACGATCATTTCAGTTACGATCGATCGCGGACACTGACATCACCGAGCCAACGAAAAACACATTTCTCGTATCTTTTTTTTTTGTGCCATGACATGGCATAAATATCGCGGATACACAGGGGTACGGATGAGTAATTTCACAATTCGACGAGTGAAAGATATTCCGGTCTGACTGGAGTATCGGAGAAAGTGGCCGATCTTCGTACGCGTAGGTTCGCACTGTTTCTCGAGCTCATCCTGTCCTTCATGAATCGTTATCGCGAATCAAACACGTGATCGATTGTCGGATCGCCTACACACGATGATTTACGATCGGGCAATTTAAGGATCGCGAGCACGATGAATGAACGCGCTCGCACATCCATCGCTCTTTCGTCGGATAACAAATTGCCGCTCGTTTGTCTAGGATAGCAAATTCTGGATCGTCGATCGCAGATCAGAATGCATCCTTGCTCTATAAAGCGTCCGTGGGTCTCCATTTTTTTTTTCAGCCATGATAGGAGGTTAATATATCGTTAATACGAGGCAATTTGTCAAGAAACGCGTTAAATCTCAACGGTGGAAGATCAGGATCGCTCTACTACGTATCTCTAAATAGTTGATAGCTTAGTATTTTCAAATGTCTACTATAGTTCCATAATCGGAAAATCAGTATTTCTTGCACACCAATCTGTTGTCTAATAATATCATTTTTGTCGTTGATTATCTAATAATACTTTCAAATTGCAATGAGCAATGTATAAAAAATGATACATAACAACGTGATGCAAGAGTATGAGTTTGATCGTTATACTTCTGTTCGTACTCTCACAACTTCCCGTATATATCAGCTTTCTCTCATAATAATTAAATTTATAAGGAGCCTCGTTCTAATTTGCGAATTAAAATTTGCCACGCTTGTCAATCGCGCATTTCATATAAATTGCAATTTGATATATTGTTTTTCGCTTTAAAGGGTTTTAATGTAATATGGTTTAATTTTTTTATCACTCTATAATTATACAATATACGAATAAATATAAAACGATGCAGATTTAATCGAGGTTTTCGAAGGAAGCTAAGATATATTAAAATAAAGTATCTACTTGTATTTTTGACGATAGATGAATTTCCTGGTGACTGGCAAGCTTGTTTTACCGCAATAAATTATCAAGTCGCTATTACAAATTATGTATCCTTATATAGCTAACCAGTTGAAAAGTATCTTATTCGCCATTTTTGTCGGTTATTACGTTCGTATAGAAGAACACGCGGATGTTATGCTCGCGAGATAGAACGCCCCGAAGTCCGTGACAAGGCTAATAAGTACATTGGACAAGATTTAATAGAGTTCCGGTGTGGCAGCTTAAATTCTTTGAAATTATATTGTTCATTTTATACGTAATCTAATATGAATTTTATAAGTACTTCAACGCGTCATTTTTAATATATATATATTATGCATCATATCTTTTAAAATAATTATAAATATTAATAGAAATATTTAATTATTGTATATAATTAAATGGTACTAAAGAAATATATATTGTATTTATGATACGTTTGTAAAATGTAATATCCGATATACACTTGAGTTTATTTTTAATCAAACAAAGTTATTTTAGAAGATCGAGATCATTTGATTTAACAAATCGTGCATAAGTGTCCTATCGATTTTTCTAGTTTCTTAATCGTTTGCGATTGTTTTTTAATTTTGCCTCGAAACAAGAATCGATTACTTGATACTGATACTTGACAAAGTAAACATTACAAATAGTACGTCCTTATTTATGCGAGCTGATCGGGCGAAGAATGTATTTCTTGGCTATACAATTTTCGTCTATCGATCAGGCGATCGTGTATTTGATCCTGACATAAGTCGGGCAGCAAGGAGACCAGAAAGACTCAAATACCATTACCTCACCAGGCCGGATTTCTTAAAAGTCACGAATTATGAGGGATACTGGCTTTTCGCGATTTCCATACAAATCACATGAAATAATTCTTTCTCCGTGTTCTACGCGCCGGGATTCTTTTTTTATTTTTGGTGCATCTCGTTAAAAGAAATCTATTTAGTGAGACAGAATTCAGTGGAGAATGCAGAGTCGAGATTCGTGCTCGTGAATTTATAAGATTACAGAAGGACTGAAGCGTGTACCGAATCAAATATTCCACGATTCACCAACATCCACGACATTCGCTCGTGTTTAAGCTCGTTAGCTTGGCATTCGATCGAGTATTGAAATCGATGGCAATTACGAGGTGTTGTGCATTTCGAAAGAATCAACCGATACGGAGAGAACCGGAAAAACGAGAGGAACCGCTGACGGGAAGGCATTTCTAGAACGCGATTTCTTACATGCTTTTTGCGAGCGGCTCTTTAAGGAAGATATATTATTAGGAAATTTCGCGCGGCAACCGCATTCAATTACCTTTTACGTTCAGGAAGGGCCTTGGTGAACGGTAACAGTATTATCTATGTTCTGCTCTCGAAACATAAAATAATTCTTTTTGCACCACATTGAAATACGCAAGGAATGTTGGAGTACGTAACTCGTGAAGTATAAATCATTATCGGACATATATTCAAGTGTCGGATTCACGCGTGTACTTGTTAACGTATCGACATTGAAATTATTCATGCAATAATCTCGTTAGTGATCTTACGTAAAGCAATAATTAATTATATTAAACAAATTTTAAAGAAATATTTATGTCCAACTGTTTCTAGATAAAAGTAAATATATGATACAGCAAAACCGCAAATTAAAATTATCGAGTATTACGGAATGAAGCAAATGATTTGACCGCATCCGCATCATTACATATAATTATTTCAAATCATCGAGCAAAGAATTATGCCAGAGTGAGAAAGGTATTCAGAACGGATATTAAAGCTGACATTGATAAGCCAGATAGTGCTATAATTTTTCTTTTTTCTATATGTAAGGAATATATTCTTCTTGCGATGACTGTAAAAAAAGCATTAATATTATAAATGTTGCAACATGTATATAATATATATATATATATATATATATATATATATATATATATATATATCTAGAAGTTAACATACATTTCTTTCCAATAGATTACAAAACCTTTTTAAAAATGATTAATTATTGTAATTGATTCAATATTGTTTTAGATAAAGATTTAGTTTGCTGATTGTAATGAATGCACAGCGGTAGATTACAAAGGAAGGAATACAATGTAAAAAATAGAAAATTTATCCGCAAAGAAGACTATATATCTTATAAATCCGTAATGAGTAGAAAAGCAAGGATAAACCGGTAAAGCTAAGCCGAGCACCGGCCCGAATCGAATTACATGAGATCGCATGAAAGAACAGATCGAAATAGCAGATTACATAGATCAGCGGTGTTTTACAAATGTAATTAGTTTCTTAATACTAGTTTCTTGTATACTATAATTTTGAATCAGATACAGATATAATTTAAACCAAAGCGGTGCTAAAATTGCACGTCGACGAGTTCTGATCGTCCTACACACCGTCAATTATCGCAAAGTATTCGGAGAAAGTAATAACTTTGCATTCTACTCTCGATCAGTTAGAAACGAAATTATAACTTTCTTCAGCGGAAGTAACATCAAAAATTCCGTCTCATACTTCCGTGTCTTTGCAAAATTAATGATAGTTATCGAATTAAATTGAACTTGATTAAAAATAAAATAAAACTTGAGAAAGTTAGAAACTTTAACTAGGTGTATAAAAAAAAAAAAAAAAAAAAAAATTGTAAAATGACTAGAGTACTTAAACGAGATGCTTCGACGATATTTTATATAGTACATTTAATTAACCATAACATCGCGCGTAATAAAACTTTGGTTTAAAAAAATGCCGTTTACGCGGGACAATTCGTGAAGGAGATTTCTCACCACATTTGTTTTACGACCCTCATTTGTGCGATGCTCATTCTCATTATTACTTCAACGACTGCCGTGAATATCTTTTTTACACGTCTCGCTCTATTTGCGCGTTTTTTTTATCGTTTCGCACTGTGAATTTATATCCGCATGCGTGGACCTTCAATTACGCGCCGACAATAACTAACGATCGGCTCTCATCGAGCAGTCCGGTGAATCTAAGTTGTTACAATACGTAATGATCATATTAATCACGCGTATAGGGAACGATATGCTATAAATATACACGATACAGCGATTTCTCGTGCACTTATTACGAAAGATTTGCACAAGTATTAAGTAATGCGTAGAGCAGTAAATCAATTGAATAAAGATGATAATCGCGTATATCTTTTTTTTTTATACCGTTCCGTATTCATGATAACGCGTGAGTAATCAAGAATGCTTTTTCATGTACTTTTATCGCATAAACACATTGAGAACATGTAGCAATTATAATTAGTCGTATAATGTCCATCCGTATACAATGCTGACATATAATCGATTATATGTAATATCGTTTATTATCGACCATAAAAAAATCAAACAAAAGACTGAATCAATTCATTGATTTTTCTGATATGTAAAATGTAAGAAAATTATTATTAAACTTATTATAAATAATAATAGATAATAGATAATAATAGATAGCAATAATATAATCGCAAGGTATGTTTGTGCCGATCGACAAAGAATTATATTGAACCTCGAGAATCGAGCAACTATAATAATTAATCACCCATCGATGATTTCGTGCGAATTAGTTGATACACGTTAATACATATGCCTCTTCAGTTCCTTTATTTTATTGTATATAAACACTCGAGATATTTTCAACTGTTTCGTTAATCTATATTGTGTTAGCAAATCGCGGTTTGAATGACGCGTACGAGGATTCACTTTCTAATTTCGACGTTGGTCCCGTGTATAACTCGAAGTTCTCGTTACGGGCTTTGTAATTTTTACGACGCGCACTTACCGCTTCGCACGAGCGTCATAGTCTGATTAGCCCGTCGACCTCTCTTCATGCTCTGAGATAATATTGTACAAACAAGCCGACATGCGTGTTATATATGTATAACACGCCCGACCAGCGGATGTATGATTATTATGTGCGATTTACAGAATTACGGATGAGTAAACGATCACTATAGGTTGTACCAGTAGACATATAGAGCTTAGCATGTAACATATGAAGAGAGAAAGAGAGAGAGAGAGAGAGAAAGAGAGAGAGAGCGATACGCACGTATGTAATTGTGTTAAATGAATTGGAATGGAATCTCAAAGTAGTCGCGTGCATCGCTAATGTTGGCAATTGTCCAGAAATTGTGTAACGCTACTGCATCAAAAAACGCGACTGGCGCCAAAGGAGATATTCTCCCGATGCGCAATAAATAATTTGATATATGTCGATTTCGAGCCATTGCGCTTTACTAAAGAGAAGCAAAAAGGGAAAAACGGCTGCATATATTTGCACGTGATATTGAGCCTGAAATATATTTAGACAAATAATTATTTTGCGCAAAAATATAATTATTTTTCCACAAAACAAATTTAATTTAATAACAATTTAATTAATTTTTTCATTAAAGTTCGTTATATATATATATATTTAAATGACCGAGTAATCACATACTTTATTGTAAATTTTTTATTCTTAAAAAATTAGTCTAAACTTATCGAGAAGTAACAATAAAAAAATATATATTATTGCATATTTCAAGTTCGCAATTATCGGAAATAAATGATAACCGATGATCGCTACCGATATAAAAGTTCATATTACATTGTAACGTCAAAAATAATCATCAAAATTCCAGCGCTCTATTAATAATTGCCGACAGATTTAATACAAACGTGTTTTTTGAAAATAATAAAAGATGCAACGGAGACGGATAGATGCCGCAAGTCGCGTACATTTGTAATTGTTTTCGCGGGTCATTTGTCGGGATGGCCGCGATTTACATACGCAAGTGGCGATGCCGCAGCGGAACGTTTCCACGGCCGTTACTGGCAAGACATTGCAATCTCAGTCATCAGTTCTCGATCGTATGCAACTCTCGCGGCGCAATCGCGGCGCTTTTCTAAGACACGAGAGGATCTTATGCGAACCGAGCGTCATGACGATATTCATGTCGCAAGAGAGCGCCTACCTCGCGTATTCCTAACGTTCGATTATATATATATATTTAGATATATACCCATTAATTATAAAATTAAATGCGGACATGAAGAGATAACTATATATGCTTGTAAAATATATATGTTTACATGAATTATATTTGGCATGCATTATATAATACAAATGATAAAATAAGCGGATGTGAAATAAGAAAAAATAAATTTTTTTTTTTTTTTTTAAGAAATAAAAAGTATCACCTTATCGCTCGAGATGAATCAATTACCGTCATAACAATTCGCATTCGATTATACGCGATTTCTGCGAAAGCTCTCTTTCTAATATATTCGGAAGTGTCAGATATTCTAGTCGAGCCGGTTAATAGTGTCGATAAACTGCATATTAAATTAGTTCTCGCGTCTTTCTGCCTACAAATATCCACGTTTGTCAAGGATAACGAGTTGCGATAACTGGTTTAGCGAGATAATATCTCAGAGGCCAGCATACGGTACTAAAAATATTTCCAATGCTTTGTATCGTGGCGAGAAAGCCTTTCCTTGAAATAGCAACATGACGGTAACGCGATAGAAAATACCATCGCGATGATGATTCACGAACGAAATTCTAGATTGAAACTTTTATTGACACGCGAAGGATTCGCGTGTATATGTAAGAATACGCGATTCCATAAATTTAATCCTAATTGGAATAGTCTAAGATCGACACATGCCGTTTCTCTAATGAAACTCCAAAGGTTACTCTTTATGCAACAATAAGATAGATAATGATTTGCGAAAGAAGCATTGCAATCTTGGTATAGAGAGTTCACGATTGTTAAGTTTATTTCTAAACCATTCCTCGAACGGAGGCAGTCAACCCAATGCCGCGGTAAACCACGTTAATTGTGTAGTCGCCTAAAGGCAAATCGCAATTGCAAATACTATTTTTTCTTTTAGGCTTGAACGAATGTATAATCTATCTATCTTAATTGCACATTTATACATATTAATAACAATTTATACATTATATTTAAAACGATTTTCTAATAAACTGCCATATCGTTTACCCGATCTGTAATTATGTCCAATGCCCAAGCAATATTTTTCAACAAGTTTTCTCCACTTTGGGGAGGGGGGGGGGGAGGGAGTATATTCGAACCATTATTTGCAAAAAAAATAATATACCGTCTTTGCTTCTCCGACATGGTAATTTAACGGATATCGCGAAACACGTCGTGCTGGCTTGTCTTACAAATGAGTCGCACCTGTTGCGCGTTGCAATATCGTTGCGGCAGGTCACGGTTATCGGTGATGATAATGGTAATTCGCCGCATATTTCATTGCCTAGGCGATTCCGCGAACGAACACCGTATATAACCGCAAATGCACCTCGATAGACAATACACGAAATGGAATCGTTATAATAGAAAGTTTACACAACACCGGGGTATGTGATAGCGTATTAATTTACGTAGCTGCGCTTGGACGCGTGCGTTATTTCTTATGGACGCATACTCGTTACGGTAATCTTTCCCTCACGATTTTTCATTCCCTCTTTTTCTCTTCTTCTTTCATATAATAAATGTGAACGAGCAAACACTTTCATGTTACAAGCCTTCACGCGTGCACGTTATTCGTCTCTGACAGCTGCTTGTTTCAAATAACCGTATAATATAAAATCAGTGTTGCCAGATGCAAAGCGAGATGCGTGTTTTATTATTAATCGATAAGTCAATAAGGCATTATAGCACTTAAATACTTTTTGGATTTGACTTAACGATTAAGTATAATATACATAATTAATAAACATTGATGAAAAGAAATACTAATATAATAATACTAATATACTAATGATAATAAATACATTAATATATTTCGATGGAGATTTATTGACATAATGATTAATGATTAACGTAATGAAGATTAAATCATTATCTAAAATTTAAATAATAATTTTCTGATATAAAAAACGCGTTTATAACGACACCCTTAAATTTTTTCATCGAATTCAAAAATTTCCTTGAAAGATTTAAATCAAATTTTTTAATTAGATTTAATTTTTTCATTTTTTTAATGATTTCAAGTTTTACAAGCAAGCGCTATGCATGAAACGATCAAGCGCTGCACTATATCGCTTCTTCAATAAATTATCGTTGAATGTGAAAATATAATATCAATTATATATCAGTAATATCAAATTCGGTCTTAATTATCACTATATGAATTGCTATATACGTAAGCTGTGATTGCAAGCATCGTAACAATTCATTATCTACGTAGAGCAATCGTACCACTGTATATTACTACATAAATATTTTCTTTTATTACCGTATAAAGTTGGTCAAGTCATTTAGCTTTTCCGAGTTGACTTTTAATGATTTTACCGTAAAAAGATCTTAGTAATGTATATTAATAAATATTTTCTTATTTTCCTTAGATAACAGATTTATAATTGTGTAAAATAAATAAGAATAACAGAAGAATATAGTTTTATTTTACTTATATCAAGGATATAATTTTTTTAATCTTTGACTATATATTTTTCTCGCATTTCACAACTTTTGTCTGCGCGCTATTGTTTAATTTCATTGCAGAATGCATTTGCTTGTAATAATCATAGTGCGTGTATGGCATTTGATAAATCGGTAAAAATATATTTGACAGAGATTGAGGCTGTTGCGTGTAATAATTTTGCGACGAACTTTCGTCAGCAGCGCGTTGCGAAATTAGTAGACGCGTTTTACCATTATTAGATATGCGTCTTCATGAATACGCAAAATACTATTTTATATAAAACGCACAAAAAGAGAATGTTCACGACCTTATAAAAATATATTTAAAAATCTTATTTATTAAAATGATACATTTTTTTAGCATGAAACGCGGAAACGATAATTGTCTCCCAAAAAACTTCAATTTTTAGATTCTTATCTTCCCTCCCCCTTTATTCGTATACGTGTGTGTAATAAAATTTTTGGCCGATTTCCCTCTTTTTCTCTCTCCCTATCATTTCAAAAAATTGATATAAAAGATAATTTATACATATATATATAACACTTACCGGTACGATGTACAATGGCAGAGTTGTAATATACTATGTTAATCTGTAAAACACAAATATATCAAAATTATATAGCACAATAATTAATATTTCAAAAATAATTATTCCACACGTATAATTAGATCTTTTATTTGCTTTTTGAAAATATTTTATAGAAAATTACGTAGCTTTTTTAGAAAAAGTTTTTTTTATATATGTACGTAAATTTTATATAACACGTGATGAAGAAAACTTTTTCTTACATCGATAATTTTAAATCTTAAGCACAATATTCAAATGATATTATCTTTCATAAAATAATTTAAAATATATTATTAACTCGAAAGTAAACGAAAAAAAAAAAAAAAACAATTAACATTATAAATAATATATAAATTATAAATAGCTTACTGCTTGAGGATACTCTATAGCTGCCCGATGCCTTTCTTTTCTTCTCCTGTTCATTTTTTTGCTGCTTTGTGACACTCACTCGCGAAAACACGGTTAATTATAATTGCGCATGCATTAATTACTATATTTTATTCGTATTTGATTATAAACCGACAAACGATCTACTTTGACCGATAGCCGTTATCTGTATACATTTACGAGTTGTCAATCACGAGAATTAATTAACATTACGAGTTGAAAATTGTTAATTCAAATGAAGAACGACCGCTTTCCGAAATATATGACGATATACGGAGCGCGATGTGCCGCGACCTACCCGTACGAGTGTCGTCGTGCGAATGATAAGATGTACACATAGCGTGCTATGTGAAAGTCGAACACAGAGAATAACTATTTATCGTTATTACCATGACTACGTAGCGCGTCATTGTTTACGTTTTATGAGGCGCGCGGCGACACGTGAATGCCAAGGCCGCCACAGCGCGTCACGTTGTAACCTTGACATTCCTGCGTCATCGTCGCTAGATATTCGTATTATATTTCGAAAAGTGATCGTGTATAAATAAAATGATCACATGATATTTTACACGACACATCCGGGCGTGACATATATGTATGTTATTACATTGCGACAAAAGCACAATGCGCGGAAACTGCGATCATATAAGATTATATAATTTGTTTGATATTCAAAAATTATATTCATTACCGGGAAACTATCTTTGTTTCTAATAAATAATTCACATTTTAATATAAACGAATAAATGTACAAGTTAAAATTAGTCATAGAATTAAAGCAAGAGTTGCAAACTGGCAATCTCCTTTAACGAATAGCCGTTATTTCTATAACTCTATACATTTACAAGTCGTCAATCGCGAGAATTAATTAAATTTGCGAGTTGAAAATTCTTAATTATAATAAAAAATGATCACTTTCCGAAATATAATACGAATATCTAGCGACGGTGACGCAGGAATGTCAAGGTTACGTCAACGTGACGCGCTGTGGCGGCCTTGGCATTCACGTGTCGCCGCGCGCCTCATAAAACGTAAACAATGACGCGCTACGTAGTAATGGTAATAACGATAAATAGTTTTTCTCTGTGTTCGACTTTCACATAGCACGCTATGTGTACATCTTATCATTCGCACGACGACACTCGTACGGGAAGGTCGCGGCACATCGCGCTCCGTATATCGTCATATATTTCGGAAAGCGGTCGTTCTTCATTTGAATTAACAATTTTCAACTCGTAAAGTTAATTAATTCTCGTGATTGACGACTCGTAAATGTATACGGATAACGGCTATCGGTCAAAGTAGATCGTTTGCCGGTTTATAATCAAATACGAATAAAACATAGTAATATACGAATCGCAGAAACGAGTTAAATAAAATAATTACACATTCCGCAATATTTATACGTTTAAAATATATTCAGTATTGTATGTAATATTGAATTACGATTGTGTATTTTTTTGGTCTTTGTCGCGTATTTTAATTAATCATTGATTCGGCTTGAGTCATATTGCCTATGGCATTAATTGTTACTGTTATTCTTAAATCTCTCAGTCATTGACAGAATAATGTGAGAATACGAAACGGAACTATTTCATTAAGATTCTATTGATACGTTTAATTAACAATAAAGTTATTATACCATAAATTTAACGTTTATAAATTACTGTAATTTGTTAAAACATGTATTTCGTGAAATTTATTAAGTTGTAGTATCAATAAAATATATCGTACAAATAGTCGATAAATTCAATCAAATTTCGATTATTACAATAAGCATGAATTTAGGATTGTATGATTTTTAAATATCGAACGAATCGTCGTTTTATAATACGATCATAGTTTCCGCGCTGTGCTTCGTAATGTTATAACATGCATGTCATGTTCGGAAGTGACGTGCAAAGTGTCGCGCGATTAAAATTAACCGTGTTCTCGCGAGTGAGTGCTATAAATATAAAGCAACAAAGGATAAATATAAGAGAGGAGGAGGAGGTCCAGGGAGAGGCATCGGGCGACGGCGGAGCAACCGTGAGGTAAGCTACTTATAATATATATATATATATATATATATATATATTTATTTATTTATAATTACTGATATATAAAAATAAGATTTTTATTTATCGTATATAAAATTTTATTTCGTATGCGATAAAAAAAAATTCTTTCTCGAAAGATTATGTAATCTTTTATAAAATATGTTCAAAAAATGTATAAATAATTCAATTGCGTGGAATAATTATATCTTTAAATATTAATTATTTTAAACATCGTTTTACATTGTTTCGATATATTTGTTTTACAGATCAACGTAGTATAACTACAACTCCGCTGTTGCGCGTCGTACCGGTGAGTCTGAAACTGTTTTTTTATATATATATATTTTAATCACAAAAAAATTTCAATAAGATAAAGTAATTCCTATATTTATTCGCACGTCATATAAATTGACAGTTAATAGGATGCCCTCCTGTCAATGCTATCAGAGAGAGAGAGAGAGAGAGAGAGAGAGACCGGTTTTTAAAAAAAATTATACTAATTTAAATCTTTACTATAAATATACGCAATTAAAATATTATAAAAATACGGTCATTTTATCGGCATTGACAATTATTTTTTATGATAATATATATCCTGAAAAGTAATCATATAAAATTTAACTCTTCACCTAAAAGAGAAAGTAATATTATTCTTTCTTCGCTTGAGAGAGTATCACATTTCCTAATTTGAAAGTAAAGTAAAAGAATCATTCTTTTTACTTTATTTGCGAATTACTTTATACTACTTTATATTACTTTATCTTATTTCACTTACTTCACGTACATCACTCGTATATACAGAGGAAATAAATTACATTCGATATTGCTTCATGATCGCTTCATCAAGTATTCATAATTATGTAAACGAGAACTCTATTTTTGCCGACATTTAATGATATTTATTACGGAAACGCCGTAAAGAAAGAGTAATGTGGAGTACAGTATAAGAATTTCATGATTAGATTGATTGAAATCGCGAAGACGAATGAGTTTTGGTTCATCAAGCGCGTCTCCCGATATCGCACGCACACCCGATATAATATATAGCTCGAGTTTCTGTGCCGCTAATTATACCGTTGTCAATCAATCGGCAGTAAGGTGCGATCATGATTGAGAGATCAAATGATGTGTAAGCCGTTTCCTCTGTTATCGATGTTAGGAAAGATCATTCGCTATTTTGGAGTATATTAAAAGCTCAAGATGCGGTAAATTATTTTTATTGCTTTAAAAGGGGAAATAGAAAAATCAATTTTGATTGATTCTTTAATAAATTAAACACTGATATATCAGATTTTAAAATAACAAATTATTAAATAATTCTAGAAAATTGTATGTGTATAGATTAGATATAAAAGTTATAAAATGTTATATTGTACAATACAAGAAAAATATAGCAGTAAAATTTTTTACATGACGTGTTTCATAATCAATAATATATAAAAGGATAAAGAATTTTCGTTTTAGCAGAATAAGCTTATAATATTTTTCAATAATTTTTAAAAAAGTTGCAGATGCGTTTAAGTGAATAATATTTGACCGTAACTACTAAATTTATATTTTTTCTCGAGTTATTTGAGAATACACAAAGCTTTTACAGATTCTAGTTTTGCGTAATATAAAACTTTTTACGATTTATATCGATTATCGTTTTTCCCCTTTACAGCATAAAAAATATCGCAATTTACAAGACACTAGTCATTCAATTTAACTACTATTATACGAAATGATTTATTTTCGCTAATATAAAAATACAAAATGATAAAACCTTACACGCTAAGATTAGATACGACATATTTATAAGACTGCATATATCGCAGTGAATAATAAATAATTAATTATCTCTGATCCATCGATTGATCGTTGCACGTAGATCGCTGGTCACTATTACGTACATTTTTTATCTATTGATGTAATTAATTGTCACACCAACTCGATATTCTATTACCATTTACATTGTTTTATAACTATTGATCAGATATGCGCGATCTCTCGATTGATTCAATAAACTTAATTAAATCAACGATTAAATCAATAAATTTTACGTGGAATAGCATTTGACATCCATTTATCCTTTTGTACGAACTTTATATAATTGTTTGGAGATTAAAGCGCAAACATTTCGTTTTAAATTAAGAGATTAAAAGAGTGTATGCGATGTATCTCATTGTTAGTATCGTGCGTGATCAAATGCGACAATGGAAAGAAATTGCTTCCAACACTTTCGCGTTGGTTTTACGCTCACTGGACCATATCGATCTCTCGCTGTCCCCCTCACCGATCGCGATAGTGATCAGTGTTTTTTCGCGATCGAAGCGAATTTTTCGCTTCTAATTGCGTCAAGGCATCGTTGAGCATCGTAATAATTTTTCGTGTTAGGAGAATGTGGTAATGATGTCGGTGTTATAAAGAAATTACAATGACACACAAGCTGTAAGTATATAATATATTGCCGCGATTTAGCAAATAACAATTACCACAAATCCATAATCTAAACAAAGGTATTTTAAACCTGATTATCATATGTACAAACTTGTAATCTTAAACAAAAAGAAAGATCGATAATCAGAATCGCGCATCTTGGCTCTAACATTGTCAATTTTTTTTTTTTTAAATTGTGGACACGAGGAAAAGAATCTTCGTTTATTATTATTGTAATAAGAAAGCTCTTATAGCAAGAATAAACGCGTGCATGAAATTTCATAGCGACACAATTGAGTTGTATAAAAAAATTAAAAATGTTAGATATTTCAATCAAATTTGTTTAAACAGCCGTTCAAAAAAAAACACAAGTGAAACTTAGCTCCGGCCGCGAGCTCTTCTCTCTGCACACGGGATAATTGATGTAATTATCGTACAAGCTATTGGCACATATCCACTGGGTAGGAAACCTCTCGTACTCGGGCTTCGGAAGAAATACACAAGTGTACATTCGCACACATACGGAGCGTTATCTTTCGTGTTTCAATAATAATTATTCACGTTGTACGCAACAACCGGTCTCAGATCTGTCGTTACTTATTATATGACTATTAACCAAATTTTGCGGGCGTATATAGCCATGCGTAACTCTTATTGTATGTTGCACAATTGAAAAAAAATTGAGCATTTTATTAATATTTTTTTAGCATATAAAATAAATGTTTTGAAAATGTGTGTGTATTGTTACTGAATAATTATCTTGCTTAACTTGCAACTTCCTACCGAATAATTGGTTAACGAAACTTCCGGTTAATTGAAATACCTGAATTCAACGAAATAGATATTATGCAAAATCTTCTTGTTGTTTCTCCAGACAAATTGTTATTGCAAGATAGTATGTAGCAATATTATTATTATTTTAAATAATAAAATATATTTATAAAAAATGCTTGTTTTCTTTCAAATTATAAAATATTCCAAATAAAGTAGTGATCTGTGTTTTACGTCTTTCAAACATCTAAATTTTCAATACAGATTTTTTTTGTCTATCTTATTTGCATATTGAAGTAACAATCCGGTAATATAGTAGAAACGCAGCATTGAAGAAAAAACGTTCATTATGTACCATAAGATTAAATCGCAGGGACGATATAAAATACAATAGAAAGCACGAGCTCAATCTTATCTAACTCCCAAAGTTTTATAATAGCAGAAGATTCTCGTGGTTCGCTAGAAGTTGAATCATAAGCAAAATATTTTATTGCGATGAAAATATCCGTGGATAATAATCGTTTAATTTAATTTTATGTCAAAATATTACTGTCAATAAATCGAAAAGATAATAGATTTCAAGTTGCTTCTTCGATCGTCGAGAAGTTTACTTTTTTATTATTTTTATTCAGATGCGCAATTTGATCTTTCTTTCTCCTTCTTTCTTTTACGTTAATTGATCTCTAGTAATGTTTGAGAGGATCGATTCTTATCTTAAAGCCGTCTCGTTTCCGCGATTGCGATAGGCAAATTGAAATTCTCGCTTATGATCCGCGTTGCGCGGTTCCCATCTGGCTTCGCTCTTAAGTATCACTCTATCGCGTACATTTTCCTTTTTAGAGTTTAATGATTCTTTGCGGTAAAGTTTGTTATCTAATCCCGATGTCATAATGTCGCCGTTTCGTTTATAATTTTCTACCACAGATTTGTTAATATAATGTCAAAAAAATAATGGCACTTTATACATCATTTAAATATTGCGTAATGTCAATATTTTTAGACGTTTATCAATATTAAATTAATATATAATTAGATTTATTACGATATCAAATTTGCAACAAAACATTTATACAATATATACTCAACGGATATTTAACATACAAAATTAACTGAAAAAGGAAGGAAGAGAGACATGTTTTTTTTTGTAATCGCGCTATATAAGTTTTCCTTCTCAAAACATAGCATAAAGATCATGCACGAGATTGCATTCGAGTTTCTTATTTTTTTTGCGACAACATAATTGTTCGACATAAGACAGAAAGTTATACGTGGCAAAAATCTAACGATATTTAAAATATTCTTCGATGAAAGCGATACCTCATATAATAAGTGGTAAAAATTGTCTTATGTAACTACTGTGAGTTTATTGCCTGAATTGCTTTCCTTGCATAGAATAAAACGTTTATTTTACATGCAATAAAAAAGTTAGCTATGCCGTTTGAGCAAAAATTACAATTCATTAATAATCTGCCTGCAGAATTATTATCTCAACATATGCGAATATACTTAGCTATAAATACTTAAATTAACGTATTGGTAAAAAAAAAAAAAAAAAGGATTAATCCTTTTTTCGCTTAATAAAGTAAAAAAAAGTTGATTTTCATGAATCGGCTAAATCCCTTTCTAAAAAAGGCACGTAAAGTCGATACTCGAAAGTCTCGAAGTTTATTGTTGTCGTTTTTCCGCGACGCTGATTGGCTGTTTCGTTTGTGCGCTGCAACTTGCTTCATTCGTGTTATAGGCAACTGTCAATACATGCGAATTTTGATAGTTTGACAATTTGTGAAAGAAAAAGTTAAAGTTAGGAAAGAAAAGTTATGAAAAATTTGGAAAATATCCATAATTAAAAGCGCGCGCCTATGTTGTTCTAGTTTATATAAAAAATTGTGGATTTTAAATTTTCGTACTTTTTATTACGTAAAATCTTATTGCAATTTTATACAAGTCTATCATTAATTGCTATGTGAAGAATTTTTAATTTTATCATTTTTCTTCTTATTTTTAAATTATGTATTATATATAATTATTTTCTAAATTTTTTACGAAGAAAGTAGAAACGTGCTGCTATATAAAGCAAAATTTGTAAACGCCTGACAGTCTTCAGTTACATATTATAAATACATATATAAATCGATTTGTATAGGTTTGTTAGATTCAACACTCAATTATCCGTTTAAGTTTAAGACACTCCGCCCCGAACTGGCAATTCTTTGAGAAATGCATGACACGTGCAAGCGTCAAATGTCGTCAGAATTGTGATTTCGTAGCAACGCGCGGATGGAAGACTATTGCATTGTACATTTCGTAACGCGATTTACCGTGTTTATCGCGCGATTCTTGAGGGCCGATATTTTGAGCAGGATCAAATCGAGAAAGTGTTTAATGTGAAACTCGCACGATAGTTGACAGTACATAAGCCACTGCCAAATAGAACGCGGCTGGCACGTCATCGACAGTGGGTCTATTAGGTTCCTTATTAGATACGAAACATGCGCTCGACATGTTGGAGGACGATCGCGAAATCTGCGGTATGTTTCGTGACTTCGTGTGCACCGTAACGTATACCCGGAAATCAAAGGTACTCGTATAATCGCACGGTGAAACCGCATAGCCTATTCCTCACGGATTCGCCCGAATGATAATCTGCGGCGCAGAATGTGCTTTTTTTCCCCGCGAACACGCTAGGCGTTGATACAACCCATCGAATTAATCGCCAACGTAACGGTCTCGAATGCTGAGAGACTACAAATCATTTTATCACTTTACGATCACACATACACTTTTATTATTATAAGAATATCAAACATGAAAGAAAATTAGACGAAACAATTTTTGAAAACGGAATGTATCTAACTTTGACATTTTTTTAAATATAAAAATATTGAACGTATCATTAATTTGCTGTAACGCCGATGAATGGTGAGAAAATGAAATGAAATCAGCGTCCGTTCCACGTGCAAGATCGCCTTCTGATACGTCGATGACGTTGATCTCGTTGAACTTAAATGCATTCCAAATACAAATGCTGTCGTGCTCTTGTCGAGATATAAAGGCTCGTCTCATTAAGCCGTGCTCGCGAGTGTGATGTGAGAAGAGTTATGAGATTGGTTGTGTAAGAGTATTACTCATTAATTCCGCTTTATAGCGTAAAGGATAGGCACGAAACACTCTCTTCGAAAATAACAAATTTAGGCACTAACTACGATATTTAAATTTTTTTCTCATTCTAATAGTATCACACGTAATATAAAGCGTATATAAATCAAAATAATTGAAAGTTTTTTTAATTATTTTATATATCTTTTGTTGCAATCGTTATTATGGTTATTAATGGAAAAAAAAAACAACCAATGTAAGAAAGCTATCGATTATTTTTGCCATTTGCCATATTTTGCGTCGTCATAGATGGAATATGGTCTTACTTATAAATAATGTTGCGTAAATACAAAAATTAATGTTGAAATATTATTATGCATTAATTGATCGTGAACGCTTGTTTTGGGGGGGACACAGTGAACCGTATCCAAAAATTTTACAAAATCACGGGCTAATCATCAATCATTCTCGTGTAATATTTTCGTAAACGCACGATAGCGCTATGATTATCTATGCAAATGGGACTCGATATGTTTGTTTCACTCTCATATGTGTGAGTAGCATTTTCGAAACAAAATATTCTGATCGCCTATGCGCCGTCTATAATTACATGGTAATCGCGATCAACACATTGACAGCGCGTACTTTATCGAAACTAATGCCTGGTTTAGTTATACGAAAATTATATTGCTTACTGCCTGTGATCGAACTCTGTGTCGATGGTCATTGATTGCATCGTCGTCGTTGATTGCTTAAACCCTTCACTGAACATATCGGTCACACTGACATGAGCGCATGCCACGTGCTCATCCGCGCACGTGTCGCCTGTCAGCGAACGCTCTGAATCGTGACATAATCAGTTCTGCTTCTATAACTGCCTAGTCAAATTGTAATTTGAAGTCTTTGAAGAGACGCAAGACATGGATTTGTTGCGATTATCTAAAAATCTTTTTTATTTAATGTTTAAATCAAATTCTTTGTAATTGTGACGTTAATTGAGTTTATTTCTGTTTGCTACGTTTTTTTAATATTTAATGACAATAACAAATTGATTTTTATTTTAATAGTTTAATACTTTACATTTCAGAAAAATATTTTAAGAATATATCATAAAAGATTATATAATATATCGAGTCTAGAAAATTATTACAATAATTATATAGATATGTATCTTTTCTTTATAATATTTGTGCTAAATCATTTTAAGTCATATATTTGCAAAATATTTACATTTTTTTAAAATATTCCATTTCGTCTGTTTACTATGGTGTTATAAATTCATCCACTGTACAGTATATAAGAAAGAGAGAAATTGCACCCAAAGTAACTAAATATTTTATAATATACATCGAAGACATGGAATTTTACGAGCGTATTGAGCTGTTCGATAGAGCTACGCGCTGTTAATGTCACCTCTCTAACTTGTTTTGCGCTCCAGCTAAACTTTACGATATAGTTTTTGCTCTTGAAAAGATCAGGGTCGCGCATGAGAAAGCGACTAAGTTATTAATGAAACTGGCTAGTGCGTACAACAAAATTTGCTAAATTTTTATAATCGCGTTATTACGAATGTTTATAGAAAGAAAAAGAACGGAGATATATTGCTCTATGTACGAGCATAGCGTTCCGTTTCGAAATAACTGGTATATGTTGTTTGATATATAAAAAAGTTATCCGCCGAGCATTGCCAAAGCAAAACTTTACGTTATCGAAAGGATACATTTTATTTCTATTTCGAGAAAATTGTGCTTTAGATATTGCAACGAGGATTTTTATAATCATTGCAACGTATATGTAAAATAAAAAACCCCCTTCCCGACTGTTCATCGCAAATATATTATCTTCGCTTGTGGCGTATCACGGTCTTAACTTTAAAGTCACGCGCGAATAGACCACGTTCAAGCGTACTTGTAAGAAGCATAAGATTGAACCGACTTTGTCGATTGCAACGAAGACGACGTCAGCTTCCGATGCTGAGACAGTGAACGCTCCATTGTTCCTTGGTGTTTTGATTGAGAGACCACGGCAAAGTTTAAATTCATTGAAAAGCCGTGTTGCAATCACGGTTTTATTTCGCATTGCGGCAATAAGCCTGCCGCGTCACGAAATCGCTGAGAGAAGAGTCACAGTTTTCGTTCTTCGACAAATTGCAGACGATGGTTGCAACGAGAAATCTTATCTCGACTCGCGGGAAGCTTGTTGTGTAAGGGATTGCACAGCGAAGTTTAGATCTCGAAGGTTTTCGCTGTTTCTAGTATCGAGGCTGACTCGGAAAAAATAATATTTGCTTCGAGGATACAATTTCGTCTGTTAAATTCTGTCTGTTTTGTTCGGTTTACTTAATACTGTATTATAACATCTCTAGTAATGATTATACTGTAATGTATGTAGTAGATGGGGGAAAAGGCAAGTACATAAATTTCCATGATTTTTATTTCCGTGTAAAAGTCACGAACAATGAACATTGCATTCCAAAGACTCGACTCAAGGACTGCAACGACGTGTAGAATGTGTAGAATTAATTTTTAAAATTCTATATAGATCTTGTAATCAAAAGAACGACGCGATAGTTGATAATTGTGTTACAAAGAATGCGGGATATCATTTTAGTGTCATAAACACACCGACAGGATATGTATACGTGACATGCATATTGTAATTTATTATTTGCAAATTGTATGTTCTAATAATAAATCGTAATCTGATTCGTTTGGAAAGTAAGACGGTTGTGTATCTTATTATTACAGGTTTAATAGGTGACAGAATTAATGAATTGCATTCTTATATGAAAGGACATCTTTGTCGCATAAGTTACACGTAGGTATTGACATTAATTAAGTAAATGATGTATTGTGTATTAATCTGAAGAAAGAAAAGTTAATACTGCATATAAATCATAAATAGATAATGTTGTAGTATTATTGTTAATAAGCATACATTTATAAGAAAATTGAAATTATATAAATATAAGAACTAAGAACAGCTGTGTGTAAAATCTTTCTATAACAGCGCGATTGTATTATATAAAGAAAGAGAAATATATCTTATTAGGAGCGCGCATAAATCAGTAAAAGTCCTCGTCACGATTCGATCGGATTTATTTCTCGAGATCGACAGGGATGACGGGAAGAGATTATACAAAGTCGTGTATCGCGCGAGGCAGCATACCTGACAGATGAGAAGAAATAGGATCGCGATGACTTTTGCCGGCGGTCATCGTGACGAGTCACGAATCGCGCTCGTGCATTACGCCTCGTTGCATCGGGATTGCGTCGAAGGAAGCTTGATTCAAGGACTGCCTGATGTTAAAGTTCACGATAGTCTTGAAGTTCCTCGGAGATGAAACGTTCCTCGCGTGTCGCGCATCCTGGACTCGAGTAACGTTAGAAATTGGCACACGCGAACGCTATTCATTGCGAATTTCACTGTTGGAATCAATTAAAGTCACTTGAGAGAAAAATGAATAAGCGAGTAAATCGAAGCTACTGCTGTACAACGTGCTTGTTTAATCATTCGCATTTCTAATTTTTCCCGTAATAAGAAAAATTTGCGACTTGATTTACAAATTGATTGACAAATTAGTTAGCGATCGATGAAACGTATAATCAAAATAATTATTTCTAGCACGCTGATGCGATCCCTAAAGAGAACGATGGATTATAATTCTGTTCTGGTGTTGTGTAGCCAAGAATTTTATATTTAAAAACGTAAATTTATCAAAAGAGAGATCATGATTCGGAATTGTTCTATATCCAAGCAATTGATTAATAAGATATATTTCTTTCTATAAATAAATCATTTATATTAATTGTTAACGAGCATATTTTCGCATTTTTTTAATTATACGTGTTATATTTCCTATCGCATTGAAATATTCGCAGTGTTGCTTGGAAATAGAAACGCAGCATGCTCCATCACCATATAAAAATATATTATTACGTAATTGTCACACAAAAATTTACATGCTGCTAATAATTAATATCTATACAAACAAAGGGATATATCGTCGCGCTATAACTGAAGTATTTAAGATGTTGCTAATCAATCGTGATTATCAATTAACAAAGCTGAGTGACATCTGAATATATAAATTCACGTAACGAAAACGAGTAGGGTAACGGGAGGCTTATAACTGCGCACTGCGATGTAAGGGTAATGCGAGATGAATACGTTTGTGGGTTACATAAATGCCTAATCGCCCAATTTCGCGATGCGTCAGTACTTGCACGCCTGTCGCAAATATTGAGATTGTCCGTTTTGCAACGCTTTATAAATCCTCGAAGATACTTTATTGCACACAGCATGACACACTGGGCGCTGAGACGCGAAAGAGCGCTCCGCCTATCACTATGTAATTACCAGACGCTATATGTAGCAATGTTTGCCAGGATTTCCTAACTGCTGTTAGTTCGTTCTGATCCTCCCTAACAGTTGTATCGTATCTCTTTTTGCCTTTTCTCTCCTCTTCTATCTTCGTCTTGCTTTCTCTAACAAGTGTAAATAGCCAACAATTTCGTCGCGGAAAACAGATGGACAAACCCAATGCTTTCGAAAGCACAATCGGTTCTATCGGCTAAGTAAGTTAGCAGAAGCAGAACACCTTCTTTAAATTCGCGTAATAGGAATAATATTAACATTATTGTAGTGCTGAAGACGATATATGCTCAGAAAAAAAAAAAAAAAAAAAATGTCGTTTAGGAGAGGATTCGTTTGGCCAATCGCGCGATAAGAATACAAAGAGCGAGAATGATTTAAATTCTTCTCGTGCACGCGGTCGCAGTTTTTAGCCGGGACTACTCGCAGCCGCGCCACGAGATTTATGGCCATGCGGTTCGCCAGGATACAGTTCGACGGAGAAATGCGGTAACGGCGTAAACGAAAGATAATTTTCGCGTCGTTAAGTTGGAACGCGTAAGAGTCTCTCGAGATGTTCCGCGTTTCGAGATAAAGCGAGTCGTGCTCTCTTGATGCCGCTTTTAACCGTATTTACGATCGATTAAAGAGACCGCCGCGATGCAAATAGCTAAACTTGTGAGAGAAAACTCCGTGGTATACGTTACGAATGCGAGGCGCCAATAAATAATCTGAAAGAAAAAAAAAAGCATATATATACTTAAGCTTCGTGATTTAAACGGTCGTAATTGGGCTTACTAGGAGAAACTCACGCCTTTAATATATCTCTTCGGGATAGATCTCTTCGTATCTCGCGAAATAACTCGGCGCTGTTAATCGGAATTTTTGCGTTTCGATTGCGCGTGTATCGGATACGAATGATATGTGAATCGAGCAGATTTCGAATTGGCCGCATTCGCGATCTCACAATAAAATCCGACTCGATAAAATTTTTTATATTAATTGAACCGTTATATTGCGAGTTATAAATGCTCATGGTGATTCAATTTGAACAAAACGATTAGTTGCACTTTTTTTTATATATATATAATATGTAGGTACGTGTGAATGTCAGTTAAATTCGATCTGCTCGATTGGTTTACGCTTCATTTGCCTGCTAGCTTACCGTAACCGTATTAAAGGTCTAGCATTGTCTCGGAAAATGTGTTAGTTTTTTTAGACAAATGCAAGACTAATTATAGCGTCGCAATCTTTTCCAAGAAGGTCATTAGATGTATATTGTAAATCGGCGTACCAGAAAGAAAACCAAGTTAAAACTAAGGCTGAAAAATAATTTATATAATTTGATTCGAAGTACAGAATGCTAATGGTTACGTGCGATAATGCGACACGAATCGCATTAAGGGTGACGGTTTTAATCACCATGTCGTCAGCGATCTTAACTCTGTAATGTCCTATAAATCGACGAGTGCGATAATCATTTATCCTTGTAAAGGTAAAGTTAAACAATTTCTCGTGTGAATGGCGCTAAGAGAAATAATGATAAAATTCGTACAATACGGACTCTTTATAGGAATAAGAGCCGCGCGATAACGCGAGTATGAGATGCAACATCGACGGAGCTATTTGAAAGTACGCTAATAATTCTAATCACACTTTTACCGAAACACTGACGAACTCTTCGAAGATAGTCTATATATTTGAGCTGTCTACAGATAGATACACATACTTTGGTGAATTGGCGTCTATCGATAACGATGATAAATAGAAAATTAAATAAATCGTAATAGAAACCTCTCTTCTAATCTTTACAAGCTTCCAGATAATGCAGTAACAATAAACCTAAAGTGTTCTTATGGTCGCGACAGTTTGAGTAGCTCGGCTGCGTGTGGCTCGTGGCAAAATAATTCTCGCGCCGCGCAAGATCAAGGGAATCTGGTTTCTCGACTCTTGGGTGCAATCTTGGCGCGCTTATCCGGACTCGCTCGTATTTGCATGAAATAGATTGGCGGCGAGTCTCGAACGGGCGGTAGTCATTGTAACCCGGCGGTGCTCAGAACGCGCCGTAGCAGATCTTATCCTTCGATCACGAGCGATCCATACAAGCGGATTCTTAGATCCTAATCAACGACGGATGACCGCACGTTCGGATGGCTGCCTATTTATGCACCGCCAACAGTCGCGTTTATAAACGGAGGCGTTGATGCGCGCGAAATCGAATAATTTATTACGATGCGGTTTATCTAAACAAGGAAGGATGGGTGTTATATTTTTAGTAGAACGATTAAATCGTATTATTTCTCAATTATACAATACAACAGAGACGTTGTACTTAGAGAGCTAGGAAAGAAATATCGAAGAAATGTATAGTTATTTTTATTAATCTTTAATTAGACATAGCAAAATTCTTCCGCACGGTATTATTAATTGAACTGTATCTGTTCTTGCCGCGATTTCATTATCGAGGATACGGATACCGTATATGTGCTTTCTAGCTATGTGAAAAAATATTCATTTTTCTCGAATCGATTGGAAAGTCTCGAACGCATTTATAGAGATAAAGATGTTGTTATAAAACATGACTGGCTGTATTTATTTCAATCAGTTCCGTTTTTTATGAGCGGTTTGTTCGGCGGAATGCGTAGCTTTTCATTTATTTGCCAATATAATTTATTGCGCATTCATCGCCCCTCATTCTCTTTCCTATCCCGTAATAGAGAATGAAAGGATACTTTCTCCCTCTCCTTCGTTTGCTCTTATCGTTCCAATCTCTATCGACATTATCCGTAAAAAGTGATCAAACGGTACGGCACACTTCAAAGTTCTTAATTAAGAAATAAGAGACAATTTTCCACCTAGGATAGGCAGGACAAACATTCGCCTTCGTTCTCCGAAAAGAATGCGACTCTTGCGTCAAGAGAAGCGGGTGGCCCCAATTTCTGTAAACGATCTCTCTCTCTCTTGATTTACAGGATATACAATACTTATTATTTTAGCATTTAAATTCTAAAATTATCTGGGATAATTTTATTATATACACGTACGCGCGTGTATTGATATGTGAAGTTGCGATATCTTTTCTTAAGAGTAATCATCTCTTTATTTAAAGATTTTGATGAGATATTTACCCACTTCTCTTGCACAGCTCAAGATCATATTTATTCACATATATAATTATAATAGATGCTAATAAAATGCTTACACGATGCATTTACAACGAGTCTTCGATGCGATTTTTGTATCGTATGTGAACGTAACAAAACATGAGAGCGTATTTGTTGCAATAAAATTGTTTGCTCGTTGGCTAACAAGTGTCACGCATGAATACAGAGTTGGCCAAAGTTGGAGACGAGGCTTTGTGTAATGAGATGAGAATTTTATAGAATTGCTGAAAATTTACGAATATGCCTAATAATTATAAATTTGCACGCACATATATCTTCATTTCATTTTATTTCACAAAGTTTTTCAATCCTTTTACTATCTGTAGTGACTTAAATGTTACACGCTCTTTTATATCATAAAATATTCGTATATTATGATTATACAATAGCGAGTTATAAAATTGAATAAAGATAATTTTTAGCGAAACTTTTAACGTACAAATGATAAACAACGGGAAAGCAATTTTGCAATAATTTCGATGCTAATTTAGAGGAATCTTTGAAAGACAAATAATAGCGCGACGAGAATAATAAGATACGTAGGCGCAAATTTTTCGCATACTCGAGAGATTGCTCATTAACACGCCCTCTTTGTTTGCCTAATAAGGCAAGCATGACTGCATCTTTACGTTCAAGGATGATAGGGACATAGAAACTTGACACACACACGATCGTTGATCGCTCGATCCGTAATCTCGACGGGTCGACTCCATTCAATATCACTTCGATGTGACGGATCATCGAGAGACACGCCATCATTACATTGACACGAAATCTATTTAAATATTTTATAGAGATAACGCGAAAAAATCAGCGTGCATTTTTCATCCAAGTGCAAAGAAATTGCAAGCGACAGCTCGATCGATTGACGAATTTTATTTAATGTAGAACTTTTTATATAATGTATAAAATTTATTTACATCAGTGTAGCATACGAAGGCTATTAACATCAGATTATAGGTGTCCAGGTTATCAATAAAAAGCAAATAATAATTATTTTAATTAATACATATAATTATAGAATATTGCTTTTTATTGGACTAATTAACACGCCTTATCAGTGCGATAATGAGAGAGAGAGAAATGATGTTGCAAATAAAGTAACACGATTTGATTTACATAAGGCCGAAGAGAGTTGGCGATTGAAATTTACAATTCTGTTACTATGTAAAAAATAGATTTAATAGTATGTATGCAGAAAGTTGATGTTTTATTTAGATTTCTGCAAAGACGAACAAGAAGATGCACGTAATCTGTCAATTTCATCCGGAGATTGCGTTTTTGCTTTTTTGTAACGTATCCATACATTTCTATTGCTCAAAATGGTGAATGAGCGAAACTAGTCTATTGGCATCTCATTGCGTTCGCACTCATGCGAACTGCACGTTTCTATTTATTTTACTTAAACGCATAGATAAACTGTGATTACATTCTACATAGTAAACACAAGTATAGATGTATCGATATATACAATACATGGCATAAATAGACGGAAACGTACATCTATCTTCTCGAGAGATTTTTATCTCTAATAATCTTCTTAAGTACTTGCAATTTGCGCATTGTCTTTAATGGATAACTCATCTTTTGTTTTAAACAAAAATAATAATATTGTATATAGCATATATAAGCAAAATTATACATATAATAATAGTAAAATATATATTAATAACGATTTTATATACGTTTTCGAGACACGAAACAGACGTAAACTTATAGTAACAATAAATAGAAATACGTAAATTATTATTAAAATTTATAATGTTATATATGTATAGTATTTATAATATTATATCACTCGTAAGTACTAATATCACACTTGTTTCGGATTAATCAGTCAACGATAAAAATGTAGAAATCGAGAGGGAGCAATTTAGAATTGCATTTCAGCTTATACGCATGCGGTCAAAAGTCGGTTATAATGGCGTTCGCCAACGTAATTACTTATTAGGCGTAATGTAAGCCCGACCTAGAAAACCGGCATCGGGGCCGACAAGCGATATTGGTCGCGATAGAGCCTTAACGGATCGTTGCCACATGTATCCGATAGTTATACACATATATTATTGAATAAAACGTGCAAGAATTCGCTACCAGCGTCTTTCACTTTAACGCTGAGTATTTATTTAGTTTACGCGAAAATGCGAGGAAAGACATTCACAATTACGATCCACTATCAAGTAAGTTATACCTTGTTTAGGAACGAAGGTTATTAACAGCGCTTTAATTTCGAAAAAGTCTTTATTGCGGCGAATAGTGTCCAATTACGCTTGCTGCGACAAAGCAATTAAGCGACCGGGGGAGCAGAGATATGTTGTCCTTTCCTTGCAGCTATTTTTTTATCTTACTTTTAGTGTTACATGCTATGATACGCGCAAAAGAACTTTACTGTCACTGTGATTGAGATACGGTGTTGTAACAGAATAAAATATATTGATAAAATGAAATAGATTGAATTAAATTTGTAATTTTAATGACAGATAAAAAAATTACACACGCTAGATCAATTATTGTAGTGATAAATAATTATTACAATAAATTGCATTGAAACATTAACGAACGGAATTGCAATAAAATAATATTATTATATTAGCATTAAGTTACCGTAATAATTTATTCTTTAATGCTGTCTCAATTAAAATATACTTAAAAAAAGAAACCGGTAAATATTTACTTAATTAAGTAAACGATTCTACGATGTTTTGTATCGCTCATGGTAAAACATTATATACTATATACGGTTCAAAAATAGTAATAATAAGCGACGATTTTTATATACTCGATGTGTATTTTACCGAGAGCCGCGGATCTCAAGCAACTTTTTATTAGCTTATCGTAGCGCGACGGCAATGCGCGGTTGGTGCACGTGACCACGTGCAGCGTATTGCACTGCTTGTCACGTGCATCGGACAATGCGCCGACGGCCACGCTCTCATGCACGTGAATTCTGCATAAAGGGGAACAAGAATAAACGCACTTATATTGCGGAAATTTCTATTACAACTTGGCTGCGCTTTATAGTCTGTAAAAAGTATATATTGTATATAGCGATTTTCGCGAATAAATTAAAATTAGTTTTACGTATTATATATCTTATTTTTATTTACTTTTATGAATACGAACAAGGAAATAAATAATAAAAGATGATTGTTTTATTTTTTATTATTAATATAAATATAAGAATTATTGATACAATATTATATTTCAAATTTGATAAAATGATTTTAAAAAATCAGAATAAAAGTGCATGATAGATAAAATTAAACTGAAATAATAAATCTCATTAATATGTGTAATGACTTTTGTAGAATACATACATATTGCGAATTATGCATCACAATGTATGTGAAAGAAAATATTATTTTTTTCAGTTCCCACGTTTACTCCAAATTTACGTGAAATAAACTTTCCATTAGACTTTCTCGTACCGATTTCACAAATATATAACGAAAAAAAAGACTTGCGGTGCAATTGGTAACGATGGATCAATCGCGACTCAATAATTGCTGAGAAAGAATTTGCTGTTCTTACGATAAGACAAAAACTATAACAGCAAAGGAATGAGACGGAGTCGATCTCCATCTAAAAATCACACTATCAATCATTGTGCAGTTGAAGCAATGATAGTTTAACAATGTTAATTACTCGAATTAAATTAAGTCGCGCGGTCCTTTGGGGGTCCTTTCTGTACCGGCTTAATCAACTTATCCGTATTACCGTAAATCTGTTTGACAGCGGTTTCATATTACATCGATACTAATTAACATTGATTATGGTCAAACTGCCGTAGAAAGTTGACGTTTAAATTCACATACTTGTCGTCGCCAATGAAGGAACGGTAGTTAGCAGGTGCCTTAAAAATCCCATGGGTATCAAATCACGATCATGAATTGTGGAAAGTTGAACTAAGAAAGAACCGCATTCGCAATGTATTTACTTGGATATTATTAGCAGAGACGGTAGATGTAAGCAATTTAATAAATCCGTTGATCATAACCATTACTCGTTCTCGTACACTAAAGTGTCACTAAAGCCGTAACTTTTCCTTGTCAGAAACTCGATCATTAATAGCAAACCTAATGGTGTTCAATTAGAATTTTAAGATTGATTATATCTTTTGTCGATTTATTATGACGATATAAAAAGATGGAAAATATAAGAAATATATTTGTCGCTTAAAAAACTATTGAATACAAATTAAAAATATATAAAAATATATTTGACAAGAATGTGTGAAAAATAGATTTTATTTTTGTTTAATAACATTATCTATTTAAAATATACATAGAAATGTATTGATAAACTATGTGATTTATATACAATATATATATATATATATATATATATATATATATATATATATATGAAGCCAGTTTTATTTTTATAAATCTTGATAATTTTTCTAACTGCCAGAATAAAAAATTACGAAAGAAAATAGAAAGAGAAATAAAAGGTCAATTTAATAATAATCTAGATGCTTACCTTTATTGTGCGTACGTACGTTTCTTATGCAACTTATTTTTGCAGTGCAACATAATTTTATATTTATTAGACATTTAATTACATCTTGCATTAATGACACTAATTACTGATACATCAATCACTTTTGTATGCAGTAAAATCGGGGAGCTTTAACGCGTAACAAATTAGCGGTTTTGCTAATACTTATTGTTAATTAATAGTGCAGCATATAATGAAGAAAAGATATTGATAAAAATTAGAATCCTTAGATATGCTCAAACCACAATATCTTGTCGTTTCATATTTGGCGAACGGAGAAAGTGCAGAAAATGACTGTATCATATATAATATCTTGCTCTCTGCAGTTTAAATATTCAGATTATATTCATGCACTCTAATTAAGTCTTCATAAAGAATATTATAAATATACAACTTGTCTCTACCAGCGTATTCGATATGAGAAATTGAATCAATGTCAATAGAGGTGTCGTTTTTCTTTTCCCTTTTGCCGCGAGAATATCATTATTCGATACACACTGCAATCTCATTTAAATTTCTCACACTTTCTCCATCTCTAGCAACTAGCAAATAGGTGCGATTTAACGAGGTGCGACTGTATTACTTTTTTTAACTACTACTCGTTAGTCGCTTATACAAGGCTAATTTAAGGTACGCAATGTCAATGTCGGAATTCTTAGAATCTTATTCTTTTCATGAGAATCACTTTCATTTGCACTTTCTCGCACATCATAATAAGTAGTTTGTCAGAAGGAACAAGATGCGATCTTGTTTAGATCTCTCTTTAAATATTAAAACTTGCAATAATGATATGCTTATCCGCAATTCTTTGACAACAGTTTGAAGCAGTAATTGAGTCAATGCAATATCATCGCAAACTTTAGCAAACTCTTTTGCAGAATTGGTAAAAATATCACGCAGTGGGGAATCGATACAAACGAGTTTTATCGCGACCTTGTTACGGACTGGTGGTGCACAAACGCTGAGAAGATACCGCGCGATCATTAATTGACAGAATGGATGGTCGCGTGATTCGAAGTGAGTGGCTGGCGCATGCACGTGACTCGACCAGACTTTTCTCTCGATGGTATTAATTCGTACGAGGAAAGGCATACAAACGTGACTCTCTTTCTCTGTCTCTCTTGTGTTCGCACCGATCGGTAATAACCGACACGTGCAAAAGCATATGCAATCACGTGCGGCACGTGATATATTCTTGCGCGTCGATATAGAAATTGCTATTATCGTTTATGTCCTGATCTATGCAAATGCATTGATTTCTACGTAAGTGTAAACGCTAAATGTTATAGTTATTAAATGATTGCGCGATGTCCTTATCTTGTATTTGCAATACAACACTGAACGAAATTAATCTCGCTGTAAAATCATTTTGCAAGAATAGTATAAATACAAATGTACAGAATATTTCAAATTTTGTACAACTTTGTTCGTTTATGAAATTTTTAATTACAAATAGATTTTTTTTTAACAAAAACAGCATAGTGTTAATTATTTTTGAGTTATAAAAATATCAAAGTCTTAAAAGATTTTACAAATTATGTCTTAAAAATAAACTTTTAATTCTTGAAAAATTCAGAGATGAAATGAAGTTAAAATAAAATCAGAAACAGTTTGCACGAATATTTGAAGGAATATTTAATGCATAATTGATTTCATAAGTAAACGCCTATTGAACTTATTAAATTTGACATTCTTTTGTCATATTCCTTTTAATATCCAATATATATATATATGCAAAAAGTATTTTTAACAAATTCCGAATTATTGTCATCTGAGAGATTAATTGTGTATCTCTAATATTTGATTATTATCGAATCTATTTTTCATAACAAATAGAAAAATTTATTCTTAGTCAAATTTTTCTCTAGAAAACGCGCTACTCTTCGAACGCAGCGTGATTCTCGGTATACTTGGCGATCCCGCTCAATTTCTAAAAAAAAAAATGCAACAAAGTTGTAGTCCTTGCAGGCCATCGTACTCGCATACAACAACGATGACAAACATATACGCGTAGGCGGCAAATCTCGTGAGCGTAGTTCACGACGAGCCAGACTCACGTGCTTATTCAGACACCCGTTTACAGGTCTTTTCGCGGCTCTCATGCGTTTGAATGACACATGTTGTAATATCTATCTTGCCGATGTTTAATCGACAAACGTTAGAGTCCTAAATGCGAAGCGATATGAGGATGATGTTAAAAAGACCGTTCATATAATTGTGATAGAAGCGAGAAATCTAAACTACAGCGATTTTGAGTACTGTCACGTTTCAGAGAGACGGCACACTCTCCGAGGTTATCAGGATTAGCATCTGTAGAAGGAAGTGTTCCACTTTCGCAAACGAAGGATAGAGAGAGGGTGGAGACATAATTGTATGGGATAGAGTCAGACGTAACGACTATCATAGAACAAAATGAAAAAAAAAAAAAAAAATGAAAACAGCAGCTAGAATAATCAAGATCGTGTCGTTCTCGAAAAATTATGGTGCTCAAAATTGCGGAATTTTTTTCATCTTCAACTTAATTATCACAGAGTGCTGATGTATCAGTCAGCACTATATGTATAAAAAAAAATATATAAATGTACATTGTTTAATATAACTTTCTAGATTAACACAAATTAAACGTAAATTTTAATATTAAATAATTCATATATATATATATATTGTATAAGATGATTTTAAAAACTTAACTGTACTTAACTTTTCATTTTTTTAATACAACAAGTTTAATGAGAGTGAAATGTTTTATTTATCAGATTATGAGATAATATTAATCGTATATATAGATAATTTATCCTCTATTGTTGAGAAGATACATATAGAAATGTAACTATATATCTAAACAAGAACGCGAATAATGTCTTCGAACACGCCTTATTGCGAGTTGTATTATTAATGCTGTTTTATTGTGTAAGATTCAACCATGAACTTTAAATCGATGCACACATAAGAATACTTAAGATCACTGTATTTTTGCCGCTTAATCATTAGTAATGTAATAGGCGAGATAAAGATATAACGCTTTTCTTCTGATAGTTTATAATATTTTTATAATAATTTTAATAGTTGAATTTTTCTAGTACATGTTAATAATTTTTATTCGTATAACGGAAATGCAAATATTTATTAAACTAACTTTTCATAAAACATATTAGAGAATACATATCGATTTATTCATAAGATATTACATACTCATATATGTTATGCTTTATATGTATTATTATTTTAAATTTATATACATATGGTATATATTACTTAACATAATTTTTAAAGCAAAATGTCAGAATGAAAAATATAAACCCCATTTAAATTCAAAGAAATGAGAAATTATATGCGCATGCGGTACATGCAAATTTTCTATATATCAAATACATTAAATACCTGGCATTAATCTCTTTTGTGAAGGATGTCCTAAAATCTCGGTATCGACGATTAACAGGATAGTCAAGATTCCAACAAGATGCATCTTCATGATCACTCCCGATCTAAGCTATCCCGATCACAAATCGACGTAAGGAACGACGGAAATTCGTGAACACGTAAATAGCTAAGCACACGACGGGTAATTGTTTAAATTGTCTTATTTTAACGTGCAAATTTATGCGAGAGATTCCCAAGTGTTAATCTACGTCCGCCGTACAATACGTTGGCAGAGCTCCTACCTCTGTCGGACTGTACGCTAGTCTGGAGGGCCGCCTGGCGCTTTCACTGGCTTTATACGCGCGCGTGAAAGCACCTCTTCTGAAAGAGGGGATTTTATACGGTTCTCATGTACACCACTGGATGTATCGTGAAGCATTGCAGACAATCGTGAAATCTCGTGGCACAGACACATATATGTGATATACATTATTTTAAATTTTGGAGTAATAGAGAAAATATATTGTTTCCAAATGTATACCTCAATATAAAAGAATTAAAATATGCAACACGATATAACATATCATAAATATTGCGATAGAAAACATATTGTATATTTGAAAAATTACTTCAACTTGGTAAGAATATAATTGAAATTTATTGACAAATTTTGTTGCTTATAAATAGCATTAAAAAAAGCATAATTAATATAAAATAAAGTAATTACGAGAATACACAAAACGTAAATTCTATTTAGAACAGAAGAAGATAAAAAATTCTGCGCGCGTGAATATTAAAAAAGAGTATTAAAAATATCAAATATTAAATTTAACGTTAATTTTTCCTATGAAAAAACAAGTTAATATATTTCAAACCTTGAAATATATTAATAAAGCATTTTAAAGAGTTAATCGTTGTGCTCATAGTTTATCATGAATTTCTGTTGTAGTTGTTAATTCGTGTGTAAAATATATGGTATAGTGAAATCTTTCAATAGTATTGTTCCCATTTCATTGCTAAACCGTAAAATTCGGGGCTGTATAAAAAAAAAATTGTGTGCTATTCGAGATGCGCTATTACGAGATTTCACTGTATTATGAAAGATTTTTAGTTTCTTTTGATAAAATAGAAATGTTTTACAATATTGTTTGAGAACCATTTTAATTGTTATTGTAAATATATTGTAATTGGAATAATGTAAAACAGCTTTATAAAATATATCGTTTGATGGTTAAAGTGATATTAGATAAAGAAAACTAATTTTATACATAAAGAGACATGTGCAGATAATAAATAACTTACACTACTCGGTAAAGTTTTTATACAGTCTTTAAATATTTCAATTTATATTTAATTGCTATCGATTTAATGATTTTATTCCATATAATTTTATATATTATTTGTAATTGTAATTTTCTTTCAATTTATTTTAAATTATATAGTGATTATCGATTTATTAGATTTAGAATCGGATCTCGTATTATATACTTTGGCGATATCGGCGATTCGATTATTGGAACAAGTTAATAGAAAAGCTGAAGTCATTTTAACCAATAAATCTTTAATAAACTTTATAATTTATAAATATTGACTTGATACAGTATATATCAGTATCGATAAGTAAATATTTTGCACTGTCTTACATGATTGCTTCCGATTAATAATGATTGGCAAAGCATCAATCAAAAAGCCTATATAACGGAAATATAATTACGAGTGCAGAATTACAGACATACGTTTCGCACTATCGATATTACATGGATGAGCTGCCGATCGTATAATTAGCCACAATGCTGGTGTTGTAAAGCAAACATTCATTATCGCAGATTGTTGTATGATTAATTGCCGATACATAATCGGGAAATGCGCGATAATCGATAGATAGACTGAAATTTTTACGAGTTTGCTTTTTTGCTTATGATACAAATTATTATTATTTTTATTTAAACGCGCAATACACATAATGATCTCGATGACCATGACTCTCTCACGCTGAAGAAACAAATCTGATTTAATAGATTTTTCTTAAGAAACGTACTCGCATAATAGTTAGTTTGTAGAACAAATCTGCAGTTTGATTCATTGTCTACTGCACCTTGCCGGTCAATCGCTATTCTAGATGAATCATTACTGCACCTCGGGATCATTATCCTTGGTCGTTGAACATAATTTGTTCGCACGTTTCGAAAGCTTCGATAATCCTTCCGAGTTGTACGTTTTATATTGCTCAATATACCGAGAGCACCGTCTAACTCACAAGCTTAAAGTACTCAGGTCACTTTCGTGATCGTGCATCAACGTCATAGGGTATAGGTATGCGTACTATGACTGAATGACCTTAACGATTACGTATTGTTAGATATAATTATATTTTGCTATTAAAAAAAAAAAAGTATAATTCTCATCGCATATATATTTTACATATATGAAAAAAAAATATATATATAACAATACACACTTATTTTTGAGACATTAATTAGAATGTAAATTTTTGAAGAAAAAAAGAAATACTTGAACTACGCGTGTATCGTAAAGTAATCGAGTTTGTGCTAAAACATAGGTAAGGGAAATATCAGCAAACTTCGCCTATCATCCGAATGAACCGGTTTCTGAACTTCCGCGATTTAGCAAGCCTCATTATTTTGAAGCCAAGCTGATTTTATTTTAAATATCGTTAATCATCTTGACTGAGAGATGAGAGATCTCCAATAATTTTCGTCAAATTACGAGAGGTTACCAGCACGTTATTTATCACTAGAAGTTCACACGTCTTAATCTGTATTCTTATTACGTGTAGAGAGATATTGAAAATGAAATGCGAGATATATTAGATTTATTACTGCATCGAAAAGTGACGAGACAAGTTTATAAATTTTTTTCAACATTACATAGATGTTCTCTCATATTAATATTGGATAAAAAATTGTCTCGGACAAGAGTATTGAATGCATTTTTAGAATAAAAATTCTGCGAATAGTATTTACACCTCATAAGATAATAATCGATAGAGAAATATAAACGTTACGCTGCACAATATAACAGTTAATGTGAATATAGATTATATCATAGTAACATTTTGTATCTACTGTCGAAATATAATTAAGTCGCTTTTGCAACTTTAGCCATGCATATTGAACTGTATCAGATTGATCTTGAATTGATGCAAATTTTATATCGAATCCCATTACGCTTAATTATTGCAATGATCTCGTATTTACAATGTTGGAGTTTAATAATCTGTTATTATTAACATAACAGAAGATTTGTATCTTATGTCGTCTCCGGACTAACAGGTTTGTGCTTCTTATGGCAATGCGACAGCTATTTATATTGCCGTCTTTATTATCTCTTCAACGATCTCTATTGTAGTCGCATTCTCCATTACGCTGGCACCACAAAAAAATTTCTTATAGAAATGAGAAATAAATAAAGCTATGTACTTTATATGTCTTGTATGTAATATTTTATTCAAAGTACAAACGGTTAGGTTAGATATTATTTTTACAGTACGATTATACCTTAATAAACTTTTAAAACATAAACGGCAAATTGATAATAATCGGCAAGAATAATTAATATTTCTGATTATAAATGCTGATTTAATTTACACAGTAGTATTTCGCGGTAGCCTCCTTTCCCTCGAACCGATAATGTCTCGGCAAAACTATGAGTTTGTGCTGATACCTGACACATTAATCTCGGATGGTGCAAACATCCTTAATAATTAGCCAGGCTAAGGGAAGTGTCGACATACATTCGGCACTGTTGCTCTACGCCTTTCTCGTTCTAACATTTTTCCATTTAATTGCATTCGTATATCGCGATCTTTTCGCAACAGCTTTAGTATTAAAGCACTTGACCGTGATCTTAATTAGTAAAAAAATTGGAATTAACGCACAAGAAAATGAAAACAAAAAAAATTTGTTTAGAGATCTTTCCCCTTTTAATCATATGTAACGTATGGTTTTTATCCTGGAAAATTTATAAGTATATTCAAGATACGCCGATTCGAGTATTCGATTACTCGGACGAATAAGTAGTATTCATTTTAACAAACGCTCGCCTATCATTAATCAAAGTGAGTCTATAAAAATTTTCATCGGCTCTTAATGACTTCTACGGTTTGAAATCTGGCGAAATTTAGGTTGATGCAATATCGACGCAGCCACGTGGCGCATTGCTTCTGCGGTGCCGCGTTCATTTCGTTTTAATCCTCAGTTGCGATTCATTCGATTCGAATTATGCAACGATAAGGAATAAGTCGTTAATACAATTAATGCGCGTCTGTCATTGACTAATAGATAGAAGTTATGAATGTCTTTCGAACAAAATTCGTATATAATTATCGTATTTCTAAAGTTGTGTTATGCGCCAACAAAAGTTTCTTTGATATGTAAAATTAAAAATTGCCAAGTACCTTAAATTTACTAAATTTACATAGAATATTTTATTTTACATTATATGTTAATATCTCATTTCGAACTTTGGTTTTAATTCTTTTTTGGCAAAATATGAAGAGATTTTTATTTCCAAAATTAAATTAAATAATTTTACATAATTTGTTTTACATAATTTCTTTCATTAGCATTAATTACTTTAAATTATTTTTAAATGATTGTATGATTTAAATAAAATTTAAAAATATAAGATTATTATAATAGATATCCCATAATTGTAAACAATAATATTGTAATAATATATATATAGTTTAAAATTATATATATATATATATATATATATATATATATATATATATATTTGTTATGTTATTATAGGATAATAAAACTGTAGTTAAATTAATTTATTGAGTTGGCTTTCCTATAGTCGTTCATATCACTGTAACGATCGGTCGGTCGACTTCCCTTGAAAGTTCGCCGGATGTTTCTAAATATGAAATACAATATAAATTCAGTGCAAACACACTTTGTATTTTCATTTTCTTCTATAATCTGTTTAGATAATATTTTATGGCTATAGTATGACAGTTATTTCAACATTTAATTAAATCTCAGTACTCTCTCACTCTCTCTCTCTCTCTCACCTCTTTTGTAATCACTATAATGCAATGTCTCTCTGCTAATAAGTATAATTGAATAACAAATATATTTTCTCAGAGAGAAAGTTTGCGAAAATAAAGTCTCAGATATGATATTATTTTGAGCATTATTTTTCTAATCAATTTTAATAGTAATAAATAAATTTATAGAAAATTATTATACACATTTATCCAATTTAGTTTTGTTAGAAATGGTTAATTATAACTCTTACCTTGCTGAAAAAATCGATTATCAATTATTGATAACGAAATTTGTACTTGTAATTCTTGAATCGATATATCTTATAATATAGGATATACAACAATTTATACATTAAACATCAATTATATTTCAATTATATATTTAACATCAATTATTATATATGTAAAATGTATATATTTTCTTTTTATATAATCCTCCTATAAATCAATGATAATATTAAAATAGCAATTAAGCGTTCTTTGATCTGCCGTCGATCATCGATCCGGAAGAATTTTATAACATTCTCAAGCCAAATTCGTCGAATGATTCGTTAAATATTCACGAGGCCTTGCACGATAATATTACATCCTTATATATCTAATCGAATATTCTTCACTATTTTGATTGCTTGCAGATATTTATGGATACATTTTTTTAAATAAATATTAATTAGTATTAGACATAGGCGATTATTGATTATAATATTTTATGCAAAAAAGTACATGTACAGTTTGCGACAAATTTATCGATCAACTTGTTTTAATATTGCTTTAGGAGCGAGTCAACGATAACACAAAGTGGCTCGATTACTGAATTTATATAATCACTTAATATGAGATTAATAAATATTTATCGACAATAAATTAAAGTCATCTCAGATAATCTTTATGGCATGTTAAGAGTTAAGAGATTATAAAGTTCTCAAAATGATTTAGAAAGTCGACTTATTAAGAACTGTCACCCGATTATCCGATGATTAAAAGATTTGCTAAAAACGCAGATTGCATGCGGCATGTTATTAATAGCCGGATCAATGCATTATAGATCGTAAATTGTTCATGCAATCGTTTGATTGCCTCGACGCACGATTGCATGCCAGTATTTCAAAATATATACTATGCAAAATAAAATATTGTTATCTGAAAATTTTAGACATTTACGGTGATATTTCGATGCGACTGATAAGCGGCATGGCATTTCTCTTTGCAGCTATGCCGGAAATTGATTAATTAACAATTATTAGGACTTTGCGAATTAATTCTGATTATTGTTAGTAAACGCTTAACAATAACTTTCTCGTTATTGACTCTCGGTATTAATCGCCAAGATAAAAAAGGATACCCTGCGATAACCATGCGATTTCGAAATTTGCACGTATGTCCACAAATGGCGAGTGAGAAACTTTGCTATCGCGGACTAAACGCAGATCAATGATCTATCGCGATAATGATCTGAGGACATACATTCTCTCTCTCTCTCTCTTTTGCTCTTTCGGCACCTTGTCGAAAGGCTACGATAAAAATGGGGAAAATCTTATGGGACTCGGTTGAGACACGTGACTACAACCAGGGCGCAACTTCTACGTACCGCTGGTCTGTGCCAAGATTGATCTGTGATTGATATATTCACCGGCGTATTTCTGCCGTTTTCAAAGACAGACATTCCGAATGCTCGATCTACCGTGATCGATCATTATTTCACCTATTAATCCTTCGTGTAATGCAGTCTCGATTTCGTTTCCCCCGAGGAAAATAATCGCCCGAGTAAACTAATGAATTTTGATACGGCGACCAGCCGTATCTAGAGTAGTCGAATGCGGCGACACTGAATAATGTTACCGTAATATTTGTTTCATCACTTACGTGTTATTAATGATCGCGAAAATTATCGCTACAACTACATATTATGCAGTTATACACCTTATGAGAGGAATTTAATGAGGGGACTATTTTAATCATATCTTTTACGTTATAGCCTTTGCTTTCAAATTGTACACAGAAGATTTCAATAATTTTATCTCATTCAACTGTCTTTTTTTTTACATTTTTTTTACGATTCTAAGGCTTACATCCTGCTTTTGTGTAAGCATATTTAATTTTAATTAAAACCTTGTGATTCCTTGTTCTAATTACACGTCCTTCGCCGTTCTAGCGCTTTTGTGCATGTAATTTCAACGAATGTCATTGTCATTTTGAAAATTGCCATAATGAAGTTAATAAGAAGTGGATGTGACTTTAATGCGGAAGTTTGTTCTAAAATATGCGCTTCGCGTTGCGTATCTCTCTTCCGGTTATAACTTAACAGTTATAATTTAATGAAGTAAAAGAATTGTACAATTTTCTCTAAATAAAGTACATTTTCGAAATCTGTTATGTGTTAATGAGATAGAAACAAAGTTTACGGATGGTTTCATTAAGCGAGTTAAATTAAATATTCATATAAATATGAAATACTGTGTATAATATTTTCTTCACACACACACACACACACACACACACACACACACACACACACACACACACACACACACACACACACACACACACACACACACACACACACACACACACACACACACACACATATATATATATATATATATATATATCTACCTAACATTATGATTGCCTGACTTAGACAAAAATAAAATTAGGGAACGATAGAGTCAATAAAAAAAAGATGAAAAATTTTTCGGCTAATGCAATCGACGTATTATACAATATCTGTACCCTAGATCTTTTAATATTGAGGTCAGCCTTCTGTTGTCACAAAAATGAGAGTAAAAGTGTAGTTGCGCGTTAGGTATGTATTAGTGAACTGTCGAAATGACAAATTGATTGTTATAAGATTTTATGTATACGATTGTCAGTGTTTTTATTTGTCATTATTATTGATGTATATGATACGATAAACGACAAACAATAATCTTTAGAATTGATAGCACTAATAAATTTTGCTCGCATTATTTTTTCGTGTATAAAATTCGAAATTCTCATTTAAATTTCACTTAAAAATCCAAAGTTAATTTAAAGTTTATTTATATTATTAATTATAGAAAACATATTACATTGTATAACATACACATACGTAAAAATGTTTAAAAATTTTACAACGCATATATAAAATAGAAAGCAATATAAACGATTACATAACAGGTCAGAATATGTGTGACAATATTAATAAGATCTTTTAATGCTATTACATGTTATTGAATATATGGTATAATAAAGCTTCGTTTTACGATACTTTTGTCATACATATCTCACAATATTTATATCATAAGTTATTACAATAAAGTCGAGTGTCTATGAAACTATAATTCTTCACACACACACACATACACATATATATATATATATATATATATATATATATTATTATTTTTAAAAAATTCTTAAAAACTTTTAATGTAAGATAAAATAATTAGTAAATAGATATGTACATTAGCTTGTATTGCATACTTAGAAATATTTAATACGAAAATCGTACTATAAATGGGTCAAAATGTCTTATTGTCTATCCGGACAGATTACGCGTCGAACTATAAGGAAGTTATCTATTTTGAAGTACACATCTTTTTTTAAATGCTGATACAGACAACGAATATTCGTGTAAGCCGATGAATATTAAACGCGATCGATCTTCGAGTAAATGTGCTTACATTGCGCAAGGACTTTGTCATAATTAACATTCTTTATTTTTTGTATTCCTACTTACATTAGATTAGTTTGTTGATGATGGTCAAACCGTCTCGCTTCCCAATTGTCAAATTAATAATTAGTAACGGTTTAAACATCATATGGATAAATCATATATAACATTCCAATTGAAATTTTGATATCGGACACACGTGAATCCTTGATATATTCGTACCAAATTTTTACTATGTAACCTTGAAAGTTACAACATTCACCGTTATGGGCGCAATAATGGCACAGTGATGTGATTAAAACTATGATTTAATTATATAACATATTTCATAAATATATGTTTATTAATTATGTGTAGTTATTTTTTTAAGTTTACGTCTTCCAAAATTACGTAACATAAATTTCATCACTGGTCATTATTTCTTGTATATTTCATCCTTTTTTAATAATTAATAACACTTTTACATTAATGACATTGTACCAGCGGAATCGTAAATGTCAAATCAATCAGCGCAACAGTAGCAGATTCGAATGTCATTACCATTCGTACCTTACTTGGTAATCTGATATCGATGAATCTTGCCAGTTGCGTAATTATGTTTCCGGAGTTTACATAATGCACGCGCGGACAAGTGCGTGCTTACCTGCCTACTAAGAATTATCTGACATCTAGTGCGACAATGATTTTGCCTACGCAATCTGATCTATTGTGTGCGGATGATCTTATGTAATTCCTCGATTCCCTCTTCAGTTGTTACACCGCTTGAAATATATGAGTTATGAACAGGTTAAAGTTCTTGAATGAATTAAAATTTGATATATATGAGATTGTACAAAAAAAAAAAACTCTCTTTCTCACTTTCTAAAAAAATAATAATAATTTCACATATCGTTATATGTGTATATCTGTTATTATAGAGAGAAAATTTTCTATTAATATCTTTTACATTAAATGTATGATAAATAATAATTATGGAAATAATAGAATATAATAATGTGTAAAGAACATTATATTAATAAAAAATGTGCACGATGACTGAGAATTACATTTAATATCTTTATGATAAAAAATCATTATCTAGTTGGAAATAGTTAACAATAAGTTTTACACGCTTAACCATGTGTTTAAAATATATATATATATATATATAGAAACGGATATTTTTTTAAACTATCAAGGAGATTACAAATCATAACATTCTATCTTGAAATTGAAGCCAAATACGTTTATAGTGTAATTACGTAATAGAATTTTTATCCGATTGGGAATTGCGTTGCGTCGTGCAGCAAAAGCAGATTGTCGTTATAGGAAAACGCCGTTTCCTGAGCACGCGTGTATGATGTTGCGTGGTGTAAAGTACGTGAATATAATGCTTTCACTGAACGCTGATTACTTCCATTGCAGAAAACGATCGATAGGTCAAAGATGCCACGTTCTCGACAAGGTAAAGCATAACTTTCTTCTCACAAGAAACGATGACGATTGCTTTTCAGTCGTATCTGACTACAACAAGTGTCTAAACGATCTTCTTCAAAGCGATCGTATTTAAAAAGGGATATAGCACAACAACATTCATTTCTCAGTCAAGGATTCTCTTTTTGTCATATGACAGACGGGCGGAAATCTTGTTGAAATCTTTTCTTTAGATCTCGTTTACATATCAAAAGAATGATTGAAAAGGCGAGAGAATAAAAGAATATTAAAATATTTATCGATGAAATTACAAATTTATTCGTAGTTGACACATTAAAAACTAAAATAATTCAGAATAATTTAACGCGCTTAATAATGCTGGATAAGCTATATATTCACTTATCGAGTGATTTTACTTATTAAAATGTTGATGTAATTTAATGAAGCGATAACAGCATAACTACATAATTGACAATCGGATTTGTTGAATTGATGCGTTTAAAATATAATGCCTCTTTAACTCAAAGGTTTAATTATGTAATTTATACATGAACATTGACACTTCCAAAATTTTACCTAGATGATTTATGATCGTATTGCTATTATTATTATTATTATTATTATCTACGTAAAACGTTTTGATCAGTTTTCAAAAGATTCTAAAGATATTGCAATATTTGATAGTGCAAATTAAAAAGTAGAAAACTTTACGATATGTTTGTATATGTGTGTGTGTGTGTGACTGATTTCACAAAATTTTATAATAAAATTTGATTCGACATGATAAAACTACAAATTGTAATAATTATATTTATATAGAAAAATAATAAAAATTATATAAAAGTATAATATACATAATGTATCTAACAGTACTTGACGCAATTAGATTTTTAAAATTGACATAATGCAAATTAAAGTGTTATAGAAAATATACATTTTTACTAATGTCTAACTAGATCGTATCTCTCTACCTATATCTTTAACATATAAGTTTAATAAGGATTCCTGAGTTATACTCACGTGAGGTTAACCAACTTGCACGAGAGAAGGTGCACGAGTCTTTATCGACTTGCCATTAAAACAGCCATGGTGAATCCGGTGCTAAATAGGTCAATGCACATCTCTCACTATTGTATATTTTACCTAACAGCCACGCGTGAGCTGCTTGAGTCGTGTATTAATGGCATATCAAATGCTCAAATGCTCAAAGGCACCTGTGTATTTAACATTCCCATGCATCTCATACGCAGAATTCTAGTCGCATGAACTTTTCAGGATCTTTCCAAAGTAAGAGAAAAGAAGATAGCATATAATTATTACATAGTAGCTATTTTTATACTAACGTTAGACAGTGATCTTTAGTTTTCGAAAATCACAAAAACATCACGAGAATAAATTGAGCTAGTTGACCGACTTATCACAAAAATTATTACTTTTTGTAAGCGATAGTGAATAATATGATTTATTTTTTATTTTAACATTTGTTTTATACATTGTAAATAAATGTGCGGTTATTGTATTTTACTTTAGAAGCATCTTTAAATACAATATTTACAGATAAATTTTCGCCATGAATGTAGATCTTATAAATGTGATTTTTTAAGTGAATACATACACATATTGTATATATATGTTCAGCATTTATTATATATTATTTATTGTTAAATATTATATATATTATATATTTATATTTTACTTTATATTCTTTAATCGAGTATATTTTAATAAAAAAGGTTTCAAAAATAAATCTTGGCAATGTAATGGAATTTAACAGAAACATCTTTAAATATATATAAGATTTATCAGTGAAAACTGCGGCGTTAAGTTTGCGAAAGAACGGCCCGGTAATTATCTAAGATCTAAGGAATAGCAATGGTAACAATATTGCACATTTGCCTTTGAACAGGATCATATAAATTATGACACGATATAAAATGTCGAACGAACGATATACGCAACGTAAAGCGCAAAAAGATATCAGGAAGCGCAGATCGCGATCCACGTAAGACATAATTAGCAATTGCACGGTATGGAAGTACTTACAGGGTGGTTATACAGAGCCGCTAAGCTACGCCTAAGCAATAATTTCTGTCTTCGATGAAAGATTAATTTGAACTGGTCAACGACGTTTACATCTCGCGTTGCCGCTCGTTACACGTTTATTATTCCAGCACGTGTGTCTTTGCTCACGTATCATCTGATGACGTTACGAGCATAAAAATTAACCGTAAACTTGTAAAAGCTCATTATTTAACGCGATACAATCAAAGACAATATTCTCATCTCTAGCAAAATTGAGAGATATACCAGACGTATATAGCAAATTTGCTAAATTTAGATACCAGTTGATCGAATTTATAAACCCCGACAAAGAAGCTTCTTGGCAGGTGAATTTAGTAAAACAAATTATGAATAAATAATTATATAATTACGGAGATAAATTTTCATACACAATTATATTGTTTTGGAAATAGAAGAATTCTAATATGCATCAGTGAACTGAGTAAAAGTGAAAGTACGATTAATGAGACAAATTCATCTTACTGTGCTGAATAAGTTTTGTTTATTACCAGCGAGAGAAAGATATAATCATGGACAGAGTGATACACGATGCCTCAAATTACCGGACGATCCGCGTATTTTCCTCACCAAAACGTAACCGCTTCCTTGTCATCAGCCCAACTTTCACACATACAGCGGCGCAAAGCGCCTTTTCCTCGGCTTTCCATTTTGTTCTCGCGCGCACATCCAATTGACAAAATTATCGCTAGTAAATCGACGCAACTATCGATAATACGACTTCATCGATCGCTGTCGTTGTGCAAAAGAAAAAGGCTCGACTCGCTTCCTAGTTTCTCCTTGAAAACGGAACAGGTCGATGCCTCTACGCTCATGCCTATCCGCGAGTATCTTATTATCATAATGACGATATTATATCGCCACCGTTGCAAAGGACAAGGAAAGAACGAAACAGATATCAGAGTTAACTCGCATATCCCTGCATTGCCAACAATCGCCGTCCCAAATGCCAGGACGCTCCCTCTTCCATTTGTCTTTCACCCGCGTGCCAAAGACTCGTGAGTGCCAAAGTATAAATACAGTTTTAACTACGATGCTCGATTCCGATCGTCGACCTGAACGCCAAGACACGGGCAATCTTTTGTTTATTACATAGTTCCTCGATAAGTTTGCATAATTGTGCTCACGTGCGGGAACGTATTTCCCTCTCGGCACTGTGTTAACGCACGAAGCATACTAATCACCTGACGTACTTATACAATTATTCAGAGAGAAAAACAATTTCTTTGTGAATTCCTAACCGATAGCTTTCAACTTAAACGTTCAATCATGTCATAATCATGCTGTGGATACGATCAACAATTATCACACTCAAGTATTTTGATTAATTTTTAACAAGATAATCTTCAATCGAATGAAAAATAATTCGCGAGATGATATGTGACTAAACAGAATTCTGCTGACGCTATTAATAACCATTTTACGTTTAATTATCGCAATCCGTATACATTCCTATATATTATAGATGCGAGACGTATACATTCAATTAATTTCGCTAGCAAAAGTATGTGTGTTTTTAAATGTAAAAATATTACAATATTACTTTTAAATTTTTCCTTTTCTCATTAAAATTACTTTTAAATTTTTTATTCTCGATTTCGTATTTTTGATATTTTTGCGAAATAATTTATTTTATTTCGCGAAAAAAAGTCGAGATATTTTTTTTCTTTTGCAGTAATTGCATTATTCATATCGTGACATTAGTATGTAGCAATTATTTGTAAAATTATTATTATTATTATTCATAATCAGTTTCGCGAATTTAATAAGTAAAATATCTTTCGTAATATTTAATATGCAGGATAGAATAAGAATGATTAGATGACTAAGGATCCATCGATAAGAACATCGGCGTAAATGACTGCCAAGAATAATATCGCTAGACGATATCGTTAGATAATATTGTTGATTACAACCGATCGATTAACAAGATAATACGATATACCGACTCGCTTATCCGTAATGAGTGATCACGTTTAATTGCCGTACGTGAATTGTGCGCGGACAATATCCACGCGGCGATCTCGATGCACTTCCCCGAATTTTTTATCCGGTCGTGCAATAAATCGCACTAACAAGGGCAAAAAGCTGAAAATCAGAGAAATCGATGACAGGGGAAGGAATACGCGAAGACGCATGCCGACAGAAGCTGGAGAATCTGGTATGGCATTGCACGTGAGTCTCTCAGTTGTATCGAATCGGCATTTAGAAGGAAACCTTTTCAGTCGGCACTCCCTCGATCTCTCTCGATGCGTTTATTATTTTGTATATCTCACGACTTCTCATGATTTTCATCTACTTTGTAATCTATTAATAGATGAGAAAAAAATCATAAAAGTTATCAAGCCTGTGATTCGTGATAGTTAGTTATCGTACGATCAGCCAGATTATAGTTGTAATGATTATTAGAAAGAATTTAATTGTTGAGAAAACAGATTGCTAGGATTACTTTGTTGATAAACATTAAGCGTGATAATGATAAGATTAATTCTTTTATGATAAAGGATTAATGAGATCGATGGATTTTGTTGGTAGTATAATTGCTCTGTAACTCAAAGTTTCATATATTGTCTGATTTATCTGAATTATGAATTTCGTGCATTTAATTCTGGACCCTACACTGTTGCGAATAAGAGATAATAAAATACACGCACAAAATTAAAACTTAAAAATAGCTGCAGAGAAACTTGATTATGTTCTTTAATTTTTCTTTTTTTTTATTAAAAGAAAGATAAAAAATTTAGAGTTTTAATTGGTTTTATTAAAAAATATGTTAACATTTTTCAAATTGTAATCCATTTTTTATATCACGGAACAGGTTTGTTTCAATGTTGCAGATTTATTATAAATTACTGCTTCGACAACTTGAAAATATATATAAGCGCGGGTGGATATAAGAATAATAAAAAAATTTGAATGAAAAAGAGGATTGCTTATCTTAAAGCAGAGGCAGATTGCGCCACGAAAATTAATTGATATAGTAATTATAATTAGGAGAAACTGTATTAGGAGAATTTTTATTGAGATTCTTGACCTACAGGTTACATATTGTCGGCTACTTCATCGAGTCGGAACTCGACTCACCGACTACCGGTTGCGTTTTCTCAATTTCTGAATTCCAGAGTTGTCGACGGACAGCGGCACACATTTTTCTTATTTGCAAAATGGCAGCATCATTGCGAAAGTGGTGAGTGACATAAATATAATATCCGACGTATATCCCCGATGTCTGACCAAATACATATTTTATCCCGCGGATGAAAAGGTCATCGATTATTATTTGTTGAATATTTATAATGTCAAAAAATATGTATGATTATATATTACTAAACTCATTACAAACAAAATGCAATAATTTTGCGGTTTGCTGAAAATTCAACGAGAGTTTAGGTGAGTAAAACTGATTGAATTTATGAGTTTGCGTGGAAGATTTATGCGATGATGTTCGACAGAACGATATCTATCTATGACGACACGCGCCATTCGTGATATAGGCGCGATCACAGACCGGCTTTCTCATTCTTAAGTATATAGGGGAAGGGATCTCTCGAAGATTGCATCTCGAAACGTTTCCGTACAACTGACAGATGTAACCGTACGATGGAATCATTGTACAGGCGACATTTCATGCCGACATAGTCGAGAAACACGGATGATAAATTTGTTTATGATTCAACGATCTAATGAAGAATAAAAGACTTTAGTTGTACAATTCTTCGCTTATTCAAGAGTTTTTAATTACAAAAATTATAAGAAATGTTTATTTAGATATTAACGTTTAGATTAAATGCTAAGGTATAATGCTGGGAATAATACGTACTGTGCTTGCATTTTTATCTGAACTTGAAATGCCGCGAAAAGACGTAAGTAAATGCATCCTGAAAGATATCGTGACAGTTAATAAAAAAAAAAATAATAATAATCACATTTATTTTATATAGCGGGTTCACAATTATTTATAACAATTATTATTTAATTTAATCTCAATATAACACAATTTACGTTATTTACAATATGTAACAATATTTATTTTTGATCGAAGAAAAAAATTTTGTGAAAAACTGATTGAACATATCGTTACAATAAAATTTAACGTCGGAGTAAAGTTTGCGTTTCTTCCATATGTGACAAACATACATGGGCATAATTCCACAGGCGTGATTCACGTTAAGTGAAGGTAAGAACCTTCCGGCAATTTCGCACGGTGTGAACGTCAAGATTATTGCGCGATTCCGTGACGCCAAGCTGTCTTTATGGGCGGTACTACGAATTATAATGACAAAGATCACACTGCGCGTCCTTTTCTCGAGGCAACATGTTGGCAACGACGTCAACGTCAGCGTGACCATTGTTGTTGATTGATGACGCGTCGTCCCAAATAACTCGCTTTTCAGACATAAGATCAGTCGAATAGGGGCCATGGTCATTCGATATTATCGATACTTATTACGGGAGATTTTTCTACGGCATTAAAAGACAATCTTTACATAACTTGGTATCGACGATAGCGATCCTTTAATTAACGACGCGAGAGACGCAAAGACGTTTCTTTAATTTAGTCTTTAGTTTTAGCATCTATAAGATTATTATCTTTTCAAAGTATATATGTGTTAAGTGATCGATGATGCAAAAAGATGTCTCTGTTGGATGTGTCATCAATATGTCCTTTTTAGTTCATGGTTTTCTTCACGCAGCTGTTGATAAATTACAACAACAGGTAACGACTATCGACTACCAAGCGATTCTGCTGACACTATTCATGAGCATACTGTACTGTTTAATTATCGCGGTTCGTGTAAACGCGAGACGCAAGAATAGTGCTTTTGCAGATGTGCAGCGGTAACCATCTGCAGGAGTGTAATACTCGATGTAGAAACCCGCAAACAAAGAGAGCTGGCATTTGAATGCCAGCGATTACAGATCGCATCTGGTACGATCGGACACGGACTTCGTGATTCTAGAGAATCGAGGCTTCTCTGTTTTAAATTTCCATTTCCAATCTTTAACTATCTTTATCTCACACGGTGAAATAAATAACATTCAATTTTTATGTGGCAAGAAATTTCTGCGTCAATTCTTTTCATTTTTCATTAAAATATATAAATATAATATAAATAAAATCTTATATACAATCAAAAAAAACGAAATAGAATATTTCCGAAAAATAGTTGAAAAAGATTTTGACATATAGATCGTGCTTTTCTGATAATAATACGATGAAAGTCGCGCGATATTTTTTTGTACAATTGATTTTGTTATTTATTAAAATAAAGTATAGCATATATATATAATTCTAAATATATTAATTATTAAAAATTATATAATATTTATAAATATTTTTTTATTAATTTTTTTTATAGTCAAATAATTAAATATAAAATATTAATAATAATTTTGATGCAAAATAATTTATTCTACTTTAAAAATCGTCTACTTCTTTTAGTAATTGCATTTACATATTGTTACATCATTATTCGATAATATTTTGTAGGATTATTATTCGCATAATTGTGATTTTGCAAATTTGAGGAAAATATATTCCATGTTTTTAATACGCAGAATAAAATATGAATGTATGCAGTATAAAATATGATTAAAGGAATAAAAAAATACTTGTCGAACATTTATGAAAGATACAAAATCACTGCAGTGACTACGTAAGAGTGACTACGTAATACGTTCATTTTCTTTCATCAAATCTTTTCACATCTATTTCAATTTTCTCGTCATTTTCACTTTTACCACCCACATGCACGCTCATCTGCTCGTATAACAGTGAATAATTTCGCGATGACTTGACCGGCGACTTAACACACATTCTCTTACCAGAACATTTCCACTAGAAATTAAAATATATCTTTCTCTATGAATCTCTATATTTCGCTTTTTGTAATAGATTAATAGCATTTACATTTTGTTGAAAAATGCATATTTTTGATAACTGCAACTTATATAACTATTTATTATTAATTTATCTGATTATTGTTAGTAATATTTATTTATTTAAAAATATTGCAAATAAAAATGTATAATTATATTATTTTCTATTTATACGAGAAATGGTGAACATTTTTTGTGCCATATATATTTAATAATTAATAAAATGTTGATTATATGTGTGATAACGTTTGTCGGATAAGTTTTTCGGTTTTAACTGTCGATGCATTATTTGCTATCGATAAAGTACCTTCAGTTGAAAGTTAGATATCTACCGTAGAAATTGTTATACTCATGAATTTCTTGTTATTTCTAATTTCTACATTGTGCTGTTTATGATTTTCTAAAAATAAAAAACATATAATATTTTTAGTTTTTAGTATCTCAAATACAATCAATATTTCTTTATTCGGCATATTTCGATAATATTTCTTTATCATCCTTAAACGGCAAGATTTAATAATACAAATGTAAAGAATATACAATAATTTTTAAATACGTTTTAACATGTAATGTATTATCAATCTTGTGTTTTGCATATTATTACAAGTCCTAGTAATTAACGTAACAATAAACTCCGTGACATTAATTGTTTATTAAAAATGTGATCTATAATTTAAAATGCTTGTATAATTTAAAATATTCCGCTTGTATATACGTCATAATACGGAAAATATTTTGACAGTAAATTATCAATAACATGATATTCGGCCTTGGTGACGTAACATTAGTTCGCTATTGTTTACGACTTACGATCATCATTCGTACGGCGACATTCGAACAGTAGAGTAGTAAAGCGCGAGACAAATTCCATCAAATTTCTTTTCTAAAAACGCGATCGTAAGAAATATTAAAATATAATTCGCTATGATTATTATGTGAATAAGTAGATATTGTAGATATAAATATAGATTGTAGATTATAAATAGATCCGTTGCGTCAAAATGGATGGGCTAGAAGAGATATATAGATTAAATTATATAACTTTTGATAGATTTTTTAATATGTATTGAAACATATTAAAGTATTAATTTATAATATTATAATTTCTCTACATTAAAGTTGTTCATTATTAGTATTGAAGCGTGTAATGTAATATTCTTGAGAAGTTATTGCGTAAAATAAAATATAATCAGAAATTTATACCATGACTGGCTCCAGTGGGCAGTATACGCGCTTTTAGGTTCGTATATATTTTTTGATTATTATGATTAAAATGACATCAAATACAATATAATTTGAATAATTTTTACTTTTTGTTAAATAAGAAAAAAAAATTTTTATCTGATTTTTACGTTTGTATCTAACTGAAATTTATCCGAATAATGTTGCGTTTGTCATTTTATTCGCAAAAATTTTATTAATAAATTAAAATTATTTCAAAAATATAAGAAATATATCTAGTTTAAAAATATAGGAAATATATATTAAATAAGAGCACTTTGTTTGACATTATAATAAATTTATATAAAATAGTTTTTAATGTGTATCGGTGCGCACTAATGCATCCAAATAATGAAGTCATAAATATAAAAATTAATTATCAATTAGAAAAAGCATCTTATATAAAAAATTGCAGGCTTACAATAATTTTAGCACCTATTATGAGAATAACTACGATTTAAAAAATTTGAATATGGCGCCTTTTAAAGCGTGTAATGTAATATTGTTGAAAAGTTGTTGCGGGAAAGAAAATATAATCAGAAATTTATATCGCGCTATGATTGGTTTCAGTGGACGGTATACGCGCTTTTAAGTTCGTATATATTTTTTGAGATCGCATCGTTTTTTCTCAGAAAGATCCAAAATTGATACAAGACATAAAATATGATTTTCGGCCTTGGCGGCGTAAACATTAGCACGCTATTGTTAACGTATTATGGTCTATCAATAGCACGGCGACACTCGAACAGTAAGGTAGTAAAGCGCGAGACATTATCAAATTCCTCTTCTAAACGAGATCGCAACAAGTATCGGAAAATAATTTGATACGATAAATAAAATTAATTATCTTTTATCTTATATATCTTAAATAATACATAATTATATCGCAACGATAAATTTCGAGGCGCGTATTTCGCGTGATATACATTTAACTAAGAGTCGAAGTGACAGGAATCAAAATTGTAATTTATTGTTTTGTCGTGATCTTTTTCTTCCTTTATAAGCAATAATAATCTCTTTAAAAATATTTCAAATTTAATAATATTTTGTCCGATACTTTATATCTGTTATATATCGCGAATAAAAATGGATCAATATTTTTTGAATATCATCGATAGTTTATTTGCGAAAAGTAATTTTACGTATGCGATATATTTTGTGGACAAAAATGCGTCATTAAGAAATAAGTCGAGTAACGGCACAAGTAATAATAAAAGATAAATGAGACAATTAAATAGTCATGTTATTGCAATACGAAATAAATTTATGATCATTGTATTCGAGCTATTTAAATAATATGATTATATCTTAGAAATAAATATATATGATCCCTCTTTTATCTCGTGAAGTTACCGATATTTGCATTAGCCACAAAACGCGGGAATCTATCAATGTTGCCTCGCATGAGATATATCACGACTTCATGTTGGTAATCATGAGCGGCATAGTGGACTCGTCGCGCACGAAAAATCGTTCGGGAAGAATCTATACGAAAATTCGGTCTAAAAAGGTAATCGAATAATTATTATGGTTGAATTATAATCTATTATATATCGCGAATAGAAACGGATCAATATTTTTTGGATATCATCGATAGTTTATTTGCGAAAAGTAATTTTACGTATGCGATATATTTTGTGGACAGAAACGCGTCATTAAGAAATAAGTCGAGTAATGGCACAAGTAATAATAAAAGATAAATCAGACAATTAAGTAATCATGTTATTGCAATACGAAATAAATTTATGATCATTGTATTCAAGCTATTTAAATAATATGATTATATCTTAGAAATAAATATAATATATGATCTCTCTTTTATCTCGTGAAGTTAGCGACGTTTGCATTAGCCACACAACGCGGGAATCGATATTGCATTGCTTGAGATATATCACGACTTCATGTTGGTAATCATGAACGGCATAGTGGACTCGTCGCGCACGAAAAATCGTTCTGGAAGAATCTATACGAAAATTCGGTCTAAAAAGGTAATCGAATAATTATTACGGTTGAATTATAATCTGTTATATATCGCGAATAGAAACAAATCAATATTTTTTGAATATCATTGATAATTTACGTGGAGGAAATAATTTTACATATGCGATATTTTGTGGACGGGCGCACATCGTTAAGAGGTAGAGCACAAGCAATAATAGAAAAATAATTAATTGGATAATCATATTATATTGCAATACGAAGTATCTATGATTATTATATTATCTATGATTATATTATATTAGATATCTAAATAACATAATTATATTTGAAATAAGTAAATCCCCCCTCCCTCTCCCCCCATTTTACTTCGTGAAGTTATGATATTAATATTAATTAGAAAACGCGGATATCAATCAATTTTCTCGTCACATTCGATATATTATGGCTTTATATTGATATTTATGATGAGCGATATGATAGACGCGTTGCGTGTGAAACAATTTATATAGTAATTCGGACTGATATAATAATTATCACAATTAATAAAATAATTATTACAGGGGACTACGATGTGTTATGTATCGCCAGTGGAAACCCCATCAGTATTTTCCGAATATCATCGATGGTTTGTGCGGGAAGCCTAACCTTGTCTACGGATTCTGCGGACGGGAATATCATACGGAAATCTCATATAGGAATATCATGCATGGGAATCGTTATAAGATTGAGGTATAGTAAATTATAATAAAAGATAATTGAGACAGTTGAATAATCACACTGTTGCAATAAGAAATATATCTATTATCATTGTATTAAAGATATTTATGTATGTGTGCCAAGTTTCCTGAGGGGGAAGGGAGACTGTAATTAATCTTTGTTTGGAGTTTATTAAAAATGCATACAAGCGGATGGATTAAAACAAATATAATTATATTATGTTCGAAGGAAGCATATGATTTATTTTATTCTATAAAGTTAGTAAGTTTTATTATTATTCAACGTATGCCGAAAATAATCAGTATATATGATTCACGTTCGTATTTAATAGGAGTACAATATAATAAATGCGTGCGCAAAATCATTCATAAAAATTCAAATAAAAGAATAATTAAGCAATTATGACGATGGGATTACGTATCGCAAAAATGCTTCAATATTTTTTAGATATTTTCGAATAGATTACGCGTGGGAAGTAATTTTGCGCATCGATTGTTGTAAAAAGAAAAAATATTTGATGTAATTAAAAAATTGAGATAAGTCAATCTAGTCAGCGTTCGTAAAATAAAATATACTTCAAATATTTTTATATTACATTTTATAAAATAAATGGTGAATAATAATTACAAATTAAATATTTTGTAATCCGCAAAAGATTAATTTGAATATACGTTTTATTTAATTCATAAATTTAGCACAATTTATACAAAAGTTGTTTTTTTCTGTATATTATATATGATTGTATATCAGTGAATTATTCAATTGTCTTAACTATATTTATGTTACTCGATCGCGCTTTACATCCTCGCGTATATTATTTTATATACACGACAACCGTGTCGCATTCTTGTGCATCTCTTGTGCATGATGGATCGAAAGATTTCGTGGGAGCATGAAAGCGAAAGAAAGAGAGTAGGTAATAGAGCGCGAGACATTATCAAATTCCTTTTTTAAACGAGATCGCAACAAGTACCGGAAAATAATTTGATAAGATGATTATCTACTTATCTTTTAAATACATTACCACAATAAGAAATAATTATTTCTTCAAAAATAAAATTTAAAATTAAATATATTTTCGACGCTTTATCGTTTGACATTTAACAGCATCTAAATATGATTCGGATTAAGATCGAGCAATTAAACAATCGATTCGCAAAATCGAGTAATTAATATAAGACTTCGCGATACATCAACCGTTTAATAAATATAATTAATCATAATTTAAAATATATTTTATAAACTTTAATATTCCGCGTATATATGTATATATATATAACATAATTGTATATATAAAATATTTCGGCAACGACTTTTCAATAACATGGTATTAAGCCTTGGTGGCGTAAACATTGGCGCGCTATTGTTTACGTATCATGATTTTGTTATTACTCATATAGCGACACTTGAATAAGAACTATAGTGGGGTGGGACGCTCCGTCGACATCAAATTCCTTTCTTATGTGTTATCATTCACACGACGACATCCGCGCAGTAAAGTAGCTGTGCGAGACGCTCCGTCAAATTCGTTTCTTAAACGCGATCGCGGCAAGTACCGGAAAATAATTTGATAAGATAATTATCTACTTATCTTTTAAATACATTACCACAATAAGAAATAATTATTTCTTCAAAAATAAAATTTAAAATTAAATATATTTTCGACGCTTTATCGTTTGACTTTTAACAGCATCTAAATATGATTCGGATTAAGATCGAGCAATTAAACAATCGATTCGCAAAATTGAGTAATTAATACAAGACTTCGCGATACATCAACCGTTTAATAAATATAATTAATCATAATTTAAAATATATTTTATAAACTTTAATATTCCGCGTATATATATATATATATATATATATATATATATATATATATATATACGCGGAATATTAAAGTTTATAAAATTATTTCTTCAAAAATAAAATTTAAAATTAAATATATCTTCGACGCTTTATCATTTGACATTTAACGGCATCTAAATATGATTCGGATTAAGATCGAGCAATTAAACAATCGATTCGCAAAATCGAGTAATTAATACAAGACTTCGCGATACATCAATCGTTTAATAAATATAATTAATCATAATTTAAAATATATTTTATATAAATTTTAATATATTCCGCGTATATATATATATATATATATATATATATATATATATATATATATATATTAATATAATTGTACGTATAAAATATTTCGGCAACGATTTTTCAATAATATGATACTCGGTCTTGGCGGCGTAAACATTGGCGCGCTATTGTTTACGTATCATGATTTTGTTATTACTTATACAGCGACACTTGAATAAGAACTATAGTGGGGTGGGACGCTCCGTCGACATCAAATTCCTTTCTTATGTGTTATCATTCACACGACGACATCCGCGCAGTAAAGTAGTTGTGCGAGACGCTCCGTCAAATTCGTTTCCTAAACGCGATCGCGACAAGTACCGGAAAATAATTTGATAAGATAATTATCTACTTATCTTTTAAATACATTACCACAATAAGAAATAATTATTTCTTCAAAAATAAAATTTAAAATTAAATATATTTTCGACGCTTTATCGTTTGACTTTTAACAGCATCTAAATATGATTCGGATTAAGATCGAGCATTTAAACAATCGATTCGCAAAATCGAGTAATTAATACAAGACTTCGCGATACGTCAATCGTTTAATAAATATAATTCATCATAATTTAAAATATATTTTATAAACTTTAATATTCCGCGTATATATATATATATATATATATATATATATATATATATATATATATATATATATGCGGAATATTAAAGTTTATAAAATTATTTCTTCAAAAATAAAATTTAAAATTAAATATATTTTCGACGCTTTATCATTTGACATTTAACAGCATCTAAATATGATTCGGATTAAGATCGAGCAATTAAACAATCGATTCGCAAAATCGAGTAATTAATACAAGACTTCGCGATACATCAACCGTTTAATAAATATAATTCATCATAATTTAAAATATATTTTATAAACTTTAATATTCCGCGTATATATATATATATATATATATATATATATATATATATATATATATGCGGAATATTAAAGTTTATAAAATTATTTCTTCAAAAATAAAATTTAAAATTAAATATATTTTCTACGCTTTATCGTTTGACATTTAACAGCATCTAAATATGATTCGGATTAAGATCGAACAATTAAACAATCGATTCGCAAAATCGAGTAATTAATACAAGACTTTGCGATACATCAACCGTTTAATAAATATAATTCATCATAATTTAAAATATATTTTATAAACTTTAATATTCCGCGTATATATATATATATATATATATATATATATATATATATATATATATATATATATATACGTATCGGAAAATAATTTGATACGATAAATAAAATTAATTATCTTTTATCTTATATATCTTAAACTTAAATAATACATAATTATATCGCAACGATAAATTTCGAAGCGCGTATTTCGTGTGATATACATTTAACTAAGAGTCGAATTGACAGGAATCAAAATTGTAATTTATTGTTTTGTCGTGATCTTTTTCTTCCTTTATAAGCAATAATTATCTCTTTAAAAATATTTCAAATTTAATAATATTTTGTCCGATACTTTAGACTAATCTCTCAATTATAAAATATATTTTTCCTCTCTCGTAAGTTATATATTATATTAGAAAATTATATATTGTATAAAATAACCCTCCATGGGTACACCTTGACGTGGTGGAGTGGCTTCAGTACCTGGACGGTATGCCTTAAGGTCCTAAGGGTCCTCAAGGTTTACTGGGAAGGGGAAACCAAGTACCCAGCGTCGTCGTTGCTGTCATCGTGCCGCGGACGGCCCGCCGTATCGTTGGTGCTGTCATCGTGCCGCGGATGGCTTGTCGCGTCGTCGGCACCGTCATCGTGTCGCGGACGGCTTTCGCGTCTTTCGCGTCGCGTGTCCGTACAGCATTGCCACGAGTCGCACAATGGCTCATATGTGGCACGCGCATTTGTGCGTTGAACGCACATTAGTGCGTCGTCGTTGCCGTCATCGTGCCGTACGAGCAACGATGCGTCGCGTTGTCGCGGTATCGCGTTTTCGCGTCGTCGCGTCTTCGCGTTGGACTTTTATCTCGTTTTCACGATTGTCACCGAGAATCATACTTTGTCGCCGACTAAATGGGATGTCTCTCAGCGTTGCAATTATTAATATATTAATACCTATTAATATAATTAATTTTATATTAATATCAGTTAATATTAATACTATGTTAATATTATATATTATATAAATATTTATATATTAATAAATTTAATATATTAATGTAGGCGCAACGTTAAAACGCCTCAGTATCGCGGCTGAGGTGAATGCCGGCCGCGTAGCAACGTATGTTCGTGCATAGTATAGATGCATGTTCGCGCGGTTAATCTTGAACTTCGGTTCGAGAATCGGCTGTTGAGGGCACGTTCTGCTCCGACGAACGGTTCGGCCCGAATCGGTTAGAGTTCGGTCGATCGTTTTGGAATGATCGTTAATGGGTCCCTTCTCTTGTACCGTCTAACAGCACATTGTAGAAATACTAAAATGTTTGGCATCTGAGGAGTCGGCTGTTCTAATTAGGTTCGATTTTCGCTCGCTAGAGAAGTTGATCTCCCGCTTTCGAAATGCTAGATTGTTAGCACGTAGAAGGTGGGTATCTTCATTCTCGATCCGTCTACCAGCCTTACGATAAACCCGGCTCAGTCTGTATGATAGAGACTTGGTGGTTCGTATGAAATCGTTCCTAACGATGTTCTAGTCGGCCCTCGATGGGAGCAGGCGCGGGTCAAGAGTCGAGCGAACCCCATTCGCGATTATTCCATCGATCGATTTCGTCTTCTTCCGCTTCCGCTTAACCTTTGCTCGAAGTAATCGGTGAATTCCCGACTTGTCGACTCGAAGTGTGATTCTCACGTGAAGCGGGATTCGATCGTACCGAAATTCGAAAGTGCGCGAGTGTCGTTCAAAGTATCGCGCGTACAAGTGCGGGAGTAATCTTTTAATAAAAGTGCGGGAGTGCCGTTTAAGTATCGCGTGTGTAAATCAACCTGAGAGGAGGAGGAGGCCTAGGAGAGGCATCGGGCATCGACGGAACAACCCTGTCGTAAGTAATTTTTTATTTGTATATTAATTATTTATTCATTGCGTACGTGCAATTTAAATTAAGTAATTCAATCGCGTGATATAGTAATTTGATTTTTTATCGATGACTTATTTATGATTTGAACAAGAGAGAATTAGAGAAAAAGATTTTATATGAAAGTTATAATCTTGTTTCTATTTTTAAATTATAATTTTTATATGAGAGTTATTATTAGAGTTATTAGTAGTCTTTTTCAAAATTTATAAATTTATTTTATTGATCTGCTTATTATTACACGCATCGAATATAAAATTCAATGCGCATAATAAATTTTTTAAATATTAATTATTTTGAGTGCTGCTACAATTTGGATCTTCTATTTGCATGTTACAGATCAACATAGCGACCTTCTGAGAGGACATTCTGAGAGGAGGAGGAGGCCTAGGAGAGGCATCGGGCACCGGTGGAACAACCCTGTGGTAAGTAATTTGTTATTCGTATATTAATTATTTATTAATTGCGTATGTATACAATTTAATTTAAACAATTAATCGCGTAATTTGACTTTTTATTTATATGATTTAGACAAGAGAGAATTAAGAAAGAAAAAGATTTTTATATAAAAGCTATAATTGTAAAAGTTTTCACTTTTAGACTATAGTTTTTATATAGAATTATAAGTTGTTAGTAGTTTTTCTTCAAAATTTATAAAATTATTTTATTAATTTGCTTATTATTATATGCATCGAATATAAAATTCAATGCGCATAATAAATTTTTTGAATTAATACTTTGTGTAATTATTTTGAACGTTGCTACAATTTGGATCTTCTATTTGCATGTTACAGATCAACGTAGCGACCTTAACAATCTGAGAGGAGGAGGAGGCCTAGAAGAGGCATCCTGCACCAGCGGAGCAACCCAAGGGTGAATATTATTATTTGTATTTTAATTGTCATAAATTGGGTACTCGCAATTTATGACAATTAATTGATTAAGTGATTTAGTTTCATTATTCAAGTAAATTAAATAAGAGAAAATTAGAGAGAAAAAACTTTTATTACACAAAATATTAATTATATTTTGGACGCTGCTATAATTTGGATTTTATATTTGTATATTTCAGACAACGTAGCCTCAAGCCCAACAACTCCGCTGTTGCGCATCAGTGTCGGTGAGTGAGAGACTCTTTTTTTTTTAATTTTAAGGTAACGGATTTGTAAAGATATTGATAAATCCATTACTTTAAAATGGATGGACTAGAATAAATTAGATCATAACTTTTGATATATAACTTCAATACAATTTGCATTAAAGTATATTACAAATGTAAGTTAAAACATAAATAACGAAATATAAAAATAGATTTCAATTCTTTATCTATTCATTCTAATAAATTATCATTCTAATAAATTATTTATCAATTATTTATTTTATTTAATAAAGACCGTGGCATTAATTTTATTAATATTGTATATAATAATTTATTCTTATAACGTACGTTGATTTTACTTAAATATTTTGTAGTCCATCCATCTACGAGTATATAGTGTAGCATATTAGAAAACTTTGTTTTGCCTGATATAAATTTAAGTTATTGATTGATCAAATTATATATAGTGTTTAAACAAATAAATGAATGATATTATAAAGTAAATGAATGTTTAATTAATTTTATTTTATTATAAAAAATTGATGTATAAAATAAATTTTATTATTAGTAATATTATGTATTATAAAAATTTCAATCAATCACAATTTTGATCAATGACTTGACATTGTATTAGTTAAAACAAAGTTATATTAAGACAACGTACACAAACGGTCGTTATGTATTACGACCCTCAATGAGTGTAAAATTACGCTCATGTACCGGTGAAAATTATTTAACTGGCAATAGAAAAAGTTTGTCTTCTTCTTCGATCTCTGACAGAAATCGAAATACTTTATTTCTGGCTAAAAGTAGCCAGATTGAGTGGCCAGGATCAACGAAAGGTAAATCCAATACTGGCCTGAAGAATACTTTATCCAAGGTAAATAGATGACTATTATTGATCAAAAGGCGTATATGAAAAGAAAGTATATCTATATTTTCGCGCTTCTATGTGCAATGGCACGTAATCTACATGAAATAAACGCCTAAAACAAACGGGTAAAATAAATGGAGACGCGTAAATAAACGATAATATATAAAAAATAAATTAAAACGCGAAAAATGAACGGAGACAGAAAAACGTTACTAGTGCGTTCATAAATTTAACCCTGATTAGGGCACATTCTCCCAAATCCCGAGGTTTTTGAAAATCCAAGAAAATTGTAGGTTTCTGCTGGCTTAATCTGCAAATAGGGTGGTTAGAATTATTAAAGTCGCTAGGGCTATTAGGATTGTGCTAACGTTGTTAGAATTGCTAGGGCTGTCAAGATTCTAGGAGTGTTGGAATTTTTACTATTGTATATAATACTCTCTATAGGCTTTTTATAAAATAACAAGACTACAATTTAAGAAATTAAAAATAATTTCAAAAAAATTGTATACAGTCAAGAATGATGGATAATGCTATATATCACATTCTTGAATTTTCTTTTAAATATCCGTATTGTATCGTAAATTACATATAATGAGAATATTTAATTAATTTTATTTTATTATAAATTATATTTTGTATTGTAAATTATATTATTAATTATGTTATATGTAAATTGTTATAAAATTTTTTACATAATGTTAAGTTTAAATGTAAATGCTGTTAGTATCAATAATTCTGGTAATAAATTATATTAGAAGATAATTTTTTAGATTTTTAAAAATTTCTAGAAAATTTCTATTTGCATTGAAATATTTGTCATTCGACAATTTAAGCAATGAGCAATGAACCTAAGAGCTATGCCGGCGGTAACTTTATTACCGGTAGGATCACAGAGAGATACGATAATTATATTTATTGTATTAATATTTTTAAATCAGGTGGGAAGAAGCAAAAGAGACGATGATTAAGGGAATAAAGAAAAGGGAGCTTGAGCAGTTTAAACGTCATCGTTCTTTGATTATCTCGAGCTCACTTGATTGTGATAAAAAGACCTATGATAAGCCATTTTTAAGAGTATCTCGTAGATGATATTCGCAATTCTTAATTTTGTCGAAGAGGAAAGATCGAAAGAAATACTTCGATATTCGATACATATCGCGTGGCGCAGTTTGTAAAGTCCAAAGTATTTACCATGCGATATTAATGATTCTGTTGAAAACATAAATGCATTATATCAATTTTATCTACAGATTATATTGTCTCATATTTCCTACAAAACATATATATTTTCACTATTTATGTAAAATGTAATTTTATTTTTGAAAGAACAATCGATGTATGAACTCTTTATAAGAGAAACATGCTATAGAGACATCTCTCTTATATCAATATGTACTATTGGATCCCGAAAGCTAGATAGATATTGAATATTAACATACAATGAAAAACACATAGGTATAAATATATTAAATAATTTATTATTTTTATTGCCAATTTTTGTATAAAAATATTTATAAATAAGTTATTAGATATATATCGTATATATAATTACATTTCGCGCTAGAATTATAAATATATATAATACTGTATGAAATATAGAGATTGAGATTTTTCTACAAATAATGGCTTTCATAAATAATTCTATCGCTATGAGTAATCATTTGTCAGAAAGATACAATAAAATATTATTGTCACCGTATGACTGATTATCACAAAATGCAACCGAATATCTTTAAGAATGATATTGATTGCATAATACTATGATTAATGAAGGTACTATTAATTTGAATAAATAAATAATTAATAAATATCTCGTTACATCTATAAGAATAAATATTATGCGCTCTAGATATTCAAGTGTGAGACATGATAATAAATAATAATTTTAATAAATAATTTAGGAAATTTCTATGATAATGACTAAAAGAAATTCGTAATAGTCACTACGTGACCAACGATTATTGTCAATAGTCACATGTCACGCGGATAGTGACGTGCTTTTATAGCTCTAGTTGCGGCAGGTGTTAAGTAAACTCGCATCGGTCGTATATACTTTCCGATAGCTTGATGCATCTCTTCGTACGTCATCTTGGGATGAGAATGATCGCTGACTGGTTCTTTAATACTTGTTCTTCTTATCTCTAATAATCGAATACATGCCTCCAAGCATGCAGATAGTCTCGGTATTTAAGAAGTACGCCCCAGTCCCTGACGAGTCTTCTCGTATCATCAACGGGGTTTCTCTCGATACCGCTCATGATGCTTCGTTCGACGCGTGTCGGTAGTCGTAAGAACGGCAGAGCGATAATGTGACTTTCAACTTCGCATAGCATCATCATCAAGTACGATTGAGTCGTTCTAAGAGCATTCTGAATATGAGAGTTAGGCTCATCCTCGATCAATTCCTCGAACGCCACGGCAAACTTTTGAAGATCCATGTGCAATTTCGGGAAATGGTTAACAATCTGCGATGAAAAAAATTATTACAAAATTATCGCTCTGCTTTAGATATATTTAAGTAAAAGCGTTTACTTATAAAATCTGTCTGTTTTATAAAATAATTACACGAAACTGTTAATATCAATTCTTAATACTTTGCTTTCTGTCCACCTTGGACATTATTTTATTTTTATTACATCAATATTTAGAAACGTTTGATTTAGTATTGTGTTTAGCAGCTTGAAAGAAAAAAATTCGGCAAATTTGTGGCTAATTAAATACTTAGATTTGGCAATTGGTTTTTATATTTTATATGTAACATTCTTTTATTCAAATATTTATCACATAACAATAATTTATGCAGTAATTTATTTAAAAAGATTCGTTGCAAGAAACAGCAATTAACATAATTTAAAAATTTTCTTATCTAGTAATTATTTTTCAAAACAGATAGATAATATGCAAATAATCGCGAATCAAAGAATAATGATGCGATCGATAAAACCTAATTTTCGACTTGTATTATCAACTTTTATCGTGTCTAATTCAAATGCCTAAAATCACCGTGAAAATTCTAATCTTTCGAAAAAATATATAATCAAAATTATGACAAAACGCAGAAACAGCGCGGATCGATGTTTTCGCAGTCCGATGATCGGGGCGTGGCAGAGAGAGAGAGCGGGAAGGAGATTGCGCGCCCGGCATCTGGGGAGTATCCGCGGGTCGCGATATCAGTCTGCGTTATCAGCGTGCTCGTATCGAGGAGGCAGACAAGCGCGATTACGCAGCCGCGCGACCCGGCAAACATGAGTGCATATGTATGATGGTGTTGCGCGCGCACTGCACGAAAGACCGCGCTCTCTCCTGTTTGCCTGCTACTTTATAATAATTACCGTCTCATTAAAATTTGTTATTTAACGTTGCGTTAATCAATTGCAACCGGGTGGTCAGCGGGCCGACCGGTTGAAAACGCGCGACGCGACGGTGGTCTGCGACATTGCTCTCTCTTTCCCGCGCACTCGCTATTTATCTTTCACTTGCACGCAATACAGCACTCTGCTCGGGTTGCTCTTTCATTTCTGCTACACGGTAACGACGGTTACGAACGATGAATATTAATGATCGCGAAGAAACTAACGACCTAACATATAATGTTGCGAGAGTCGAACGACGAGGAAACACGTGACGAGAACGTCCAGATGTATAGCCGAAAATACAACAATGATAAATCTTAAAGAGATTGGACTAGAAATTAAGTCCAGTTGAAAAAGGATGATCTATGTAATAATTTTTAATGGATATTCCGCGATTGCAACGACTCTTTAATTATAATATAGATAATTACATATTTCGTGTTATGTTTTATATGATACTAAGGGTTCTTGATGATAATTGCTATTCAAAATTCTTAATGATGGGAAATTTAAATCGCGATTCGAGACATGTACATCGTAAAAAAAAAAGCAATAATTTTTTCAGCGATCGCACTTACCGTTTGAGAATTAGCATCGGCCAATCTTCTTACAAGATTCGTGTCCTTTTTGCCGGGCACCCAGTTGGGTATGTATTGATGATCGCGTATGCCGATTCTAACTCTCTCGTACAAGTATTCATAGTCTCGATTCAAGTAGTCATTCATTGTCAGCTGATGCTGCAATCTAAGAATCTCGAAGTTGGACCTTATGTCCTCCTCCAAATGCTCCGATGAAGTGATTTCAAGATCGGAACCTTCGCCGCATGGCACGTGCCAAATTGGTACTGTCGATCTGGATATCCTTTTTGGCGCGGCAGAAGTGAGAGCGAAGATAGCCGAGACCAAGCAAACTTTCTTGATAAACATATTTGAATTTATTATCGCGAATTTTTCTTGCGGTTAATCTTCGAAGTTCAATGACGATCTCGATTCAATCGACTTGCAGAAAAGCACTGAACAATCTTCTCGATTGATGTTAGATCGTGAACTGGCATCGTCAAACTCTCGTGCTTCCTCCTTATATATGGGATTGTGTAAACAATCAAACGTACGCACGCATGTTCTACGTCTCGTACGGAGAGACGGTGGCATTGCGGTAAAGGTTTTGTCCGTAATTTTTTACCGTTTAGTCGGCGAAACCCCGAAAAGGCGAGTCTTTTACGTTAAAACGGAGACAATTTTTTCGAACATTTTCAAATTAATAATCCCGATACGCGATATGACTTTCGAACTTTCTAATGCGTAACAATGGGTATAGCCATCTTCGTACAATTTTCTCTTTCAATTAATAATAAAACGATTATCTTAAGTATACTTAATATACTTAATATTTTTTATTAAAGTAAATTTGAAACAAAATTTAAATCTCGTAATTCTTATAGCTCATCTTGAACAATATAGAGTAATGTATATTATCATATAAATATGTTTATTTTAATCAATGTATTTGTCAGATATTCTGTACGTAACTATCCAAATTTATCTAATAAGTGACGTGTTCATTTAGACAGTAATGATATCTATTGCCTATGCTTCGCGGATCTCGCCCACATGTATAGATGTTCTGATTTTCCTCGAAACATAAACGGTACCTATCGTCACGCATTTATGGCATACGCATAGGAAGTACGCGAATTCCGTCAGAAATCTCTCGGATTCCGCGCGCGCTATTCAGATACAAAACACCGTTGTGTTTGCATTATGAATCAAAGGGGAAAGCCAAATGTCGTCAAATGAATCGCTAGAAATCCGTAATCGGCATCTCCTTCTTTTTTCCTAACACTTAAAACAATTATTTCTATTCGAAGCTTCAATAATTTGCGCAGCTATCCTTGGAATCGAGAGAGAAGAATGGGACTATAAAATATTTATAATAAAAGGCATCGAGTTTTCTTTCAACGTCTATTATATTTGTTATGATCTTCTGACGTCAAGCTATTTATCGAGGTTTGATCTTGAAATGTTAAATATATATATATATATATATATGTATGTATAATAACAGGTAGAATTATTAAATGCTTATATAAAAAAATTTCTATTTTTGTCATACGGTGCATTTCTCTTATTGTGAATTTATTATAGATATATTTAAGAAGCATAAAAAAATTATTAAAAAATTTGACAAATCCCAAGTTTTTTTTTTGCTGAATAGATGATAATACATTTTATTAAATTATAAAAAATAAAATAATTGTCTTGCACATTTTTTATCTCGGGCGCGCAACCAATATCTAACTCCGATCATTCCGATGGCAAACGAGAATCTTGACGTCAGGAGGTCAATTCTTTCCCGTCGAAATACGAAGATGATGGTGACAAAAACTTTTGAATGAAGTAGACGTAACGTCTCAAACGTATGTTGATTGCGTAAAGGATACGCCATAAAAGGCGATATTATAATTAGATCGTTCGTATATTCGCCGAACTAAGATTAGAAATCTTCTCACGCCGGATTAAGTTGTGACGCGTCGTGACGTATTATTTCGCAAGTGTACATCACGATCGAAGGAAAACAAATTGAGCAGCCCGATTCAAACGCAGAAGCGCGTTATAAGTAACGATACGCGTATCACGCGAAATTATACTTTTCATACACCCGAATCGATTCGCGCGTCTTGTTTACATAATAATATATTTAATAAAATTACTATTTTTAACAAAGAAATTAAAATAAATGTACTCGTTTTTAATAAAAACAATATGTAAATATATTAAATGTAATGGAAGATAATTTCTAAAAATAATTAATTTATCGTTTAAAATTATGTCGTAAATTGAAAATTTATAATTTATTATAATAATTATTGAAATATATATTTAAGTAAATAAATTAGATTGTGTGAGCAGACAACGCTATTTCGGTGATTTTATGCATTTTACATAATGAGCAATTTATTGATGCAGTAGCCTCGCAATTAAATTATAATCGATACATTTAATTTTTACAAGCGCAAAGTGCAACGAAGAGGGATTACAACCTATTCACTCTTCGTGTACTCCTATTACAATATTTGATGCGTCTGGGAAATCTTCCTATAGATAATGAAACTGTGCTATGATGTTGACCTGATCACTTTTATTTACAGAAAAATAATAATTTAATACAGCATATATATATATATATATATATATATTATTATTATATGATTTTAAAGCAGTTACTTTAGAAATTCATAATAAATGCAATTGTCATTTTTATAATTACGGTTTTGTTATTCTTAAAATAAAATACAGCTGAATATGTCTTGAAATAAACGTGTTATAAAAATGAGAATAATTATATGTCACTATATGAAAACAGCAATAAAATTATATTGCAGTAAATATTTAATGACAGTTATAAAAAAATTAGCGTTACTATACATATTACTTATTTAATCAACTACTTAAAATATTATTTAAATATCGCTTTACTGCGATAAAAGGTAGAGAAAGAGAGAGAGAATCATATTTATCAAATAAATTAAATAATAATTCTTATTTATACACATTATTTTTTTTTTTTTTTTGCATTTATTATATAGATAATGATCGAATGCTAAGAGAAACGAAGATCCTTCATATACTCCTGATACTTCCGGTCAAATGTTCGCTTTTGCACATTCATGCAATACGAGCATTTTACAATGTAGCTGAACTAAATTATTATGTGAGTTATTAAGGTATCTATGTCATTCAAACTTCAATTTCATACAAAACAATGGGGTTTATTCGACACGATTACATATAAGTAAAAGAATGACAATAAATAGTATATGCAATGGTAACGTGGTGTACAATAAATAGAACAGAACGCTATATGTATAAGTATGCATATATAACCAAATAAATATGTTACGTTATATCTATAGTGGATAAAATGCATATGTATATTTAAAGTACAAGTGCACGTCTTACGAGTAATTTGAGTCGCGGCACGTCTGCATATGTAGTACAAAATTATGTGTAACGTTAAGATACTAACGTATTCAAGTATCATATATTTCAGTATAAAAAAACATCGGATTTATACGGAAATATAAATATATTTTAATCTATTGTAAAGGATCTTGTCATGCACATGCTGGTGCTCAGGAAAAATCAAGTGAAATGATTTTTTCTTAAAATTCCTAATAATCCTTTATTTTTTCGCATGCGTACGGTCAACGAATTAATTATAAAAGATAAAATTGTCATGTATTCTCATGACAAGGCGAGATTCTACGGTAGACACGCCGGAAAAGAGGAGAGAATCTCATCTACGTCTAAATATCGGTACATATCAATACATGACACCGATATATATATATATATATATATATATATATATATATATATATACATATATATATATATATATATATATATTCACCTATGTATAAACGTAGGAACTCTGTATGTCCGTGTACACTCGGGATATCACAGCTAAACAATATTAAGCTCGCCCTTCGCTTAAGTATGCTAGGTAAAGCTAGAATAAATAGATTTTATGAACAGCCTAAAAACTCGTCGTTGATCCTTTCATATGCTATCGATACTTGCATGTATATCGCATAGATTTGGTCAATTTAATCGAGCCTCGTATCTGTATAATAAACCGTTTTGATCGTAAGTCTTATAATTATATGTTAGCATATCGATATAAATATCATGCGCAAGACGGCCGATCGGACGTGCGAAATGCGTCTGTAAACTTGTCCTTTTTCTTTGAATTCCCTCTCTTTCCGATACCAGCATTTCCATAACATATTTTTCGTTGTCTTCGGATAGCTGAGTGCCTGAGAATGGGCTTGCATGATACGCCTTTTCAGACGCACTGTACAGCCGCGGCTGTAATTTATTGGACCTATATCTCATGAATCTAATCAATTTGAAAATATGCACCGGGTATTTCGAAACATTTTTATCAATGTTATCGGCCATGTCGGCATTCTGTATGTTATTAGATACATATATATATATATATATATATATATAATACTGTTCTAAAGTAGATCTCTTAATACTGTTGTCTCTAGTATGCCGTGTTATTGATAAAAAACTTGTATTACCATAATCAAAACCTGATCCGCGATATTAGGTACTGGAAAGATATTTATCAAATTAAGTGAATGTTTTTCACGGCTGTTGAGATATCTAATCTTAATACAATATCAGGCACAGTTGTCTATTGACGAACTTACGAAAAATATTAAACGAATAAAACTATATATCTGAATGAATGATCTCGCGACGATGGAATAAATATCGAAGTTATGTTAGTATGATATAAGTATATGTTCGATACTGTAAGGCTGTAAAGAGCGATGTGTCTTTAAACTTTAAACGATCAGCAGATCTTGTCGATATTAAATGGGGGGGGGGGAAAAAAAAAGATATAAAAATGGCTCTAGGTATAAAAATAAAGACTTATTAAATACTTCCTATCGCCTAAAATTCTCTTATTTTTAAACGCAAAGATTCCTTAAATTCGAAATGTTATGTATACTCGTTTGTACAAAGATTTCTTTTAATTATTCCAATTTAATTAGTTTCCTCCTCGATATTCGATTCGAGGAACTATTTCGACGCAAATTCTGCTTTTTTAACATTCTGTTCTTTTTCATCTTCAACAATTTTAAACGCCTTTTCTTAAGAATGCACCGCCTTTTAGGATTTTTGTCATGTGATCTAATTTTGCAAGTATCGGGTAACGTCGCATTTAAAATGTTGTTCATTCCTAATGTCCAATCATATACAAAATCGCCATATATTTTCAACACCCCCCAGTCTTGAATCAACATTTGAGTTACGCCGCCCTCTTTAGACCAAAATTCAGGTGTTATTATCGTTGTATTGCGAGGAGAAGGAAGATCGATTTGCAAATTATACATAGCGGTCTCAACCTCGCACAGCATCTGCAATGATACAAAGAAAATGTTAATTTTACACGCTTGCACTTCTACTCGCAAAAGATCGATATTGTCTAACATTACTATACGTTTTACAAAATTTTGTAATAAACTCAATATACATGATCGGAATAATAAAGTTTATATTTTATGCTTGTCAAACAAATTGATTTATAAGAAATTTTAAGCCGGCGACGAAAATGCAAATTTCAATTAATATATAGAAGGTATCGACATAAATCTTGTTAGAGCGAGTAATATACTACAGCTTTACCTGAAGAATCTGATTAAATGTTACATTCATCATCCAGTCCCGAATGTGTATAATGTCAGTGATTTCGACGCTTGAGTTAAGATGAAATTTTTGAAGTTCATGAAACGTAACGGCGAATCTTTGAAGATTATCGTATAAATATGGAAGAAAACGCTGAGGTTTCTGCTCCTTTTCCAGACACAAAACTTTTTTACAATACCACGTGAGCTGCTCCTTGGGCAACCAATTAAATTTGTACTGCCGTCTTTGCATGCGTACAGTATTCTTGTATATTTTCTGTAAAAGAAATGAGATAATATTTAATCTCGTGATTCTTAATTACATCACACCGGATATCTCTTAATGTAATCAAAAATTCTTCAAATTTATATAAACTCATATATGGGAATACATTTTATCGATTATTTACAATTGTGTCATAATTTATTTGTACTTGGTTTTACATTACGATCGTTAAACATTTCTAAATCGTTTAATGACATCCGGTGTGTAACACGAGTAATTGCTATTGATTTTAAAATTAATCCCGCGATATAGGATATGGTGAAATTTAAATATTTATACTGCTCGCTTAGTATAGCTAACTCGCTATAGCTCGCTTCAAAGTGATAAAAGTCGATAAATAAAATATATTGCTCTATATCCAAGCTGCAAGTGACTCATATACCTATACTCTCTAATAGATCAAACAATAATAAAGCCCCTTATATAAATGCATGCATTTCTATGAGGTTTATTAGAAGGATTACAAATATATTTAATAATATCCACACAAGACATATAGACATTTTTATCGAAATGCGTTCGCGCGTCTTGTAACACGATGGAAGTAATTTGTCAACAAATATAAATGATGTCAGAAACACAGAGAGCGCGGGACTTTAGAAAAAGTAATTACACTGGACGTGCGTGGCACACCGTAACCAATGCAAATTGCCGACGGAAAGTAGGATCGTGCACACCGGAGATGTTGCATTGTGAGCACGTGCGAGTCCCCCTCGAGCGACTGCCCACGCGGTTTTACCCCGACACCCCGCGCTGCGATTAATTGCGGAATCGCGGTCGCGAGAGAAGCGCTCCCTCGTGTCTTTCACCTGCGGATCTCTCACCTGCCTCTCCTTTTTGAAACATATGTGGGAGTAATTCGCGACTCGCGTCTTTAGTCGCACTTTCTTCAAGGATTGGTGCAGATAGTGCCGTTGCGACTGGTTGCGGCTCGTCGCCGCACTCGTGAGCACAGTACCACAGGGTTGTAACCAGGGTTCTGTAGTATTTCTCTCTACGGGGGGAGGTTGCTTGCAAACTAAACCTGAAACCGAGTTAAACTCCAAGTTCACGATGAAGAGGAAAGTAACTATCCATGCCGCCGAATCTGTAATGGAAAATTGAAACTTTCGTCAAAGAAATGTTAAAACATACAGTAAAGTTAAAATTATTGAAACTATGAGGTTGGTGAAAAAGATTTTTTATTTTTTTCACATTAAAATCAACCTAATATTTCTCTTTTTTTTTTTCTCTCTCTTCTTCCTCTACTCGTGCGCTGTATATACGACATATTTTCATATAAAAATATTGCACATACGGTATTGTATTTATTTCAATTTAAAAACATTCAATTCTCAGAAAATGCATTTGCATAACTCAATTCATTATTGTTAGGTCGATGGATAAATTGTTAGCGAATTGAAATAATGGTTGCATAATATTTGCAATAAATATACAACTTGATATATATATATTACGGTATAATATTTTTATTTATCAAAGTTCACATATTCAATCGATTGTAAGATAATTCGTTAAAGCCAATAAAGTTAACGGATCACGATTCAGGAAAGGTCGCGCGCTATTTTGCATGTAAGAGTAACAAATGTGAATAAAGAGAGGAGAGAGAGAAAGGGAGGAATGGAGATCCTTCCGACTTTCACACTCGGCATACCTATATGAATATACCTATAGGTATCTATCTATCATCGCACCTACGCGTCAATTTAGCAGCGAGCAATTGTCGCCCCCGCAATAGGAAATAGATTGCAAATCAAGATTTATTGTACAATTAAACGTCACAGCTTGCTGCAACTTTTCTCATAACTTGATACGTTGCAAATTTATTCCAAAATGACTTTTAAAAATTTTTCCGCACGCTATTTGCAATACTTGCCTATTGATAACATTAGAAAATGATATGTGATAAAGATAAATTTTTTATTTTTATTGACTCGTGTTTCTTTTTCTTTTTTTTTTTACTTAACAACGCTCTACTCCCTTTTATTGTTTCTTTCTCTCTATATAAGTACATTGAATAAAAAAATGTTGTGAACATAGTATCGAGATGTATGCATGCGTGCCTGTTCCTCACGATTGACATCGATGGAAAGATTCGTCGCTCTTCGTTCTCGGAAACTTTGAGCGTATAAATGGGCGGAATTTAATTATTGTTTTTATACGTATGTATTTAATTCTTTCCATTTCTCATGCTTCGTTTACATTGATTACATATTGCGTTAGTTTTTTTTAAATTAATAAATTTTTTATTCTGGATATGGCCCGTAGAGAAGATTGAAACATATACGATATTTGCTTGTTTTTGCTTATATCAATTGTAATTACATTAAAGAGTTTTTATCTTTCTCTTAATTATTATAATTAAATTTCTTAAAAGTTTCAAGACACAAGAAAAGCTTTATTAAAAGAATGAGAAGTTGAAAGGGGAGAAGAATTAATTTAAAATCTGTTAGAAGGGAGGAAAACAGGAGTTGAAAGAAAAAAATATCATATTTTGTTTTTCCCATGTGCAATCACGCGTGTTTGTTAAACTCCCAATGAAATCTGTATTGTATGATACTTAGCATCACGTAAACGCATCGTATTGAATCAATTCTCCATCAATGGCATTCAGCATCCGCGAAATCTAACATCGCTACTATAGCTATAACGCTGTAAAGACCGACAAAGATTTTATGGATCATTGTGTGGGTAATTAATGCGCGTTGATAGTTGGCGCGTGCCCGCAGAAAATGGCGTATAAATCCATTCGAAGTGACGATATGGGCGCTCTCTCAGGTGTAAGGCGTAATGGCAATTCGATACGATATGGCAGTTCGTACAATTCGCACGTCGGTCACGCGTCAACTAACGGTGCGTGGCACAATCATCGCGCGGCGAAAGCGCACACGCGCTACGTATTTGCGCGTGTGTACCGTGTGTCTGTTCTTAATAATTGACGTTTCGACAATAGTTCTTGAGGTAGTATCGCACAGCGATATTTTTTTCATTTCCATCATTGAAAATGAAAAAAAATTAATAAAAATGCATAAAATAAGATATATTAAGCTTATATGAATTAGAATTTGACAAAGTATCTTATTGTTAGTATTTCTTTTCGAGAGACAAAAGATAAAAAAAAAAAAACTTTGTTTATATATATAATTGCAATTATCTAATTTATTTTTAATTTTTTTGAATTGATTTAATTCACGAGTCAATTTTAGTATTTGCTAATATCTTACAGTACTTAATTAATGTAGCGAGAGTATTTAAATTCGATAATTTGATCATTTCGTTTTTACGCGCGACGCGATATCAATTTGCGCGCGGAAGACGTAACAATAAGTTCCAATTCGATTAGTCCGTTAGCGGGAAATACTGTAGGAAGCAAGTTGTGTGGTTGTGCATATTATCATAAACTCACGCCTTTTCTTCCGGAATCGCCCCAAGCAGTTTCAAGCATCATGTATTGTCGGCTACGCACATGGCGTGGGCGTACGCTAAAGGTGCACCCAATATTATATACTCTCCTAACGACGATCGCTCCCAACTATATAAATTTACGTTCTTATTTAGCGATTACCGATTTCCTGCGTGTATTATTTTGCATCTGAGGGGGTGGACAACTACAAAGCATCTTTCTGCCAAATTATTTGTTCTCGACAGGCTACGATTTAATTTCGCTTGAGCGCAGTATATCGGTAACTAAAATAGATAACTATATTCTTAAGAATTAAATATCATAAACGAGATATAATTAATCGAAACTTAATCTAAAAATTATGACATGGAATTGTTATGTTTAAGTGTTTCAGATCTTCGATATTTTGCTTATTTCGTACACAATAAAAAGTATTATAATCATATTGTGTAAAATTATGTAAATAATTTCATGACATACATAAAATAGTTGGCGATAAATTTTAATTAATATAAAATTAATGCATCGCAAAAAGAAAACTATGCTCCGCAAGAAGCGCCATGCATTATTTTCTGGTATAACATGCCTGTAATCGCGATCTACCTATGGACCACTAAATCGCGCGCAATAACCACGTTATTCCTCTATAGGATTTCATCGCGTGCAATTATTCGAGCGGGCGCCTCATCCTGTTTTTACCGTACACTCTCATTACGCGCGATAATATCGATTGAAAACACGTTTTGGAATAAAACATCCATCATTCGTACGGTGAAATTATCCCAAAATATACTTCTTTTCAACGATTCGCATTCCGAGCAGTGTCGTGTCCGACATGGGGTAGTTGCCTCCGCGCATTTAATGCATGCTTTCCTCGTCCCTCGATAGGGCTCCGCCAAGGTGGAATCGCGGCTATTCTCCGCGATGGATTCCCCGGATGCCAGTAGTCGGACGATCGGTCGGCCCTCCGGTCATTTGGCGAAAAGGGGGCGGGAAACGGGCAAGAGCGGTGCTCTTTTTTTCCGCGGCACACGGGACGAAGATTGTTGGTTTTGCAGCACCGGTACCGCGGTGGTGAATGCCCCAGGGCGGCAAAAGGCGGTTGCTGGCTTTCTGGGAACGGGTCGGAGTCCCGGCCGTACCGGGAGCGATGATTGCGTGGTGATTAGCCTCCACCTTCGCCTCTTTGGACCGACGAACGGAGGACGGTGCAGAGGAAAGGAGCGGGTAAGGGAGAGCAGAGACGCGAGTGAGGCATCGGGAGATGTATAGCACGGTATTCATCGTCGCTGGGACGAGTGTGGGAGCGAGGTGCCCGATACGAGCCATTCGGGCTGGCTTCGCGGATTCCGTATCGCGGAGAGCGAGAGCGACCACGTGCGTTGAAAAGTGTACGGAGATGAGAGATGGATAAAGAGAAAATGGCAATACGCGCCTGTCATCGCATATACGTTACGGATAAGCGTCTCATTTTGCGGCAAGTTGAAAATAATTTTCGAATAATGCATTTTCAATCATTTTCATTGATTATGTCCACGCGGGGCGCATGAAATATCCAAGTGAATACTAATGAAAAAAATATTTGAAGAAATTTTATATTGTCGATACAACTCCCATTTATATAAGCTATATAGGAAACTAGATTAGAGATGATAAACTGTAAGAGAGAAATTATTAGCGATGACGCATCTTGATAGATATCTCGGAGATACCGTACGTGCGAAGCGTCATACATCTTTATCGTGAAAAACGCGCGCCTTTCGTTATCGCAACGTCATTCATGGAAGTATGTAGGACGCGTACTCGCGTCTCTTTCTACATTTCTCCTTCGAGTACTGCGCGTTTAACGTAGTAGATATACGCGTAAGTAACGTTTATATGCCGAAAGAATCACCACGCTCCAATTGAGTCTATAGCGAGAATATCGCACGACGGGTGAACGCACGGCGAGTACCATGCAAAAGACAGATTATACGTAGCTCGCAACATTTGATACGGTATGCGTATCGGGGATCGTTGGGAGAAGTCTACAGAGGCGTCGGGTTTCTCCCTCGCTCGAGTTCTGAATCGAGCGACGATTAAAAAGTCAACGAGAGAAATAATAAATAATCTGAACGGCGAAGGAAGCGAGATTGAGCTATAAACGCATCGTGTTATTGATCGCAGCGCGTAATAAACACGTGCTAATTATGCAAATTACGTTACTTATTAGATTCAATAATAAACATGTAAATGTAATTAACGCGAGGAAAAATGGCATCTGACACGCGGTATCATTTTCATGTGGTCATCAGACGAATATTATGAAAGTAAATGAATGAAAATGCGATTGAATCATTCGTGACACGACTCTCTGACGCATTGTCTTCAAAACTTTTAATCTCCGCTTAGACCGGTTTTTCTCCCCGAGACCGCAGCTTCCCGGGTATATTATTCAGCTTTCGTTGAATATGAATCAGGCAGGGTGCGTCAGTGCGACGAACACGCTCGCCAACCGGACAATATCCCCGGGACTTTCTTCCCGAACCGGCCGGCGCAATCGTTTCTGCGGACGACTTTGATTTACGAGGTACGCGGGAAAACTCGAGCCCGACTAGAGCCCGCGCGAGAGAGTTCGCAGTGTCTCCGCCAATGGAGGAGAGTCCCGGACCTTACGGATGCAGCGAGCAGATTAGCGGGCCGCGCGCAGATTTGCATTTTGTATGGCCGGACTACCACGCACATCGGGGGAGGGGGGGATAGTCGGAGGAGGGCGACCCCGTCCATCCATAAAATGCCGGCTCTGAGGGGTTTTAAGTTGCCAGAGTTCGCGCGTCAATCTCCATCCTTTACCTCCTCCCGCCAATTCCGCCAATTTGCGCGCTCCTTTTGTTTTCTACCACAGCCTCCTATCCCCGCCGTTCTCCCTCGCATCTTCTTTACGTCTACCTGCCGAGCGTCGCCGACGCATCGAATTATCAAAGGTGTCTCTACGCTGACGCGTCGTAAAACGTCCGTAATACGCGAGCTAGGCGCCTCGGTGTTACGACGATATGGATCACTGATGTCATACTGGCGTCACCCGTCGTTTATATCCAGAGGTGACAATCTACCGTTGGCATCGGTGCCGAGAATCGATCTGAAACGACGCTCCGCAACATGGGAAAGATGAGAGGGGAGGGAAAGACGTGCGGCGAGCAGGAATGCACGCGGTCGATTACTATACGGCGTTCAATGTCATCGTCGATTACGTTATCTCGATTCCTCTCGCGGCCGGCGATAGGCCGCACACGCGAATGTGCATACGTGAATAGAAAGCTCCCGCGAAGGTTTTTTTTTTCCTTTCCCTCTTTCTCTCTTTATCTCTCGTTCTTTTTCCTTTCCTTCGACTCCTTTTGATAGCAAAGATTACGTAAGTCATCCGACGTTTCTTTCGCCGCTATTCAAAGAGAACGGAATACGCGCCGTTAAATGACTTCTTATGCCTTGATTCCGCTGCAGGTAAAGGATATCCGATTTGCGTAGTATGCGGGACGCATTTTATACCGTGACGCCTTGTTTAATCTCATGAATATTTCCTCTGATAAGATGTAAAAGAATACGACGATCTAATCTGACACTGAGAGACACAATAGTATATATGATAGTAATTAATACACTATCTATCTCAAGATTAACGTATTTGAATCGAGATACTTTTCTTTTTACAAATCAATTAAAAAAATAAGGTAGAAAAAAATTTCTTTGAATCTTTTTCATCTTATCGTACGGTCATGTCAAAATTACGCTATGTTTTTTCTTGCTTTTGGAACGAAAGCTTTGCCGGTCGGATTAATTATCTTATCTCATATTTGCCTTATGTTCCGCCAGATCGATATACGAAGATAAATCATATTAATTCTACCTTAATAACAGTTTGTAAATAACACGCGTGAACGTATAAGAGAAAGCTTGCACTGAATTATATTGTTAACCGAGACGGTAGGATCTCGCGCGGAAGAAATCGCGTTGTAAGTAATACATAATCACGTTACATAATTACTTCGGACCCATTGATGTCTGAGAAACGGATAATTATATGAGAATAAGATGTTACATAGAATTATTCGATAATATCGAATATACAGTAGTATATTCCAGAACTTGCAACTTCATTTTTAATGATAGATCTTTTTTGGCAAATTAATTTTTTTTAGGAATAATCACGATAAATAAAAATGTTGAGAATTAAATATTTCTTTAAGAAAATTTTAACACAAAACATATATTCTAACGCTGTAACATTTCACGCTTTTGAAAGAGGAGAGAAAACTATTTATTTTAATAAACTAACGCAAGGGAGAGACACATCGTTAATAACAATAAAATACATTATCTTAGAAATCGAGATAATCGCATCAAATGTTATAATGCGATAAAATCACTATATTTATATTTAATTAATAATTAATACGCGTTATCAATTCCAGTATTTCTGTCGATCCAGGTCTCATGCTCAGATGCAATTAAAAAAATATATATATATTGAAAAACGTACAAAATTTAAATTGTAATGTATATTACCTTTTTTTTTTTTTTTTTTTTTTTTTTTAATACGATACTATCGTTTATCTCCTATGCTTTCATTTTAACGGGTTTAATTACTTACACATTAAACACATTAGAATAAAAATTTCTGTGGAAAGTATTGTGGACAGATCAGTATATTTCAAATCATATTTTATATCATAATTCATGCATTTACGCATCCAAATAAGTTGGCAACGTATAAGGAAACGTCTTAGCGGACTCTTGAAACTTCCGTTTATCCATTAGACTCGTAAGAAGGGTGCGCACAATGGATAAGAAACTGGTCGTTTGGTCTCGTCGCAGTCGAGAATAATTCGCTATTTGTCGCGCAGTCGATTCCGCGATGTATCTTTTACGAGCGACGGGATAAGGATGCATTCACAATGCAATGGTTCGAGTACATCCGTGCTTTCTCTCTGCGATTTGCACACATTCGACTCTGAGATCCGCGAGAATGATGGCTTTGATAACGGCAAGTACGCGCATGCATATACGCAAATCAATCGATGACAATGTTTCGCCGCAAAACGAGACCGTCATACGCGACTACGGGACTATAAAAACACGCGCGTACAGCACGTGTGCCCCGTGTTAAAGAAAGCAGAGGCCATCGTGTGGCTGACGACGGGCGGTCTCGGACCGGGACGAACATAAAATCGAACTCTCACGCCGCGGCCTATACAGGCCATCTTTACGATGATCTCGCGTAACGTGAATATACAGAGACGTCAGCGGGGCCTTCGGATGGAACTAGATACGTGTGTACCACGCCCTTCCGTCCATCCTTTGGGCCCTTTACGATTTTCTCGCGTAGTGAAACACGCCGATAACGGCCTCGACCTCAGATCGTAAAGATGGTAGATTCTGTCATCGCGCGCCCTAGTGACCAGGCATACGTTATATCGACAAGAAATATTCTCAGGTCTTAATATACAATACTATGAATGATATATCGTATTATATATCACTTTGAGATTGTCGCTGATCGACTTCCCGCGAATATACGCGATTAATAATATACGGCAATAATACGCGATAAATGCCATCAACGTTTCGCGTAAAAAATAGTCGTATACTGTGAACAATGAAAAAATATGCGTAATATCTTTTCTCTTTTCAATATATATTGTATCTAAATTTCTGCATTTAATTAATCCATTCTATTGAAATTCTATTGCATAAAAAAAGAAGCGTGCCACGCTCGATGCACTATCGGATCATATACAATAATAGAAACTAACTCTTTAGCTTTCGATGGTCCGATGGTAATTTCGTCTCATGTATATGCAAGAAGAGCAAAATTTGTCAATCTGGTCAATCGGCGTCAGAGACGCAACGTGTAAAAGTTAGGAGCGCGATCGAGTGAGCCGCGCGAGCACGTGATGCCCGTGTGTAAACCGTGATGCACGTGACTCGTTGAGCCGACTACTAGTGAATTGCGAGGCGCGTCGTACGTGTATTTTGCATGCGCGCGTATACAGGCTCGGTGTGGTCGCGCCGATCATTGAACCGGCTTCTAACACAATGACAGTGAATCAAAGTTGTCGGTGGTCAGGCACTGGGACCAGGCCCCGCTCTCCACCTACGACATTTGCGCGGAATACGCGAGGCCCGTTCGATACGTAAACCGATTTTACGAAGCGTCCACGAAATGAATTTTTTGCCCATTCGCAGACGATCGCTGCCTACGCATCGCTGGCAAGGCTTATACGTATTGTCTCGTTTTAACGGCGCGGCAGTGTAGTCGGTTACGAAACTTGTGTCGCGTTGATAGATTTAGTCCGAAAGATACTAACACAACCAGCTCCTTTTTCCAAGTTACGAACGGTCGAGACATATTGTAAAAAATGAATTAGCACCGTAGTAACTGAATATGTCGGATTAAATTTGAGGACGGACATGACAACTTGTCTGACCCTGAAAGCTGTCAAAAATTTGATCGCCTTATCTGATATTATTTGAAATTATGTAATTTTTACTTATGAAAAAGAAGATGAAGTCAGATATTATGAAAATTGATCAAAGATCTATTAAAAGAAATCTCCATTATATAAACTGATCGAAGAATATCGCTACGTAAGACATCGACGCACCAAGTTTCGCCTATCCTGTATATACAATACTGAATCGGTCCCTTGTCACATTTCATCGCGTGTTTTCTTCACCTTCTACCCACAACAACGTTTTAGGTATCATGACACCGGGACAATAAGTATCCTCTTCTCCCGCTCGGTATAATAAACTAGTCGGTCGCAGATGGGAGTATCGGCGAATTTACACTCGGTATTCTTCGAGCAAAGAACGCGACCGTTTTTGCCAACCTCATCTCGATCGTGTATCTTATGTTAGTCTGTGTCAAGCGCATTCAACCCGTACGACACTTCGCGTATCGACATGAATGAATCGCTCATTGCTCATTGCGCGTGCGACCTCAAGATAGAGAATAGCAGCCGCACGATGGATGATGTCAGGTGGCAAGAGATCGCGAACGGGGATTTGTCTTCGACTATTGCTTAGCGAGTGTTTCGCAATTGACGAGACTCGTCGTATTTAGAAAAATCAATATGCACAGCGACTCTCGTCGTATTTACGCAACTAATTAGCTTAATTTTTTTCCATTGTCATTGAGAAAGTACTCCCAAAATATTAAAATCAAAGTTTTCATAAGACTGATATATATATATATATATATAATATAATAAAAAATGGCATTCTCAGAGCCAAGCGCGGTAAGTAATGCGCAACGTGTTTATTAACAGTGATAAATTAATACAAACGTAAATTACGGACGTTTCGGCCCTTTATTCGGGCCATCTTCAGTACAAAAATTAATCTAACGATAAATTGAACGTCGCATAGTCGTAAAATTAAAGATACGTAGTCATAGAATAAAATTGAATAAAAATACCGAAAGTTTCTCACATCCTCGTGACAAACGTTGATAATTGTTCCGTTAATGCCGTTATCTAACGGTATCTAAGGTAACTAACTTTGCGGTTGTTACGCCGAAAATCAGAGTCTGACTTGTAAAAACTCATGTCGATACGTAATGTACCTATGGATCGAGCAAGAAGGAAATGAAAGATAGAGATGTGAGAGATTTACGCGATCTAAAATTAGAAACAATGATGCAACTTACAAATGCAATCGACGCTCCACATGCTGTATGATAATATACGTGAATGTAATTAAAGTTATTGTGTAAGATTAAGAGAGAGACCGACTTTCTAGCTATTGAACGGAGTAATGAGATCGATCATGAACGACAAGGTGAAAAAAGAAAATAAATAACAATAATGACAATAATAACGATCTTAGCAAAAATATGATGAGTTAACATTAAAAAAAACAAAAACATAACGGTGTAAAAGGTAAACAATAATAAATGAAAATAAATAAAAATAAATGAGTTAAATATGTGAAATTAATAAGATGATACAATAAATCAACAAGATAAATCAATAAATTAGATATATGAAATTAAAATCAAATTTTAGAAACCTTATCAAGCACAAAAGAATACATATCGGGAAGAGATTCCGTGTTCGTCTGCAAATTCAAATTCATTTCTTCTGTCTTCTGATGTATAAAATTTCAGAAATCGATTTTACTCCATCCCAATCAAAATCATAATTGAAATTTATTCTATGATTAGTAATAACCGAATGATCGTTCGCGTTTCTCCTGATGTGATTTTTTTGCTCCGTAATACGAGTATTTAATTGCCGTTTTATCTGCCCTATATATGAGGCATCGCAATCATCGCGATCAATTTTGTATAATTGACGTTTTGACGAGCCGACAGGGGACAGGGATCTTTATGTACTTTAATAAACGAGTTCAACTTATTAAGACTCCGATATAAGACAGTTTTACATTTAAATTTTTGTTGATTTTTTTAAATTGTTCGGATATCATAGGAACATACGGAATCGTGAAATACGAGACGGCGTCTTCTTCATGTGTAGAACTTTGCGAATTATAATTAACCCTGTAAAGCAGATGCTTTAGACGTTCATGTAAAAGGCGGAAAATAAAATTCAGAGGATAACCGTTGGTCTAACAATATAGATGGTCCAATTTAACATGGCCCGAATAAAGGTTCGTAATTTATATTTGTATTAATTTATCACTGTGTTAATAAACACGTTGCGCACTACTTATCGCGGTTGGCTCTGAATGCCATTTTTTATTATATTTGATTTTAATCTCGAGAGCCTCTATTATTATTATTATATATATGGAGTTTACAGCGAAATAATGATAAGCGCTCATGTTAAAATATGATGAATTCTAGAATTAAAACATACGGAAATAATTGAATTGGAAATAAAGCGCGGTAAGCGTTTGATATTGCAGCTGCATACACCCACTTCTAAAGCACACTCTACTTTTAAAGCGGTCGACGCATTTAAAGGTGCTTCCTCTAAAGATGACTGTTTCAAAGAATGTAAGATACGCGTTATAATTTCTACGTGTCGTGCATAGCTGCGGAAGTGAACACAGTGCCAACGGCAAGCTTCGTCCTCCGTAATTGCTATCGTAGGTGGTGGAATGGAAGGAAGAGTTCGCGCTGGAGCCTCGTAAAGCTCGGCTCGCTATGCAGCGTGTAATTTAAACATTACCATCACTTCTGTACCACTCGCATTGCCAACTTCTAGGTCTACGCAACGAACAAAAGTGCGGTCAACATAATAGTCTGTTAATGACAATAATTGAGAGTTGATGAAACACAGAAGAATGCTCGCGCGTGTGTAGCTATGTGCGTGGATGGGATCGGATTTAAAAAAGTTTGACGAAAAATATGGAGCGCGCGTTATCCAATTTGGGATGTTCAAGGATTCCTTATTAAGCATCGACCGGCTTCAAGCTTGTTATTAAGCAATCGGTTAGTATGCGATTTACTATAATATCGGAGAAATAATATTAAAATCCGTCGTTATTTAAACGATCGGTCAAACACGGCAATCAAGTAAAAACCGATCCCGCCTAATGTAATCCTTAAAAAATATGTCGGTAAAATGAAGCGTAAAAAGAGATGTTAAGAAAATACCGCAGGATATATTAAGAGTCAGAGGAGTCGCCTTGAGAAAGCAACGAGAATGATCCGCCGACGCGTCTTAAATGCAGCATAGAAAAGCTGCCGATACTTAATGCGCTCGTAAATCCGAGTAATTAGCGACTCTTTACGGATAACGAAACCGCGAGTAATCCTAAATTACAATGCGGGAAATTTTATCTCTTTCAAATTACGTATTGAATTAATTGTCGGCAATTCGTTAGGCGATTGTAATAAATCTACCCACAAATAAATATCTTGAATGTAGGTAGAAGCAGCTAAATAAATGAGCAGTTTAGCTAATATATTGTATTTGAGAGTAATCATATATATTATGTCTTTCGAATCTGCTACCGACAGAGTGTAATCGCATAATAGTTTTATTTAACATGTTTTCCATATGCTAATTTACATACTTATATACAAATACTAGATATCTGTTATACACTTAACGTACAACTACTGTATGTACTTAATATTGTAACTTTACAAGATAGACGAAGAAATGTTTAAAAAAAAAAATCCGCGCATATATTTATCTTATATAACAAAGATGACTCAAGGATATCCATTGGATTTTATCATATCACGTGCATATATAATTAGTTCTACTACACATAAAATTAGTATCAGATATTACACATATAGATGTGTATATCTTCACTTTATTCTTATGCGTTAGCTCTTTCGTTAACATATCTACCAATAATAGTATTATTTGTCGATAATTAGACTCGTTAAGTATTATTTTTCCGCTCACGTTATAAATATAATCGCCGATCCATTTTAATGTTTACCGCACGAAGCGTCTACATGCGCTTTTTTTCTCACACGTTCGATGAAAAAGACAAAAAGAAACTTTCGATGTTTCTCGTGGCATTTCGTATACAAATCAGTGCAAGTAAACGTGTAAGAGATGCGGAAACGCCGCATGAAAGTGTCGACATCGGCGACACTCGTAAAAATTCCCAATCGCACGCGATTGACTTAATCGAATTGTTTATAAATCGTAAACAACACGAGAACATTCCAGAATCGTAATTTTGTGTACCATATGGCGAAAAATCCGAGAACGAAATCGATTCTAATTAGCGGATAGTATGTTGATAGAGAACAAGAGAATCTGTCAGAAAAATGAATAAGAAGGTAAAAAACTGAAGTTTTTTTTTCGAGAATCTGATTTATTCTTAAATATATAATATCCTATCTTGACTCTCTTTTTCTTTCCGTGTATTTGCCTGTGCATGTTTCGAATCGCTACTTCGGTTGTAAGTACGATTAACAAATTACCGCAAAAAATAATCCCGAGCTCTCGACCAGATCGTTCGATGCTTCATCGCTGACATATGTGGTATCTCATCAGAATTAAATGCAAGCTACGTAATATATGCTTGTCTGTGATTTAATTATATTATAATTAAAAGAATTCTATATCAATTGTTTAATCTAATTTTAAAAGCCAGATATAATATAATATTGGAAATTAGAAATAGTAAAACTAAATAGAACTAAATATAACTATTTTCCCTCGCTTCCTTTTTCTTTCTACATAATTAAATATTCTAATTAGTAGAAATTTGCAAAACCTTAATTGAGATGATTATTATTATTTTTTTTTTTTTTTACTATTTAATCATAATGGATAAATAAAGGAAAATCAAGATTATAAATCAAGACATTAAATTAACATCTAATGTTATAGAGAGAAATATTGCTCTATTGTCTGATTTCTATCTTAGATCGAATCTTAATAGCAGGCATCACTTAACTGAAAGTCAGCGTGATGTTTTCGTAAAAGACAATTCGCGGTAGAAAATTAATTCCATTGCGAGATATACGATGAATCTTCGACTTTTATATGCATATAGTAATTCTTCGATGTGTCACGCGTGGTCTGAGCGCTGGCATAATATTTTCATTTCACGCTGGAGTGCTCGTCTGTCCCATAATATGTCCAGTGAACCCTGCTGAACCCAAAACCACAACCCAGTACGCGTCCAAGTCGCTCTTGGGACCTTACTTTTCTTTTATTTCCGTTGCAGGACGTAAGTCACTCGGTGACACTAAGGGACGTACAAAAATTTCACGATGTAATTCGTGTCAAAACTTCGCGCTGCATAGGATGCCGCAACAAAAATATTGGTTTAAAAAAAAAAATGTTATATGCCGAATTCACGGAAAATGATAATTATTTAGATGGTAGCCAAAAACTGCATCAATCATTTCTGTATTATCAGTAATCGAAAGGAAGAAAACATTAAAGCGCCTCGGCGGGATTAATATCTCACGATGACTTTGAGATTAGATGAAAATAGAAATCATGAAATTGTCAGAATTTAAAGCCGGCGACTCGGCTCGATTTGACAAAAGAGAGAAAGGTTTGTCTGAGAATTGTTTGACTCGTCCTTTTCGTTCGTTCTTTCCCACCACCGTAAGGAATTGCTTTCGTCCCGCGTATACGTACGAAGGTAGTCAATTTCCTTTCGGCGAGGGGGTGCCGTAAGAAAGACGCACGACGTGCTCGCGACGGACGCGATACAGGCCTGGACTCCGGAAGAGTCACCAAGTGGCGTCGACGCCGCCGTCATCCTCGTCCGCTGGTCCGCATCGTCGTCACTTTCAGCAACGATGGGGACCACCTCCGGGACGCGCACGAGTGTTTAATAAACCGGTTAAGGCCCGTCTCCGGATCTGTTTGCCTTCGGCTTTTGTAACTTTACTAGTGTTGTGACTCGAGTCCGCGGAGCCTACATGAAAAAAAAAAAAAAAAGGGGGGGTCCGCGATGGTACCCGAGCAAACAGTTCGTGTGTGTCTCGTATCAACACGACGCGCGTCTCTATCGGCGGCTGTACCTTCTACAGAGTGATGGGGAACGTGGAGATGGAAAACAGACAGCTCTCGGTGACGAATTCAAATTTCTCATCCCGAAGTTAGAGTCACCCTTTGACGGGGAAGTTTTATTGCGTAAGAATGCGATTGCATTTCGGATTCGTACGTTATTATTTATATTTCGGATCAATGTCTCTTTAAATACTATTGAGATTATTAGGCAACGATATTAAAATCCATGTTGAATGGCTTAGAATATAAAAAGAACGGAGATCATTTATATATTTTTCTTACCTCATATATGCTATTCGATATGAGCGTATAGTAAATTCTACTTTTAATTCCGGTTATGCGTTACAAGTTACTATTGAAGCGTATGACTGATTATGTACAGCAAATTAATTGTGAATTAATTCAAGCAATTATTTATAGTAAATTGGAACTCTCTAAATAAGTATGAGAGATTAAATAGATAGCAATGAGTAAGACTAGTTCGGAGGTGGCAGTGACGCGGAACAACGGGCTATCGCGGTTGAGAGAACCGCTTTTAATCCACAGAAAATAGAAATAAATAGATATGATCGAATATAAATTATTCATTGCGGTTAAATATTATGTGTATCAAGATAACGTTAAAAATGAATAATTGAAATAACCAATGATATAAATTCTTAAAATTTTTGTCAACGGATACATTTATACCCGAAATAAAATGAATAATTTATTTATTATTTGCTTAAGAATTTGATTTGATATAATTGAAAATCTACATCTTAAAACTATGTTTAGTTATAATAGAATATTGATAATATTGTACTTTATTTTATATATATATATATATAATTTTGCATCACATTCTTGTAATAAAGATTCATTTATTAAGAGAGTCAAATAGCTAAAGAAATGTTTATGTATTAGTAAATGTGCAAAGAAAATGCTAACGATATAGAGGTCGTAGGTGAATTAAACTATTGATATCTATTTTCTTGAGCCCCGGACTGAGTGAAGCCAAATAAACACACTAGCAACCTAATCTCATGTACTGACTCATTTCAATGCTTAGTCACTAATTAGCGAAACAAGAATTTTTTAAGCGCGCGTGAAATCATAAACATTGCAAAGTAAAGTTAATTCGTCTAAAGCGATAACTAATAAAAACACAATTTTCTTACTAATTATAAATAAATGATATGTGTAAATAAATAAATATAATTAATATAATTCTCTGAAAGATGAGCAGGATGTATTAATTACGAATGAAACAAAATATATGCACGAATGTTGTATCATTTCCGCAAACAATGATACTATAAATCATGCGGCTATCAGTCTTTCAGCGTTATGTGAGAAACGTTTGCATTGTTATCGCAAGAAAATAAAGCTTAAGCATAGTCGCTTAAGCTTGAGATTAAATTAGTACAAGAGCTCGTACAATTGCTATGTCGATTAATTTTTATTTTTTTCGAAAGAAGTATTTTCACACACACACACACATATTGTCTGCTCTTTTTAAAATTGTAGTTCAACATATGAAATAAAATTATCTGTATTGATAATATTAATTAATATGAAATTAATGTTTTGAATATATATGATGTGAGTATTACGTTTATAGCGTTTATTGAAAATTTATTGAAAATTTATTGTTAAGTTATATCATACAGAGATTATCTATGTATGAAAATGATGCAAATAATACATATGTTTAAATGATATTAAAGATATATATAGATCAGATTTCTTAATAATAATATTAATAATGTCACGATATGCTTTTAACACTCTGAATAAATAGAATTAAGTTGATACAAACTCTAATTTAGTGATGATAGATGGATTTTAATAGATGAATGAAATTAAGAATTTGCATATATTTAAACTGTAAATTACTGAAACGTTGCATACAATGAAAAATTATCGTACAAGCGTAATTATAATATAAGAAAAGGATCTTGTATCCTTTTTCTTTAGGCATTACGGGAAGAATAAATGAGGGACAAATATTTTCTGACAAAAATGATATTGAATGAAGCGAAAAACAGTCGCGCATTGATCACGGAATTCAAGAAGCGAATGAAAAGCTGTACATTTAAGAAATTTGAATAACAAGTTAATGAGATAAATTATAAATGCGCGTTTGCGCTAAATTATTATGAACGTTCGTTTGTTAGAAAACGCGGCTCAATTATCTTTTTCTTTCTGTCCGTCTTCTTCAAGTAAGATCACTAACCCCCAGTTGAGCGCAATCGATAACGATGATAAAAACAGCGCATTGTGCGAATTAAGAGAAACGGTATCTTAAACGTCGCGGATTCCTCACGTGTCATTGCATCAATATATATCATTATGTTTCAGTAAAACTTGTCGTCAGTTTTGACGATCATTTTCTTTCATTTAGTTTTGCAAACTCGGCGTGACATAAATGCGTAGCGATTTTCATTCTCTTGAAAGCGCAACGCGATCTCGCGGAGACGTCAACGCCAGGAGTGAAGTAACGTTGTAATGTATGCCGGCGAGAGAGGAACGCGACACGCGCCAACGCAACGTAATATCCGCGAAATGTTTTCGTCTTGTTGTTGGCAAATGTTTGCGCGTGGCGAATATCTCATCTCCGCGAGACGATGCGAAAGCGAAATATATATATATATATATATATATATATATATATATATATATGCGCGTTAAAGAAAGTGCATAGAATTCAACAATGTACACACACCGCCTTAGTGTGGCGAGGGCGAAGGCTCCGGCCACCAGCAAATCAAAGATCATCTCTTCCTCGTTCTCCTGCGGGAAAGTCCTCGGCTGCTTCGGGTGATAGATTCCGCTCGCATCCACTTACACACTCCGCGATCCCTTGGCGAATCGGTGATCGGAATTGCTCGAAAAATGATGCTGTTATTGTTCGCTATCGTCCACCGTCGCCGGGCGACAAACTGTCACGCGATATCGAAATCCTCGGGTTACCCAGGAATCGAGATCGCGAAAGATGCACGAAAATTATTGTACGTCAGATGAATGTCAAAGTGACGTAACAGCGCACTAGAAATTTCCACATGGTCAAAGTTTCCGCAAGATAATTTTCGTATTCGGTCGGCTTGTTTTCCGTCAGGATGCAATTGACGCAACGCAACCGGCTGTCTACCTGCGCCGCGATAAGATCCTGGTAGGTCCCGCGGATGGTCCCACCCCCGTTGACATTCGAAGGGATGATGCGGGCCTAATCTAAAATTCCTGCCGGAGCTCCCATTGACTCTTCGCAAACTTTCTAGAAGAACCACCGGCGCGGTAGACCATTCGGCTTGCCGATCTCGTGGTGACTGAGTGGGTCCCCCGGTTGCGACTTCCAGTTACTCACTCGAGCTCACGGACTCGCTATTCACCTCGTCCTCTCGCTCTCGCACACTCACCGGCACTCGGTCCCACCACTCTCCCTCTTGCCACTGCCTCCAGCCCCCTTCCGTAGTCCCACCGTAGTCCTCGGCTTGTCAGTACGTCCTCCCTGTCCTCCCACCTGCACGCACGCCACCCTTGTTGCGCGATCTCCGCGTGGGGAGACACACTGTACGATGAGCATATGCATCGGACCCCCGGGGGCCACGTTGATCTCGTTGCGCGAACGAAATTCGTCATTAGACTCACCGATTGCTTTGCGGACTCACGCGATAGATATTTCGAGACGATTAATAAAAAATACATAATATAAATGATAGCTAAACGCATAGTTTTGGGGAATTATCTTATAAAAAAAAGCATTAATTTTAATTAAGCATCAAGATAATTAGCAAAAATATACATGAATGATTGGAGCGAGAAACAAATGATCTCGAGATAAGATTTTTCAATAAAATGCATTTGATTACAATTGATTGTGCGAATAAGATATAAATTAAAGATTGAAACGTTGAAATGATTAAATGATTGCTATTTGAATTATTTAGAAATTCTCCTTGCAATATAGTTAATATGTATAAAATTTTCAAGATGATAATACTAAATTCTTTATTTATCAGATGCTATTGTTTTGAATTTGTCAAAGGCATTGTCACATAATATTAATCAGATGAAGATGTAGTCGTTTAGTGAAATAACCGCATCAATATATATATATATATATATGGAAACCAGGAAAGTAAGTTTCTGTGCCGGGCAAGTGGCTCATAAATCAGTATTCGTGAAGAAGATGTATATTCTTGACACAAAATTGATGACTAAGACTTGTTGCGTATATATGTCTGCTAAAATGCTTAACATACAGTCTGTCTAGTCGGTGTTTATATTTAACTTTACATTTCCCTCTCTCATTACTTAAACGAGATAATTTTATCATGTTGAAATAAAAAAAAAATATTTCGCGCACATAAATCTCACTCACGCCAATTATAATACAGCTCGCGTATTTTTGTATCTTGATCCAAATATTTATCGCGACACGCATCGAAAACACTGTATTATGTTATTGTCAACCATCGTTAAAATTATTCACACACAGTTTCAAATCATTATTTAAAAGTAGGATTCACATTTCAATATCGTATGATTTTGTAAAAGTTTGCAAATAACGTCCGATCGGAAGATATCGCGCAAGACGTGTGATATTTTTATTCTGTCGCTAAGAATGGGGGAGAAGCAACGATTCGCACGTGAGATACGTCATCGATAAGATACATTCGCGATTAGATGATCGATATTCGATCTCATCGATACAATTATAACGGTATTGCGTAAAGTGTTATAAATCAAACCACGTACACAAGGTTTTAAATACGGAATTATGTGTTTAAGACATCGTGTTTTCTCGCTACGATTTCCGGTGATTTCGTCCGACACCCATCGAGTTGAATCACTTTTATTGCACGCAAATATTTGCAAGGTGATTCCGTGCGCCATAGCCGGCGAGAAACCCACGGCCGGTTCCATTAACGCGTGCAAATTATTCGAATATTATGCGCTACAAATTAGATGGCAGCGCCGGGATGATCCCGGCTGCGGGCCACGTCGGTGCCGGTGAACGCCTCGGGATTTTAATTTAACGATGTGCGCGCAGTCGCTTAACGGGGTCCAGAAATGCGCGGGCTACCTCGGAGGATCCAGCCGTAAGAGGATCGAATTACCGCGCCAATTATAGTGTCACGTCGTTAATTGACCGGTAATCCGTCCTGCGACGAAAAGATGTCTGCACGCGAAAAAAGGACTTTGAAATGCGCTTTACCTTGTTAAAATCAGATAACGATGCGATACCTAACGCCCAATAAAATTATGAAGCATAAATATGTGTAATGGTAAATTTCTGAACATTATATACTTTTTAAAATATATATATACATATGTATAAGAAAAAAATATACGCGTTCACGTGCAAATAAATTAGCATATGTAACGCATCATACAAAATATATGATTTATATTTAAAGATGCGGGGCTTTTTTGAGAGATATAAAAAAAAGCAAACTATATACATAGCGAAAATGTTGGAAATAATTTAAACTCGTTAATGTATTATAAATGCTGAATCTCGTCATATATCTTTATTGTAGATTTATATGTTTAAAAAAATCCCCATTTACATTTTTGCGCCTTATCGAAACGGCATCGAAAATGGCTGGATTGATGTTATAAAGTTTTCCGATTAGAATCGATGGCGTCAGGGAAAAATTGCGGTGGGCTTCCCCAGTTTCTCGGTTTTCTGTGTAAAGTACACATTTTTAACGTTTCTATTATGTAACGCGTAAACCGACAAAGCTGCAGGCTATTTCCGAGCAAACGGCGCGCTCTTTTTTTTCTTTTAATAGGAGAAAATGGAAAATTCTTGCTACGCTCGGCTAACTCTTGAAATCAGCCGATCTGTCGACATGAGGTACGAGCTTAATCCCACTGTCGATAGTAGGTAATGTCAAGTTTTTGCTAGTGTTGTGTATGTCAGAGCGGAAACGCCTTCCACTCTCGCGCTACTTGGTCCTTGGCTCGGTTCACTTATAATATTTTTTTCTCTCTACTGTCCCACCATCTTTATAATAATGCTCGATCTGATTGGTTAAATCTTATTGGTGATTATTAATTTTGATTGATCAGCATCGTATATTATAAGCTTTATGTAGACGCAAATAATATGCGGGAGGAAAGTAGATTGTGAATGTTGCGAGAAAAATTATATACATATATTGCCCTTATTTTCAATTGCCACTTTTTTCAATGAAATACATTTTTTCGTTATCTTTTTAAAAGACATTTATTGTATAATCTATGTAAGATTTGTATCTCTTATAAACAATATTGTGGTACAAAGTAATTATTATGGAATGAGATTTTGACTTCATTAATTAATATATTTTTTTTTCATACATATTAACAGTTGCAATGCGCTGCTTTGTAAAAATGCTAACAGAAGACTAAATAGGATTATGTGTCGGTGCAAAGGGGCCTTTTTGTTTAATCGTTACTTCCTGCCTCTGTGGTTATATCGATTGCGTCTTTATTTATCCAGCCTACGATACGATAAGATTAAGATAAATTTCATCAGTAATTTGATTCAAATTTATGCCTACGTGTATTTTGTTCGTACACTTTGTAGCGCGTTCATGTAAATATGGCAAATGCCACGTCAGGAGTAACATCAGGAATCATGCGACTCGCATTTACTCGCATCGCGATAAAGACGATAGTCGACAGGTAGCCGTCAAGATGCAACGGGCGCCAGAAGATGATTCACAGAGGTGTAAGTGCGGCATGTGCGAGTTTGTTTATTTATTATGTTATTGTCAATTTATTCCATCTCTCTCTCTCATCGATAGCGACGCCTCAACTTTTAGTAAATAACAAAGATAGAACAATCTTCGTGTGCACACGGCTGATATTTCACGGCTGATCTGAACGCAGGCTTACTATTCCGTCGCGATAAACGACTACGTTACGTTGTGCGAATTATTTCATAAAATGACAAAAGTGAAATTGCATATCACGATTATGTGAAATACTTGGATCGCCATAGGCGATGCGACAGAAAAGTGAGCGTTCTCAGAGAAACACTATTGATGGTGAGTACTTTATACGGTTCTCCTCTTGTGCAAAATCATTCGCATAGTTATTCTCGGCTGATTTCTCGATTGCGGCGTTCCGCGGCTTGTTACAAAGAAAAACAAGACGAAGCGCCGTTTCTTTCGACATTGTCGCTTTTCAGAAGAGATAATAAAGGAACGGCGAGAGATCGCGGTTCCTGCTGGATAACATTAGTGCCGTGCTTCGAATGCTCATCTCCGAAGCATCATGGCGTGAACAATTTGTCGCAGACGTATTTGCGTCAGTTTGATACGAGATGAGCCGTGAAATTTATCCGTTCCATTAAAAATAGAGATTTTTTTCTACAAACGCTATTTCTAAAGTGCCGCTATTAACGGAGAGAAACGTTCAATTTGCACTGAATTATTTGCAACAAAATCAAGTTGTTTCAAAGATGCAATATATCGCGATTTAAATAAAAACCGAAACATTATAGTTATAGTGGATCATAATTCTTTTTATCTTGATAGCTTTTATCATCAATATTGTATAAAGAAGCAAAAGCGCGCTTGATGATATCGTGCGATTATCGATTATGATAGTCGGTAGGTAAATGAATTATTCACGTATATGAAATAATTGATCACTCCCATAAATATCATCAGACGAAAGTATTTCATAACTCTATTATCTTTAATTAATTTTAAAAACAATATCGTATTAAAAAAAAAAAAGAAAAAAAAACTAACGAAAATAATAAAAAGAATTGTTTTATTAATAATAAAAAATATTATTTCACGAACTCAATAGTTTGAATTAGATACAATTTTTTTATCTCGCGTATAAAATGCTTACTTTGATGAGACAGGTGCCGTTTCTCATAATGTTCGTCTGCGAGAATAATATAATCATGCGTCATTCTTACCTAGTCGCATTTTCCTTTCTCGATGTTAATTCACCTAGTTGACTACTTTGTACCTCTTGATCTCACATGTATCGTAGGACGACGAGCCACGCGCATGCACGCGGGCTCGAGTTTAAAAAGCGGGTCACTCGAGTGATTGAGAGTCGCGATCAGCGCACGTTCCGTAAGGATACTCCCGTCGTATCAGATTAATGAATGACTAGACTAGAGCGGAACTATGAATGAACTCCGCATAGCACTAGAGTACTATATAAGTGCGCACCTTGTGGGCGTTTTCTGCTCTCGGCCAATAAGAATAAGGCCTCCTGGGGAAACTTGCAGGTATGAGATGGTTACGTCAAATTATATTCTTTCTTTTTTTTCTTAGAAAATTATCCGAAACTAAGGAAAAGCAAACAAAGGAAGAGAAGAGAGAATTGAAAAGGTGAATCCTTGTATCGGCATCATCGAACATATTTCACAGCTCAACTATACGTATCTTAAACTATGCGCTTAGGTTGTACATTAGATTTAGTTGAAAATTGCAAATAACGATCAAGTAAGAATGTATGACTCGATATAAAAAGATCGCGGTTTAAATTTGTATGCCGTATAAAAGTTATTTGTAAAAGTTATTTAAATTAATATATTTTTACACAGGCATAGTTCTATGAAATAAGTTTATATATATATATGTGTGTGTGTGTGTGTGTGTGTGTGTGTGTGTGTGTGTGTGTGTGTGTGTGTGTGTGTGTGTACATCAATTTATTTTTTTTGCAGAAACTATGAAGTTAATGTTTATTCTTATATGAATCATATTTATACGTATCTTTACAAAGTTTCAACAGCGTGATGATATCTTGTTATCAGTTATATCATTACTCATGTACACTAGATCAATTTCTTAGCGGTGAATGCATTATAAACATTTTGTCATAGTATCATGTGCAGAATTTATCTTAGAATAAATTAACGTTTCATTATGTATAGTCTTCATAATTATACATAACTTTGATTATTCCAAATGATAGTGTTATGACGCTATTGTTACGACGCTTGCGTAATGGATTATCGGAAAAATACACTTATATATACAAATAATTATATAAACACGACAAGCTGTACGCGCGATTATATATTATGGATATTGTAGTAAATTATCGGCATTTGTATCGTAACAAATTCTTTACTGACATCTTCTATCAAGTAATTAAATGAGGAATAAAAATATGTAATATTTAAAAATATGTAATATTTAAAAAAAATGCAATTTGCAAACATAATCTCCGGTATAGTGATTCAGGGAAATAATAATTTGTGAGTAGAAAGCAATTAGAAAAGCAATTCTTAAAATTTAATTAGTTTGATTTCTTTTAATAACCTTTTCTCTCTCTAAGATTTAGACATGTCGCAGAGCTACATAATTAAATATTTTACCTTTCTTGATTCTTTATTAAGAGAATTAGATATCCAACTATATATATACATATATATCAGCAAAAATGCAAAGGAAACACGTGCCAACGCAGTGCACGGTATAATTCTAAAGTCGGTTCTTCAAACGCATCCTTTGATCTGCAACCTTTTAGTATAGTATACGAGAGTGGATAAAAAAATAACTTGGTTCGTGCATTTGCTGAGAGAGCGACAAATATATATATATATATATATATATATATATATATATATATATATGTCATTATATAGTTCCATCCTTCTTAAGAACGCATGTGAAGCTTATCAGATATAATATAAAGTTAATTATATTGGATAAAGTTGGAATACGAACCGTAATTCAGTTCTTTTCCTTTGGAAGGGAGAACAGCTAAAGATATTCATAAATGAATACTTCTTTGAGTGAATCTTGTCCTTTCTACCTTCTTGTCCTGAAACCGTTCGATTTTGAGGGAATGAATTCAAATATGGCAGAATGAGCATCAAAGATGTACCGCGTTTAGAAAGTCGAAAAAGGGTAGTGACTTAAGAAAATTTCGATGAAGTCCTGGACATGGTTTTGAATGGACGCCGATTAAAATTGCGTGAAATTGCAAAAGCCATAGGCATCTCAAGTGATCTCAAGTATTTCATATTTTACGCGAAGAATTTGATATGAAAAAAAATCTCCGCAAGATGGATTCTGCGCTTTCTCACTCTAGAGCAAAAACGCATTTGAGTTTAATTATTGCAACGGTATCTAGAATTGTTTAAAAAAAAATCCGGTGGATTTTATGCGATGATTTGTGACTATGGATGAGATTTAGATCCATCGCTACACATTAGAAACAAAAATTCGTTCAAAGCAATGGATAGGAGACTGTAAACCGAGTACTGTGAAAATCTCGAAGAAAATCACTTTCGAAAGGGAATTGGAAAAGTGGAGAAACGTTGGACTTACTGCGTTGACCTTCGAGGGAATTATGTAGAATAATAAAATACAGCTTGAATTTAGAACCACTGTGTCTATTATTTTGAAATATGTTACTTTTCGATCTACTCATAATACGAGACATTATATCGAAAAGTCTGTCGTGCAAATCGTTTTGTCTCCGAACAAACTCTCAAGGGGCGTGTTTGTCCATTATTCTTTCGTTCTTTGTATCTTTTTCAAAGATTTACAGAAAGAACAGTGCAATGTTTCTATAACTATATATAGCTGTAACTTATTAACGAATGTAAAAGAAAGTTTTTTTTTCCCTCCGGCTTTACCTTCCGGCTATAATAAAATGTTATGGCGCCAGAGTATAATCCATGCTGTTAAATCCGCATATTTCCTTTGAGATGCATGAATGGGAAATAAAAGAAATGCAATGAAAAATAAGATTTAAATGTTTGGACGAGAGCATCGCCGACAGTTGCAATTCTATTTTTCAAAAAACGTATCCGTTTTCTAAAAAGTTGCACAAAAAATGAAAATATATGTGCAAAAAATATTCACGCGTAAAACAATATATCCTACGGTATACCCATGTAGCCATAGTACCTATACATTATTGATGATAACATTAATGAGACGAAAAATAGTAAGAAGTGTTGTGCATAAAGTTGATATATGCATATCGCATGCTATATATATATAAATACAAGGCGTTCATCGGAGTAGTAAATTACGCGCGTCCTGCTGATAAAAATTACACTTGATCATCGACACGTTAACTCGAAATGACACACAGTTTTAGATCGTGTCGTGATCGCAATTGACTAGGATTCAATTGCTCAGGAAGGCGCAAGATCGTGGCGCGTAATAGATTCCACGAACGGATACGGAGAGATGATAGAGATACTGAGATAGTTTGCGAAAATGCGTGCGTCCCTCACGCACACATACCGACTGTTCGGTTAAGACATCGTCCGGCAGCTAGACAGATTGACAGAACCTGAACCAATTATACTGAATATTATCCCGCCGACGATTTGCACTCCCCTGCAATCACCGTGATTAGTGTTGCGCCGACACTCGTGTACACGCATCTCGTAACGGCGTCTAATTTGTAAAACCCTCGTACGTATTACACGCCCATATACACATATACGCGCAAGTTAGGAATAACTTACATAATTAGATAAGATCATTAGTTTAGTCGGATACGAAAGAGTTGTCGCGGCGGCCCGAATGTGTTCGCTGTATAACATAACTGTACGCTGCAAGAATCATTCGTAAACCTTGAGTATGAAGTCTCTATCATTTATTTGACTTGATTTCTAGCCTTAATAATTGTCGAATAACGTGTGCTGCATTATGTATATACGATTGTATTTTATAAATCACCGTAAACATTCGAATCTACAGAATAAAGTGTTAAAAAAATGTAATTTTTGTGTAAATGTGAGCGATTTATCTTATTCTGATCATAAAATATTAATTTTTTTATTATTAAAATTAAAATAAAATTTATTTAACGTTTGCTCATTTAGATGTTTAATATGTGTGCTTATCTACATAAATCAAATAATTAAGTGCAAAAATTTCTTTAAAAATCAAACAATTTTCTTTAATATATTATATTTATACATTCGCTTTATCATTGCTCGACCCTTACTGAATTCTACACGTAGCAGAAACCACAAAGCTAAAATCGCAAAATCATAGTCGTAATAATGCCAGTGCAATTGCATCGTCTTTCAGCTCGCGACGTTCCACGATAGGCAAGCGTTTCAGAGCAGGTACATACCTGGAAACAGGTAACTACTTATTGTCACCTCTAACGAGGCCGCGGCAAAAACTTAGCTATTCGCAGGTGGAAATGCTGCTAGATTATGAAAGTATCAATTACCTTCCACGTCCAGTTCCTTAATGAGGAGAACAGAACTACGAAGATTACGAAGGTCTGAGAGAACCGCGCCGCAGTTGGACTCTAGATCCGTTTTGATTTTTTTTTTTTTTTTCCGAGATCACATTTACAGCCATCGAGAAGAAACTTTATGTTTTTTTTTATTAACCTCCGTATTTTGCAATTTTTATCCGTGATACCTCATTTATATTTGATATCGAGGAGAGAGATTAGTATTTTATCTCATATTAATATTATATTACACTGTTATTTTTTCTCTCTCTTTTTTTAATATATAAATTTGAGCATTTAGATATACAATGTATGTATGCGCGGGAGTAAAATCTACTATATTTACCAATTTATAATATAATGATAAATGTGTTTTATTAAATGATGTTTAATTTTGAATTTCGATTGATTCATGACTTTTATCGTAATTCAGATTTCGCGAGATTTTTTTTTTCATATAAATGTTATCTCAACCGACGTACGTAGGTATAGCGTGAACTTTTGAGATTGAAAACCATAGAAGGCAGGATTCGATGCTGTATTCAGTGACGTCATTCACTTTTCTGGTGTCCCATTGTTCCCAGACAAGCGTATACCGCTAGAAGAAGAAGAAGGCGAGCAAGAGTCATTGCACAGTTCGAACTGCAAACCGGTAGGTCCCTGCGAAGGAAGACGGTAGGTTGGAACACACGATCTTTGCGTTGGTCGCATAAACTAATCGGTCGATAAAATATTGTTAGTATTTATAATAGAGAGGGAAACTTTCTCGGAAAAGTGAAAATATACATTGTATTGAAAATAAATTATAATATAAAATGTGTGTCATCGAATGCTCTATTTATATATTTACAATATTCTTAAAGAGAGAGACTAATGACGGAAAGACTAATTTTAATAACGAATATTTATCTCAGAATTAAGCTTTCGTAGCATTTAAAGATTATTGGAAAGTTTTCGGATTCGATACGCGTCTTTGATCCAGAATCAATAGAGACCATGACCATGGTAGCGATGATATCATCTTCATGGAAGGGCAAGAGGTGGAGGGGAAACTTTCTCTTCCGCGAACTTTTGTACGCGGGCGGTATCTCTGTGAGTATGGAGGTGTATTAAGCGACACGGAACGTTTCCATTCATGAATTCAGCCTGTCCTCGCAGCGGTGGGTATAGTTCAATAGCGCGTAAGAGATAAGAGCGTCTCACGTGAATGCGCTTAGATTACGTTTAGATCAAGAATATGAAACATTTCGCGCGCAAAATGTATTTTATGATTACGTTAATTCTGATATTCTTCCGTAATATCGTTGTCGCGCGTACGACAATCGTGTATGCAATTGAACGCGGGATTATTTCGCGAGATCGAGTCTCTTTATATTGCTTATTGACACGTCGATTAATGCGCCAAAGAGGTGAGTCAGTGTACTTGCGCGGGACTTTACGACGTCTAGCAGATAAGAGTCGGTGCATTGGCAAATAACAAATGAATCAGCACATTTTCACATTGCTGATGACATTTACGACGATCTAGTCGCGCGACGACTTTAGCAGCCAAATTACGAGAGGCGATAGTAATGCAATAGTTCATTTCCGGCTGAGACATTTTTCGATCATTATGATCAAACAGTTCGATATCCGATCGAAACTAAATGAAGGTAATAGAACGTATTATAAAGAAAGTGCCTTCCGAATTAGGCATTTCCGGCTGATTCTTTTTAATAATCAATAATCATGACGCGCGAATATACGTACACACGATACGTCAGACTCGGAAATGACTAACGGAAGTGGAAAGCATTATTGACGCGTCTTCAATATATTACGTCCTGTTAACCTTATATTTAATCTTAATAGATGATATAAATTTTTAGTGATAACATTATTGATTCCTCTTATTGTCAGTAGTAATCGTAATACGCGAATATTTAAACACGATATATTAGAAAATGTCTAATCAGAAAGCGCAAAGCATTGCTGACATCTTTGGTAATTTTAATCTTAATGTACGTCATTAATTTTTGCTTGTTTTGCGAACGTTATTGATTTATCGCATTCTTTATAGACTCTTATTCTTCTCAGACTCGCATTCTTTATAGATTGGTAGATCTCTTTCTCTCTTTCTTTCGGATAAATTCTCGAGAATATTCACGGATCTATGTAATCGTAAGTGAAAAACCGGTTGGATAACGCGGACCGCGAAACGAGCAATAACATATCGAGGTATATGGGTCCCTTTAAGTGCGACTTTAAGTAAGAAGTAATTCTCAGTGTTTCGGTCATATTGCACAAATATCTCCGATACATTCTTCATTCGCGACATACGGAGATGGATGGTGGAGTTTCACGATGACAGAATGATGCTATCGATGCGAGCATGGTGGTCGAACGCTGTTTCGAACGCCTCGAGTCATCTCATTCTTTTCGATTATATCAAACGTCAACCGCTATCAGCTGTCATACAACATTCTCAATATCTAATGGATCGTATTAATCGGTTACAGCGATTATCTGCATCATCGGTCGAAAGTTGACCAAGGCACCGATTACGCGACTGAATTGGGTCGCTCGTGCCTGCAATTAATAATGGGATGACATGTCCATTAGCTCGGAGTCGATGCAAATCTGTCAGAACGCCCCGTTGACAAACTTTTACCTCAGATATATATGCATGCATTTTTATAAATGTTTCACAGTTTTATATTACGAAGGCACACACACGAGGTGAAATATAATCTCGAATATATTATCATTAATAGTACTTAGAATATTCGATAATATTTTGATAATTATAAGAAATATTTAAACGTAAACACAATAACGTAATTACTCCTCGTTCTTATTAACGATATGGTCGTTTTATTATTGCGACGGTGAATCCTGCAATATTATTGCAATTGAACCTGAGAGACTTTATCGTAAGAATAGTCGTATTTTTAATTGTCACTGGGGAGGGTGCCAGTCCACGTAACATTAATTAACGTAAATGTATCCTTCACTTCGCGACGGTAGAGCATCGTAATTGGTTTGTTATGATGAAAAACGTATTGTCGCAGAATTCGTTTGAAAAATACAGCTATATCGGCAAACTTTCTTCCGTCTGTTGAAACGCGAGTAATTTCGCCACTTCACGCTTTCTCGTTGTAATACGCGAGGCGTGTCGAAGCGCTAAAAATAGATGAAAATTAACGCCGCTTCTCTGCAGGCTGTAGGCTGTCTCTCGTTGTATACATCGAGTCGTTTGCATGAACGAATGGCTCATCACACCTCGTTGAAGCATCCCCGCGTCATCGTCGATACGACGTCACGATGTGACGTCGTGACGATATTGTGTGATCGCGTATAAATATTTGCTCCCGATCGAATCACATCTCTTCCGGGAAGAGAGAGACCCGCGCACACCCATTTCACATCGTCATAATTGCAAAAGAATCAACCGGAAGCAAAGTATGATACACTCATTTCCACTGTCATTTGCGATTTTTCGCGTAAGATGCGAATTATCGTCTATCTGGTAATCAATCGGCAGTATCCCATTACTATTGTATATGTAATTTTGTTGGATTCGTACTTTGTCTTATTGGTCGCTTCAAACGACAATTCTCAGCATCAATATATATGATACTCTGTTATATAAAGATCATAATTACTCAATTTTACGGTATGTGCTTCTTATTTCTGATCTGGAGGAACTTTTTTTGAAAACTGTATCAATTAGACAATTATCTTTTAGATAAACCATTTTTTGCACGTAAAGCGTTGTAACGTAACGTGAAATTCATAAACAGTTATATATTTGCGGGATATTTCTTTCTGAATTAATTTACGCGATTACGACATGATCCTATCGCCTTTGCACGATAATACATTTAAAGCGCGTTGGCGAAAGTCCGCAATCAGGACTGTAATGATTGCGTTTAAATGCATAAGTCTCGTAAAACTAGCCGGCGCTGTATCGTCGCCGACTGACTACGTAACGAATCCTATGGTAATGCATCTCCGTAAAGCACATGTTTAAAGCCTTTTACGAGGCTGATAAACGGATGGACGCAACGCGTGCGAGCGAGCGCGCGCGCACTCACGCTGCGAAACGAATTAATTCTAGTCGCGCCGCAGACTGGTTACGATACACTAGCGATCTTGGCAATACACTTGACAGTAGCTGCGATCCTTCACGATCTTCACAATTGATCGGAGAGCTTCCGTGAGACTCCTCTTCGATACAACAGATCGATTCTGCATGGCAGAATACGAGTCATGGGCACAGGGGCGGATTCGCGCGCGGATAATACTTCAGGATTTACAACCGGATATGAATGAAACATACATTTATTGCTCAAGTTTTTGTAATAAAATTAAGATATCGATATATAATCTTTTGGCATATTTTTTCACGCAAATTAATAATCGGTTTAAGATAAACGATAAATTATCCGTCACTAACAATATTTAAAAATATTTAAGTTAATATTTGATAACAATAAAATGACGGAAATAAATTAAAAATTCAATTATGTCGATGTTATTAAAAATCACGGTATACATCATGTTTACAGATTAATTTGCGATAAAACATGTGCATGATTTTCGGATGCGGAAATTTTGATTATCTCGCATGGCTTTAAACGGCAAGTTGTTTCGAAGATTTTTGTAGAAACCGCTGATACGTGTCGCGTATCTGTACCGATCGGTGTGACTGGTGGGGATCATCGGCATTTTCGAGTCAAATGCATTACGATAATTGTAAAATAACGAATTTATAATTTGCGTAAATGATACACGATGGCTGCGGCCCTGCAGATTATACGGCATGGCAAAACAATTTCTATCTGTCATTTTCTCGCGCTCATCGCTCCGCACAGTGGACCCGGTTTTTTGCGCTAATCGTCGAAATTATCCTCGTGAGAAAATCGCGAAAAACACTACGCTCTTGCCCTTCTCTCTCTCTCTCCCTCCCTGTTCAGGTCTCTTTCTTTCTCCTCGATTCCTTTTCATCCTTTCCTCGTGTGCCGACGCTACGAGAACGAATACGCATAATGATACATCATTTTGTGGGGATTCCTGCTCGTCTTGTTACTCATCGTTTCATTGGTGCAAATATTACGGACACCGGATACAAAAGCGACGGTAATGACTTCGGTGAAGAATGTTGATGATACGAAGATAAAGTTTGTCTTGGCACAAGATGCTGGGCCCTCCCTGATATTATCTTCGCAATCTCTTCTTTTGTCTCTATCTTAATTGCACGATCACTGGACGATTGTCGCCTATCGCGAAACTTGAACGATCGGGCTTCACGTCACTTGGATTGACTGACGATGAAACAACCGAGTTCGTTTTATATAGTCTCCGTACGAGAATAAGATGGCACTAAACGTCAAAGTCTGACGTTAACATTGTTACTTTTATTTTCAGGGCCTTCGTACTTGGGCCGTCTGCTCGTTTTTTCGTTTCCTTCGCGGATGTGGGCCGGTTGTAATTACATAGGGCCCGTCGGCCGACGCAAGAGCAACTCCCACTTAAACACACTCTGCGAGTATTAAATATTAATATGTATTTAAATAAACCTGTGCAATGGAACGGAGGCGCACCTCCAACGGGCCTAATCTCCTCCGGTCGCCGAAGCTTCGTCGCATCGTCGACGTCCGTTCGGAGAGTTCGTAAACATACATACGTATACGCGGTATTTGAACATTTCTCGTTGCTCTTTGCATCGTTGCTTGCGGAAACGACGTTTACAGCGATATTAGATTTACACGTCCTTTCTCGTCAAGAACTTTATATTTTTATTACACAGGAGAGAATTTTACGTGGCAGGCATGTTAAATAACGGCGATGAAAGACGCGTGCATGTTCTTTAGAATCTCAAGGTAGACGAACGTATACCAGACATAACAACGAACAAATAAACTGAAGATATGCATGTTGTGGACAAAAAGAAAATGATGCGTATTTGCGTTTGCGACATATTCTTTTCGAATTCGAAAGTACATGTTTTATGAAAAATCGACTAGTCATCCTTCGGCAGGACGATTGCACGCGATGCTGGGCACGCAAATTGCGCTCGCCGTTCTAGGAAAAACCCTGATGGTCTCACGGAATGACGTGCAACTGCGAACAATAAGCAAAATAATTGCATTATGCAATTAATTCGAGATCCCATCTAAGGATTTCCCCTAAACAAGATTCTCGCTGAGAATTAATATTGAAGATAAATATAATCGTTTAATTTTTAATTCTTTGACTTTCAATAACAATTGAATTTTATTAAGACCCGTAATATGTATTTTCCTAAAACTCCCCGCAATTCTATTAATTTAGATCTTGCGTATGTGTAATCATTTTTTATTGCCATTTTTAATCGTTACCTTGCGATGATTTAACATGTTTGGCATAATATTATACGCGCGGTTATATAAAATTTAACGCGTGCTTAAATAGTAAAATAAATGGAAAAATTATTAACACTCGTATTAATATGGGCAATATATAAATTAATAATTTATTAATTAATGAAGAAAGGATTTTGTTATTTTGTTATTGAAAACTTATCGAATGATATCTTTAATTACCAACGAGCCATCAAGATTTATCTCCAAGTGTATCGAGTCATTATTAAATCCATGTGATGTCAGCACTTAGATACCTATTCTCATTTAGCGCTGTATGAGATTGTCTAATTCCAAATCTGATGTCAAAGATAAAAAATAATAATTAATGTAAACAGGACGCGAAAAAACGATTAAATAGCCGCATTCGGCGTTAAATATATAGGGGAATTGTAGAACTCAGTATTTAGTTGGAGTACGTGACTGATGATTAATAATGTAAGATTTCTCTTAGTCAACGTTTGTATTGCGAGGGAGAAACGGAAACGTAAAGTCAGCTAGTGGATAATCGGAGAAAGTCGATTGGGAAATTTGCAGCGATAATAATTGATATATTTTACTTTTTATTCTACATTTCCGTAAGCACGATGAACGACAAGAATATATGTAAAAACAGTAATTGATAGCAAATGACACATTGCCAATTCAATTCGTAACTATTGATTTTCTATCTAGATGCAATCGGCATTCTTGAATATAGAATGTATCTGTCAGACTATCGGCATCCAATGCGTTTGTTAGTCATATTTTAGATCGAATACTCTGATTGCTCTATAGATACGAAGCACGGTAATGACTTTCAAGATACTCTTTCGTTTAACGAATAAGAATTTTAACTAATAAATATCTAAGTTAAAAGAGATATAAAATTGTCAAACAAAATATCTAGTTTTATATAGCTCTAAGCATCAAACTTTATATTAATTTTTCAGGAAGAAAAGAAAGTGCGCGTGTTTGTCTTTTATTAATCAAAATTAATAATTTGATATGGCACAGTTGTATGTTTAAACGTATTACTTTAATACAAATGTCGTATAATCCTTTAATATAATATACATATTTATATTAAATGTGTTTTGTTTAAATTATTTACTTTAGTACGTATGTAGATTGCTCATTTTTATCTGCTATTTGGTATAAATTTCACTGTAAATGAAACAGAATTGTGGTCGTGACTGCTGTAACATCTGGCAAATATAGTCAATATTTATGAGCGGCTACCACTATATTCTAAGTACCCTTATGTCGAAGATGACGATCGTAGAAGATGACGTTGATATGCGTGCCTTGCGGTATACATCCGCATAAATGAATCCGGGCTAAGCTGGTGGTCGACAAAAGCGAAAATCTGGAGCCACCTACAATCCCAGTAACCTTCTTGCCCACTGCGACAATCTATAGTGCCGAACGATCGTGAAATGTGAACCGCTGCGTGTCGCTGAAAGTATGCGCCCGGTAAAGCAAGGTAGTAGCATTGATACAGAGATATGTAAATTAAGGCCGGCGTACCGGAGTATATAACAGAATAAAAGGAAAGGACGCGAGAGAGAAAGAGAGATAGAGATAGAGAGAGAGAGAGAAGGTCTCGCTAGATGCCTTCCTGGCGCGAGCAAGGACCATAGGATGAACTCGGATAAGAGCGCACTTTATTGCCAGGACGCGCCCACGCAAGCTTATTAACCTGCTAACCGTGACGTCATGTCATTAAAATATTTCTTCCCCTCGCTAGCCGATTTCATTCCACGATCTATGATCGCCGGCAGCAACGATAATGAATTAATTTAGTATTCCCTGGAAATATTTTTGTTCGCGAGCATTTATTCCTTTTAATGACAAATGATGGGAATCGTAATTCTACGAAGCAACGTCATACTTAATATTTTAGAATCTATAATTTTTTCTCTTTAAAGAAAGACAGAGGGAAAGAGAGATAAAGAGAGAGAGAGAGAGAGAGAGAGAGAGAGAGAGAGGGGCCACTGCTGGCGTGTAAGAAATTTAATATTAAAAAGATTGATATAATTATTTCAATATTTTTAAGATAATTTCTTTATATAAATTTTAAGAGTAATGTTTTATAAGTAATTTTTTTTTTTTTTTAAATTCAACAATCTACACAGTTTATCAAACAAATGTTTGATAAAGAAAATGCATTCTTTCTTTGTTACGATTAAAAAATGTCCAATCCAAAGGTCATTCCATCATTTATCATGTCGTTACGTGAAACTCGAACAGCGCGAGTGTCGATCAATTAAACCAGCATCGATACGTCAGATCCATTGGCGGTGCGTAACAAAAAGAGTACGCGTGCCGAGCCGAGATACACGCTGTCGCCGGCGTGAAATATCGTAGCGGCTGATTTTTACGCGTCGATGGAGTTTTATTTTTGCTGCCGGCACGGCGACCTCGAGAGAACGGAGAGACGGCAACGGCGAATCTCTCATTCTTATAACGAGGCAACCTCGACGATCGCCAATTGCCGCTGGTGGAATAGGTGTTGCGCTCCTTCCTCTCGAGTGTCTCGTAGCGGGAGTTTACGGGCCGACAGTTATTTGTGCGCGGCCCTTGGGGCGAGAGGGACGGTCGGCGATCGAGAAGGCAGAGAAGACGAAGGGAGAAGGGTAGCTGCAGCACGCGTGTGCACACACCCCCTTACGGTATAGCTCCGTCCGCATTCTAGAGATTCTTTAAAGAGTAAATACAGTCGCGCGCGCGCGTCCATGCAAGCGTATTTGTACTAGTCGCCGCCGGCCGATTTCTTCCTTCTCTTCCTTCGTTCATCCCTCGTGATATGTCCCTCTTCATCTCGCCTCCTGCTTCCTTCCCGCGTTGTCGCGATTCTCCTCCTCTGAGTACGCTGTTCCTCGGCTTTCTTTGCCTCTTCATCGCTCTCACCGCGATTACACGCGAAGGCAAACACGACGCTGATTTATCTGCCGGTCTCAGCGGGGACGCGCGAGTAATTTACTGCGACTTAATTGCATTTAATTCAAGCGGCGCAATTGTAAATCACAAAGCGTCGCGCATTGCGCGGGTCAGGAACGCCTGCTGTCGATACGATGTAATTACGTGCATCCGCGAGTTCGCGAGGATGTGACCGACGATAGCCACGCGGGTGCTCGTTAACGGGAATATTTTTCTTTTCCTATTGATGCATCGGATGGTCGACGCGCATAGCGTCATCGGGATGCGATTATAATCTTCCGAAGAAATTACGCGAGATACATTTGTGTTCTACAGATAACTGTCACTTTTTTTAATTATCTAACACATGACAGATTATATATATCACCCCCTTGCAACATTTTATTGATAAAAACTTGGTACATATAATGTAAATTATTAAATTTATACCGAGGGATAAACAAAAATATTAGACAATTTTTCTTTTAATAATCTTGTGCAATTCTTTGTGCATTTTATCTTATACATTTTATATAATCGGTATTTACACATATATATATTTTCAAAAGATACATAGGATTAGAATAGTAAAATGGAAGGGATACAAAATGGGGGAAGAGAAGGACAAAAGAGTCGTTGATTTTATAATTGTGATCATTGCAGTAAAAAATCAGTGAACTAAATCAAGTTTTAATCCCCCAACGATGCAGAATTGAACAGAAATTCAATCTTAATACCGGTTTTGTTTTATAAAAAGAAAAAAAGAAAAATATTTTATATTAAATAACTCGAGACAACAAATTTTTTTACATATTTTCAAATAGATATATTTTTAATTATTTTATAGAAAACAAAAATTTTATTTATTTGACATTATTAATACACGACTCTATTTTATAAATTTTACGCGCGTATTGTGCATCAACGCTGCTCGTTCGCAAAATAAGAGCTTCAGGAATCGCGCGCAATGAAGATTCGCGCGATGAGCAACGACGTAGCTCGGCGCGCTTATTAAATTTGCATATTGCAATTTATAGCATGATGCACAGGCATCCACCTTCGATCTACGATAGTATTGTCCCATCACCCTGAAAAGAACCCGCGCGCCGTCGTCACACTCGGCGTCGAGCCTCAATAAAAGCTTATCATCGAAAAAATGTGTCATGCTCTGGTTCCCGGGCGGGTTTTCTTCGCGAATTTTCAGCGTCTTATCGCTTGTTCGTGTCAACGAATCGTGGCGTGCGGGCGACAATAATTTTAAGGCAGTCTCCTCGTAAATCTAGTCAGGGAGAGAACTGGTGCCGTACCTCCATTATGCGCCAATTTCTCTTATGGGCAAAAAATGTTGGGATTGGCAACCAATAAGCGCACTCACGGGCGTTACCAAGCTCGAATGCGTATATATATATATATATATATATATATATATACATATATACGCGGACAGTCACGCATGTGCATTTATTCGTATGCACGCGCATATACGCGGACATCAACTGATCTCGATTCGAGAGCACAAACGTCACCTATGCCCGCAAGGGTTTCTAAACTAATTCCATATCGTCGCCGAACGTGGCACGATGTCGCTTTAGATGCCGAGACTGACGGCATGCCGGAACTATGGGTGGCTTTCAATATGTTTTAACGAACCTCCACAATTTTTCAGAGAATCTAAAATCAGATTGCACCTTCAGGGAAGATATATGCACACGCTTGAAAGCGTAATGACGCATTTTCGCATAATAGTTTTACGTGTTAAATGAACCCAATAAAATGTTACATCATTATATCTTTCCGTGTAGCACTATGTATAACATATTTAATCGTTTTTAATTTAACTTTTTCAAGATTTTTAGTACTTGCCGCTAAATGTTTTTAGAAAAATGAAAATTAACATATAAACTGATATTATGTACGTATCACAAAGTTCTTAATTTTTGTACGACTGCATACTACGTAATATTAATTATGGCCTATATGACGTAATACAATTAATTCTTGATAATCTCGGAATATAGTGAAAAAGTGCCCGTACTAAATAAGATTGAAACATTCATGTACATTTAATTGTTAATATTTATGATCAATCGAGATTGTCGATAAATATAAAAATAATTTCTGATATATTTGTGGTCGTGGAAGTGTATTTGATTTTTACACGGGCAAAAATGCATTTCTCATAAATGTTATAAGGAATTATTGATCGCGAAATATCATTAACGCGTGCAGTAGCGTAGAACGAAAAGAGGCGGCGGATAATTCGTTGGACGCCAAAGGGGAGAGTAGGCGGCCTCCGGTACCATTTATTTTGCTCGAATACTCCGCGCGCGATAGAAGCGAGTACTATTCATCTTATATCCTTTTCCATCTCGTCGTTTAATCCTTAAGAAGACAGAAACGAGATATAGCCGTCGGCGTTTGGCAATACGTGTGGTAAGGTACATATCGCAAAGAGCGAAAAGTCAATCGCTAACGGCACGAGCTTTTCTTTGTACGGGCGCAATGAATCGCTTGAGAAATCTTTAGCATCTACGAACAATTTAAAAATACAAACGCGAACACATATATCCGCTTTGCAATGGAAAGTCGATGTATCCCGATGTTATCGGGGAATACAATACGATAAGATAAATTCAATTGATACCGATGATGGCGGTAATGCTAATCCCGCGTACGATTGTCTCAATATGTTTACTTTTAGTGCGATACGAGACGCAAATTTATACCGGCCAATAATTTTCTTATAATACATGTACTTATCTCTCGAGAGATATTATTACGACAAAGGAGTTGTTCTCTGCCATAACAAAGAAAATCTTTCAGTAAATCTATTGTAGATAGTAGAGACCACTAAATGACTTTATCTCACTTTCGCACCTGTTCGACAATAACCGGATGTCGGACAGACGACGGTAAAGATACTAAAATAAGAAAGAGGTCTGTCGAATTTTATAGGAATCGTGAAGGGAAAAGGGGAGAGGAGGGAGGGAGGGAGGGGGGGGGAGAATTATTTAAAGGAAGACGAGAAAGAATCGCAGATTCCTTTTTATTATTTTATACATGCTATATATTGCGCTTTCGAATTACCGATTGCCATCCTTAATAGATATAAAAATTGAGTAGACAAATACAATTACGATAGATGTGATAATTGACCGATAGATGAATGAGATCGTGAATGAAAAATAAACATCATCGACACCCTTTCACGGCAATAGACCTCGCTCGAACTTGAAACCTTGGGCCAGATATTATCCTCCAGGATCTCACGATCGATCCCACTGACAGATGCGACCTTGTTCGTATAGGTGCTCCACGAGGTGTAAGGCGGCACGAGCTAAAAGGGTCGATGACGAGAGAGTTTGGAAATGTGCATCCCACGTAGGTGAGTTAGTGCAAAGCCATCTTTCCTCGGCGAGAGCGCGGTTCCTCACTCCAAAGCCGGAGGTCTCGGTGCGATTCGATAGGTGTCGTCGGATGACACGAGGGGGGCGGGGGGATGGGGCGAAGGAAGAAACGCCGGCGAGAAGAGGTAAGGGAGAGGAAGGGTCAGAGACTGGGACACGGGACGAAAGCTCAGGTGTTCCGTTTCTCGTGGCCGACTCATCCGCGCGACGCACAGTTTGGCGAACTCGTTGTCGGTGAACCGGCGCTCGCACAGTACCCGTCCTCATCTTTGCCCCGCTGCTGCATCTCGCCGCGTCCGTCTGCACGCCCACGCCCTAGGAGAAGTCCTTAAGGTCTTTCTCACAGTCGTACGTTGAACTGTTCGCTCTGTATCGTACGTGTCGTTAGGATTGTAAGAGTGTGAAAGCGTCTCGATCTCACAAAGACTCTGCATCTCGTAAAGTAAAAATGTTTATCCTCCTTTTATTTTACATAATTTTATTTAATCGTTTTGTTTAATCTCTCGATTTGCATATATTGAAATAAATGTATGTATGTATGTATGTATGTATGTATGTAGATACATAAAATGAGCACGTATGAAGGTTAAGCGATTTTGTAATTTTTATCATATACACTGTTAAAATTTCACAAGAATCAAGATTTAAATAATACATTATGATCGTCAATCGCATAAGGTTTTATTGCGATCGACTACGATCTCGCACATAGAAGCATTTCTCCGCGAAATATGTAAGGAGTACAAAAACCAGTATGACAAAAACTACCGACTGTAACCGGAATAAATGGGAATAAATAGCGCACATGCCCTCCAACCAGTTCTTGCGGAATCAATGCGACAAGTAAAGTGTCCCAGTGGGATTTATTAGATTTCAATCCTCGCATCGCTGGCATGCGATCTTTCTCATTAATATGGGCAGCCATATTTTTACCTTGACAAACGATTCTGACGGACGTATTAATTACTTGCCGCCATCAATAAAGTCTTTCATTGTACGCTCTAAACCGGATATAAGAAGAAACGACTTCCTCGTTGGAATATAACTTTTCCTTTCTTCGTATCTGTCGCTCATTAATTTCTTAGCGCGCGCGAGCTTTTCCGCGCCTGTGTAACATAAGAAAATATATATCTCTCGTAATGTCGATAGGACTTTAGCCTCCAACAAATCGTACATACGCCAACGTCGTCGACACAAACGCGTGTACGCGATCGTGGTGTGCGGATTCACCGCGCGTCGTACGATTCAATGCGGCCACGAGGTATATCCGAGAGAAAGAATAAGAGAGAAAAAGAGAGCGAGGGAAAGAGACACGAGCAATTATAATAATGACTGCTCTACATCATCCAACTAATAATTGTACCCTCTCACGTGATACGATGTAACGCTGTACTAATAGGTACGTTATAGGGGGGACATGTATCGATAATATACATATCTTTTGGCGATGCTGGCTACTTTCGTACGCGTAACTTATTGCCGTACGTTTCTACGATGACAGAACCGTTAACGCGAACACAGTGAGTTTGTATATCGTATGAACGAGATATGAAATATTAGTGAATAGGTGCTTAATGTTAACAAGGTGGTAAACGAGATTGAACCGCTCCATATACGTTGGAACTTCATAAAGTATATACGTCGTTTCAACCTGGCGTCATGACTGGCGATCTCTGATACAATGAAAGCGAAAGCACCGTTATGTTAATTCGTTCTATCCTGAATAATCGTTTGTATTATATATTTCTATGAAGAATCAGTTCTCTTTATGCTGTTTACGCCACAGGTCACACATTTGCCTAAATATATTACATATATAATTCTTTAATTTAACTCGTTTTCTTTTAATTCTTTAATTCTCTAACGATTTGAATCTTGAATGAAGTTTAAATAGATATTCGCAAACTCATCAATATTTATATAAATCGCACGTAAATATAATTATTTATAATATGTGTTACGTGTAGCTTTCGAAATTCTCAATAAGCAGTGTAAAAACACCGATTTCCTTCACAATAACATCTCTCAAAGAGCGAGGAATTTGATCTCGCGTGGCTCAGTGTCGTATCCTTCCACCAATATTTTATGAATAATCTTATGTATATATATCTCACACTGTCAAACGGGCCTCGGACCATTGCAATCGTCTCTTTGTGCATACGTGCGATCATTACGCGTCGAAATTGTCGGTAGGTGTTTATCCTTGTAAATTGTAATACACACAAAAGTTTCGAGACGGATCTCTCGAGTGTAACCCGAAACCGCGCGCATCGAGAACGCTTAGAAGGCGTCCGTGAGTTGTTCGCATTTACGAGTCGTATGAATATATTGTAGATGGTCGGGGCAGTTTGCTGGATGCATGCGACGAGGTATAATCTTTGTCCTGCACGCAAAGGGGCTTTTGAAGGAACGAAAAGCGCGAGAGAGAGAGAGAGAGTCCGATGAGTATCAAGGCTGTCGTATATCTCATTGTAAATTTTTATAATCGATTTTAGATTAACGTTTATCACGATTCGAGAATACATGTATAACTTATGTCAAACATATACCTGATTTTTATAATGCACTGTAACTAAAAAGATAACAATTTTTTTTTTAACTATAAACAGATCCGTAAAAGAACTAAATTTTTATGCATCTTTTGCTTATTTTATACTTTTTGCAAGTTTAATTTATCGGATTTTATTTTATATCGATAATTTCATATATATCTGTAGTTGATATTTTTATAACCCTTTTATGGTTTTGACTGACGGCGATAACGTTCACCTAAGGCAGATGAGCCATATATCACTAGTGTCCGAGAGAAAATATCTTGCTCGGGTTTATGTCCGATTTTAACCTACGTTTATCATTTGGCGCGTATTTTTTCACGGTCGATTCATACCCCCCACGTACACTCACTTTTGGTTTTACGATCAATCGAGAGTTTATGTCGCTATTACAACGATCATATCACAGACGTGTACACGCGTCTCGATATATAGTACGCAGCCCGGTGAATCACGTGTCCTACTATCCCACGTGGTCGCCGTCACCGGTAAAAGTTTTGACGTTTCTTCGATACAGAGAAACTCTCGCAATCGTGATTGGCGGGTCAATTTTAACTCATCGAAGACATTATGAAGATGTCGATCATCGATACGGATATTCCTCTTACGGAATAAGGGCGCAGGTTGTGCCTGCCATTTACATCCGTTGTCCGTTACGGTGCACACTAGAGTGACAAAACTAACACGGTTTCTCCATGATGCAAGGCTGAAGGCGGACGTAGATGTATCGCTAGTCGATGAGGATTGCCAATATGCTCTTTGCGAGTACTTCCCGCAAGAGCGCATCGAGAAGTGAGAGAGAAAGTTGAAGTATTAATAAAATTCTAGCTATGGAAATTTCTAACAATAATATAGAACAGTGCAAATTAATACAATTTGATATATATCGAATAATTAGAGAATACGGTAACATTAACTTGTTACTAAAAAAATTAAGATTAATAAACAGGGCCGATTTCACCGCTTATTCGTGAATGGAACGAACGACAAAACGAAAAAAAAAGAGGAAATGAGGAATGAAAGAGAGAGAGAGAGAGAGAGAGAGATTTAATCCCCGCGAAAGTTGCGACGCCGCAAAGGTACGTGATATCATGCGAAGAAATTATAATATCCTCGTTTAATGCGGATACTTTCTACGGTCGACAACGTGTTTGAGAGACCGAGGAGACAGAAATCGCAGTTACGTGCATGGACCAATAACAGAAACGTTGTGAAAGTCGGCTTAATTGCCGGCTTTTTCCGAATAACGAGACCGCCGGCGCGTAACGCGCGTCTCTCAATAAGCATCCCAGCGTATAATCATTCGTCGTTATTAAGACGGACCTCCGCGAGCTGCTCTCTTTCGGACGGCGAACTGGTCCATATCTTCGGAGCGCCCACACGCCGGGGCCTCGCTCCGCGAGTTTTACGCCGGGCCATTAACACTTCCATGACAAATGAAAGCTCCCTCTCTTCCTGCTCTCGTGACGCGCACACCATGCACCGGCACCAGATGCGGCGGAGGTGCCCATAATGTGACGCCCCCGGAACGAGCAATTACGAGGACGCACGCACGCACGCGCACGCATCTTGCCGCACGGCGAAAATTATATCGCGGCGGCGTGGATACGTCACGCTCGAAATTTGCCGCGATAATGAGCGGCTGGGGCGCGCGATAACTGCATCTTACGTGTATCTTATATGACCTGATTTTACGATACCCGAGGAGCGACGTAGGTGGTGGTCTCGCGCTATTGTATGCTTAAATGATGCTTAAAATTCCAGAGGGTTTCCTATATACCAAATTCATTTGTTGCTTGAGACCATCCCGTATGGATATAATAATGTGCATACATTTCAGGATGTTGTGTAAGTTTGTGTCTACACGTATTTCAATAAATTTATACAATATTTCTGCAGAGACAATTATTTAATATTTGATAATTATTGAAAGTTTGTAATTTATTGAAATACAATATATAAAAATATTTTATATATTATATATATGTTATATTTTTTTGTATAATTTCAAATTACTTTTATTTTAACAATTGTCCCGTGATTAAATATCTTGCGTTGCACCATATATATAGATATATGTAAAATATATACTCCAGTTAAATCAAGATTATAGTAATACTTGGGCACTTCATCGTTCGATAATAGCCTTCGTTATGTGAGATATCTCTCGGCACGATGGGTACGGTTAAATTATGACTTCTTATCAAGATATCGATGGTATTATTACAAATGGCACGACTTGGCCGATGACATTATTCTGGATAAAATAGTTTGTCGATGGTCTATAAATAGGAGACTTGGATTGCCAAGAAATTCCTTTCGTTGTAAATCTATCTGGAAAAATGGTCATTGCAATGCTGTAGCGAAAAATTTACCCTTATCATAATTGAGAATCAATAAAACGAACAATACAGAACGACACTATTTCCGTTCGCGGATCACGATTAAATTTATTAATCGATTCTTTAAACTATTGCCCTTATTGCACGTTTCATCCTATATATTTTGCGACCTCAATAACTCGTTGGTGATATTTTCGCCGAAGGATCGATTAAATTGTAAGAAAAAGAAATTGAAAACGCGCGTCGAGTCTTGATTTAAAAATATTTACGCTATTTATTAATTTTAAGTAATTTATTAATTTTAATAATTTCTAACTATAATGACTTTTTGAAATGTTTCCAGGGAAACGAAAAAAAAAAAACAAACGTGATTACATTGTTAATGATCGTCACACCCATCGTATTCGGTTGAATTTCTTGCAAAATTTATTACGGATGATATTTTTATCGCTAAAGGAAAATGTTATTTTTGCTTGATCTCTTTGATATCGCATATAAAGAATTAATACAAGTTCTTTCTCCTGCATCTTTATTTTTTAACAGTATTTGAAAGCAAGAGAAAGCACTACGTGATTTATTTCGAAATTCGTAAAATAAAAATATTCATTTGTATTGTTATACACCGGAGCTGTTTGAAAGCTGAGGAAAATAAATATTTTCATCGGCTTTGTCGATAGTTGTGTAATGACAAGGCACTCTTGGATGCTGCAGTCGTTGCATACCTGCGTAATAAGTAACAAGTGATACGTGCACATTTTCTGCGCCGGAGAAACGTTAATAACGCAATGTAAGAGGGACCACCACGCCTTCGCTCTCTACAACGTAGTTGCTAACTAGCGAACAATTTCGAGAGAACAAAACAATGAAATTTGCGTAATTTCATATTAAATATATAAAATGGATATTTAAATATTAATCTTAAATAAAATATTTAAATATAATAGCAAGTTTTGAGATAAATATTTTATTAATATCTTCCATTAAAATATATCTTGCTATGTTTGCAACACCTTTTGCAATGCTCTTATATTATTCAAATGAGAAATAGAATTAACTTATTGCCATTATACAACATTAGTTACAACTTTCACTTTGCTTTACTAGTTAATAATCGTTTTCAGCTAATATATTATAATCAAACTTGGAAAAATTGTGCGAGGGAGTTTAGTTTCTATTAATAATTATTTATAGGTGATTTAAATTATATGTGCAATTCGATTATTCTCACGGTAATTTGATCTTTGCGCTAGAAGGTATAATGTTACGGAATGTACTTTTTCAAATGTAACTTGACTTGAAGCAAAAATCGTGATTTCGATAAAAATTTGCAAATTCCATTATGATTGCAATTGATAATTGCGATTACGAATGCCTATCTGCGCACGCGTGTGTGCGGAAAGTGTCGATTACCTGAAACGACGGCTTATAAAGTCTATGTCTGATAGGATCATAGAATGGTTTTTTCGTTATCGAAAGGATCACGAGACCGACGATCCGGCCAGACAGGCTGGCAACACGTGTCCCCCTAGGCAGGTGACGTCACTCCTTGTATACACACATTTTGAATTCTGCTTTCCTACGGCGGTCAATCTCGGCAACGATCACGCACCGCATCGGCGATCTTTGAACATCGTATATCCATTAGATCCTTCGATAATGAAAGGCCACAGATTAATTTGGAAATAAGATATGATTTGCATGGTTATCCCGCGTGATAATTTATTTTTTGGCCGGGGTTAATAGCTGCGACCAGAGCATCAAACGAGGAGTTTCGTCAAAAATAAACCTAGTAGAGAAAAAAACCTGTCAAAATGTTTCATTATCGCGAGCTTGTAAAATGGAATTGGCGACACACGAACAATGTTTTATTTACTGCAACAGTGTGCAGAATAATTATTACGACATATTTCAGGGAAAAGATTGAAGAGGCAAAATTGATAAATAAAATAATAAAATGAGAAAAATATGATAAAAAGCTAAAGGTGAAATCTTAAATATTTTTTTTTTCTGAAACAAAAGTTTATTCTACATGATTAAAGAGCAAGATTTTATATATTACTTACCGATCGTATATTGCACGCAACGCGTTCTGCAAATACTACTGCCATTTTATAATCTAATAATTTTTTTATCACTATTTATTGATATAAATTTACCTTCACAAGTGAAGAACAAAAATCAAAAAGTCTAGTAAGAGTAGTTTAATTATATTGATTTAATTAACTTTCTCCCGGTGTTTTTTCTCTCGATTAAGACATAATAATAATTATTATTTAGTGGAGGACTAATTTACCGGCATGTCGGAATGCGATATAACGAGTTGACAGATGGAAATGAATCGCGCGGACACATCGCGCGTGTTTGTCGACCACCTTTGGTACCTCGTAAAATTAGAACTGATCTAACCGGATAGGATCCCAGTGGCTCCAACACGCCTACGCACAACGGAATCGCGACCGTTCGTAGCACAGTTATCGCAAGTATTGAGTATCAATGATTCACTCTCGGAATTCTCGGCGCGATGGGGTCTCTCAGTAGATCTGCTGAATGAATCAGCTGGTTGCAAAACTAATTTACGTATTCCCCAAAAACGCGGTCAATAAACCAATATTAGATCGTATTATGTGATCCAACTCTATTTATATGCATAAGATACATTTTGCGCGAATCTTTTTTAAAATAATATACTTTTTATACGATCGGATAGTTGTTCATTTCTCTTTGATCCCGCCGCCTATCGATGCACACATTGATGCAATGTGACAATGTGAAGATTGTATCAGTTTATTTTCTTTATACGTCTGAGAAAGGATTAATTTGAGACAGGAACTTGTGAATCGCAAGAAGATTCGGATTCTAAAAAAACTGACAATTTAAATGCCGAGAATATAAGATTGGAAGTATCTAGAGAACTCAATTAAGATATGGGATTATATAATATATATATATATATATATAAGCATCTCTCTCATACACAAGAAAAAAAATTAATCATTCTGATCAGAGCAATAAAATTTATATAATATATATTTATACCTTTATAATTTTATTAAGAAGTCAATATTGATTATATTTTAATGTATGTTTTTCAATATTATTTTCAGTGATATAAAAGTAAATTATTTCTTGCAGAAGTAATAAAATTTTGTTTTGACGAATTGTTTCTAAAAAAATTCACGAATTTTACAAATTCTCTAGTCTTCGTAAGCAATAATCGCGCGCAATAATCGTACGCCTACGCGTCACGAATCAGCCGATCATAATTATTGAGGCAAGATCAGATACGGGTTTCTGCGTCGTTGTTCATTTACGAAAATAAGAATCTGGTGCAACGTGTGTTTACGAAGCGTGCCGCGAACACTTATATAGCCTATATTGCAACGATCGTCTGTGTTTTCGGTGTTGACAGGTTACTGATACGGGGGAAATATCTAAGTTCCAAGTGATATCGGGTGACGCGTGATGTGCTCAGCATGGCGAGAAATGAAAAGCTTTAGCCGGGTATTCCTGCCCGTTATTACTTGGAAAAGGGTCAACTTTTTGCCGTGCATGCACTTGCGGTGATAATGATCGTGCAGGTGACATAGTTCGGACGTGCCGCGATTATGTCATCGGTCGCTCCAGGAACGGAACTTACCGCTACGTTTATACCGCATCAGACTTCCCGTGGATCAGCATCGAGACACCTGCACGAACGTTATCGGCTCAGTTTACTTCTTCTCGCCTTTTCCCACCCTTTGTGCACTTTAGCCCTTATCGCCGATGTTTATTTTAACTGCGTCATTCGTAACGATGCACCTCAGGCGCTTGCGAATAATCTCGCCAATGAGAGCACTACGTTCTCATCATTCTTGTATATAGTATTAGCGGGAAATTAATCTGATAATAGGTATATAAAATAGATTATCGTTATCAAAATATCGCGGATAAAAGATATAATATTGTATGATATTTCGCACAAAACTGATATAATTTTTTGATGAGAACACTTGTGATGAAAATAAATCTTCGCAGTAGAATGACAAAACTGCAGGAATAGACTTTTCATTCAATACTGTCTGGTTATTGCAAGATTGACGTAATAATAGAACGAGATGCTGATAAAAATAGATTGATTAGTCACATAGTATTTCTTGCAATATACAATATATTGAATTGTACCGGATTCCTATGAATTCTATTCGCAACATTTTATTGAATTACCATAGAAACACTTGTATGTTATATTTGACGGCTTATTTTATTAATTCGTAAATCAACGCGCAAGTATATACAATAAATTTAATTATTTGAAGCTTTACAAGAAAAAAGATTATAAAGATAGTAACATTAAAAAATTAATTTATCGATAAAAGATATCTTCTTAAAAATATGTTTATATCTGTATATATAATTTTGTATATTATTTTACATATCTTTACAGCTTTTGCTCTAATAGCCATTCAACTTGTTTAGGAGAGTTTATCTATGATCAATATATTTCAATTGATATACGAGATTTATTATTAACGAGTCTCTTATACCGCAACTTGCATAATGCATAGATTATTACAAATTAGAATATTAATTTTTACGCGAAACTTTCCGCACTTCACGTGAATATTAAATCAGTGTTTTATTGTGTATATTGTTTTATAAAGTATACAACGTAGCTATTACACAATTGCAAGCCGATATCATCGCAATGTAACTCAAAGCATTAAGATCATTGCTACATCGAATCTGTTTATCAATCTTATCAATATCTCGTATCAATGATTATTATATAGATATTGCGCGATCGTTATAAATCAAGAGAGTTGCAATCTTCAGTCTGGTAAGCGTCTATCAACAGAGGAAAATTTTATTTACACGTAGCGCAATATTTGTAAACTCATTATTATTTGATCTATCCTCGGAAAGATTCACGTTTGCAAGCAAAGTTTAATGACAATCGGCGAATGATGCGATTTCTTTCTCTCGAATTCATCGCGAACAATGATGTGACATCGTCCAGACGGCAAAATCGCCTCGGCATTAATGATTTTATTCGCTCATATCGAGAATAGATAGAAACGTAGAGGCAGAAATCTCTCTTTCTTTCATCTGGCAAGTTGACACGAGGATACACTGTAAACGATTCATCAAAAGCTACCTGACATGGTGCTAGCATGACGAACTGGTTATATACTCGCGAAGCGATACTCGATGTCATTCTTTGTTTACTCTCCGAACATCTTAATATCGTGCATAGATGTTCCGCCGTCTCCATTTTGTCAGTCGTTTCTCTCACGCTTGTAGACAAAAATCTTACGATAACAATTGGAATATTCTCTTTGCACCAGTTGCTCTGATGGAAAGTGTGAGGGTAGATTATTCAATGTATATATGTACAATATATTTTATATATAAAATGCAAATTTGATTATTTCATCTAATTAAGATATATCAAACACATAATCTTGTTAACTGGGAATACCGATTGTAAGAGTTAAGTCAAATTAAAACAGAGAATAATTGACTTGACGAGAGGAATAAAATGTCGTTTTTTTATTTATTCATCTATGACATCATTGTCATAGGAAGAGAAGCATGAGGAATGTGAGATGGTGAGTGCAGTCACCATCTCACATTCCTCGTACTTCTCCTCCCCTTCCGAGTTCTCTCGTGAGTGATTATCAATATAAAAATGCGGGCCGAATTTTGTACGATAAATCTGGGGGAAAGTGAGGAGCCGCTTGTGCCGTCAGGAATACCAATCAGCCTGTCGGACTAGATGTTTGCTCCCGATCTGCATAAAGATCGAAAGGCACGTCGAAAATTATGCCGAAACGCGCTGGTTACGATGCTCTCATTGCTTCCTCGCGATTCATCTCGGCTCTTTCGTTGTATTTTTCTTTGTTGGCGCTCAAAGCTTTGCCATTTATACTTCTTGCATCGTCGTTAGAAAAACAGAGGAAAAAAATTTACATTCCTTTCTTTATAGTTAGATGTATTTTTTTTTTTTTTCATAATTCAGGATTTTCATAATTTCTAGATGAGATAAGATGTATAGCGGCGTTTTTTAATAAGAAGGTATTGTGAGATTTACATAATTAAAATGCAAAGAAATACTACTGTAATCATTTGTATCTACGGAAATCTTTTAGGGAGTTTTATATAACGACGATGCTTATATGTTATACAATTGTTTAGTACTTTTGCATGTCCGACTATTCGCATTAACGTGCGCATTCATGGGGCGGTGCACGCAAGGCAGGCGACTGTAACCGCGAGTATTCGAAGGCGGTACCGGCTAGTTTGAAATCGTACTTATATCCATCGATGTACAATTATCCAACAGCCATAGCACGCCGCCGAAGGCGAACATCTGGAGCTAGTTGTTCGGGTCTATTTGTCACTGAACGATCATTAAGCAATGTCGCGGACGAGAGGCCGATTGATAAGCAAAGTGGAAATAATTCTGTAATTAATCCTAGATAGGCGTGTCAAAGGAAAAGAGCAGATAAGTCCTCTTAAAAATATGAATCTTGTTTTAGAAAACACATTTGCCCTGCAGAGTGAGATCGTGAGAGATGCTACTCTTTATTATAGATATTTTTCATCTTTCGTCAACGAAAAATAGAAGACACTTGGATAAACGATTCAAATTTATCAAAAACATTTTGCTATTTTTTTATTAAAGCAGAGAATATCAGTTAATTGTCTAATCTATTAATAACTCTCGAGAAAAATGGTAGGCCGGAGGCAAAAGTCATTAAAATGTATCAGATCGATACTATCGGATTGGAAAGGAGCTTGTTGTAGGTGGAAAATTATCCTCTATGCACGATACACGCTATAATATAAAATACAATTTATCTATTTGACAAGAATTATTAACGTCTTATATTTGTGAGATCTAGGACAGATTTGACGTAATGAAACGGAATGTATCAAATGCACTTTTGCAACTTTTTATATTACATATACTTTGGCATTAACCCCCTTCCCCCCCCCCCCCCCCCTCTCTCACCCCCAATAGAAATAATTTAATAATATCTTGATCACGAGATATATGGCTTGTATTATAACTATTTAAAATTGTCCCAACAAATTTGATTAATATCTAATAATTGTGATAACATTAATAAATAAAGAGGATTGCTAAATAGAATAATTCTTATGGAAATATACCATATATGTAAATATATATGTTGTTTTAGAATCTTACATTAGTCGTAAAACTGTTTTACAGTATTTTTTTTCTCCATTTTATACTTTTCTAGATTTTACAGGAGGAATTCAATAATTCAGTTTTACAATTTTTAAAATCAATTTATTTTGATGCACATTTGTGCGCATTGCATGAATAACGCGCGGGTCTCCGCTATAGAATTCGAAAAGTGCAATGTAAAGACGTCGATTTAGAATCCTCATAAATTATGTGATGTGTAAAGAAGTGATACTTTTATGACCCACTTGAGGAGACCATCAACGTTTGAGCGGATTAACTTCATCATCGGAGAATTCATCTACCTGAGATTTTTGGAAGTCGAAACGGCTATATGTTAAATCCTGGCGATCGACGTAACTGTCAAGATATTTTTTCAGTAATGCGAATGCGTGTCCAACGTGCAACGAGCCAGACGAAAAGTTATCAAGCGTAAAATGCAAACGCCGGTAACAATTTGCTACGATATCGGCGCATCGCGCACCATTTTCGGTAAAAAGTATTATTTAAATACCATGTGCGCTGCAATGAAAGTGGATTAGCATTACGGTGTATATTGTCATGTTGAAAAAGGCGCGACCATACATTGGACTTTTCGACGCGTAAGAGATCGAGATCGACTCAATGGTTCGCTGATTTTACTCTAATCTCTATTTACGAAGTTCACTATTTTACTCTTTACATTATTTAAATAACTTTAGAGGATCGGTCTTCTTTATAAAGTACTTTTCCTTGTACGCGATTCGTATAAAGAATTTATTCTACCTTTGTCGCTGTAATAGCATAAAGATGCAATTGCAAAAAATAAATGTATAGAATCCAGGAGAGAATGAATATTGCAATGTTATAAAAAAAATTTTTATTTTTTTTATATAAAGTTTTTATTTTAGCATTTTAAAAAAATTTAATCAGTTTGTTTTGACATTTTTCACAGAATTGTTCAAAAATAGGAGAGAATATCGTATTATAGTTTCCTGTTCAATTCTTTTACGCTTTACTTTATTAAATATAATAATCAATAATAATTAATTATATTTCTATCGCGTCGCCTCGTGGAACCAGAGAACTCAATAAAGATCTTCGCTGAATTCTTAAAACTTGAGCAGACGCACGATAATCCGATTGGAAGCTCATACAAGTGTGTTAGTAACTAGCAGAAGCTAAAGAAACGACACAGATCTGGTTCTGGGGTAAAATTCGCTAAGCGGTAAAAAGTTGTTGATTAGAAAGCGGTGTCTTAAAGCCAATTCCGGCCGGTGAGATCTCGTTCGAATACGGGGAAGAGTCTTAGTTCCGCGGCAGACCAACCGCAAAGGAAGACAGGACCGGACGACTAAAGGACCAAGGACATGGCGTAGACGGCCACCCATACCGATTGATCCATGGCCCGGGTTATGTTCCCACGTACAGCGCCTCAGGCAGCGGGTTCTGGCAAAATTTCCAGAGACCCAAATTAAAGCCATTGGCTGCCTCCTACGAATTGTTCGTGGCCGGTTCATCGCATCTGCTGCATAATTAAAGGAACGTCATGCAATTGGAAGCTGCCTTTGTTTTTGTCCTGTCTCTCTCTTTTTTTCTTGTCATTACACTCTTTTTTTTTTTTTTTTTTTTTTAAATTACGCGCATTCGCGATTTGTTGACGCACGATAAATTTTAGCGGCGTGACTTTATGCAAATTATTAAAATAAAATTAGCTAAAGATAAATTAAAAATAGCGCGGTATAAAAGATGGATTGACAAAAAGCGAATTTATTTAGAAGCTTAGGTAAGTTACAGCTGTCTGATCTTGCCCGTCTAATCTTTCTTCAGACATGGATTCGTGACTTTACAAGGTGGACGTAGTCATCGCGTGTTCCAACGATTAAAAAAAAAAAAAAAAAGAGTAAGCGAGAACATTCTACAAATCATAAAATATGAAATATATCGTTAAAAGACCATTGAGTTAGGAATCTATTTTGTTGCGGATCGCTGTAGAGAATCGTGGAAGAATTCGTGTCCCTTTGAGGGAGTTAATATTACTAGAAGCAGCACAAAACGATGAGCGGCTAGCAAAGAAAGATCATCCACTAATGTTTTTATTGCCCGTAAAAATCGCGCTGTAACCGAACATCGACCGCGCCGTGAAACGGGATTGAAAATGGAGATCTCGATCGTTATCCGTGACAAAGAAGATCGCTGAGAAGTCGATGATCCCCTTATCGGCGAAGCGTAAGAGTCAAGGTTACAAACCGTGTTGAGTCGTCGACTGGTCATCCATTATACAGTTTATTATTATTTCAATGATACGTCGCAATTTATAATCAATTATATCTTAATCGAAACATTAAAATCATTTTCTAAAAATCTTGCGATTAAGACAATAAAATCTTGCGCGAAACAATTTTTTGATAGTTGCGGAAAAATTAATAGCATTTTATTATTTAGACAAAAAATAAAATTTTAATTATGCATATAATCTTTGATGCGTAAACCAACACGTTTCATTTTTGATAAGCGAAAAACTTGTCGTTTCTTGAATATGATTAAGAAATTTTTAATACGGTTGAACAATTTACTAATGATTAATCAATTTTAATATTGCTCCAATTTACCGTTGACGTTTAATCGAATTAAATACGTGAGATAACCCCCTCCCTCTCCCCCCTCCCCGATGACTTGATATTAGTTGACATATTTGACTATATATGGTACATTATACATGTATTGCACGTTGTATACGCACGCTGTCAACGCAAGCTGTTAGGCAACTGAGCACATTGAATCCATTTATTATCATGTAAATTAATGCAGATCCATGAGACTGCATTAATCTTGGATACATTCCTTGGGGGATTTATCTCATTTTGTCTTTATTAAACTTACATATATAATAAAAACAGAATTTCGCTTCCTCATTCGTGCATTCCACTTTGCCTTGCGCACGTCATAATTACGTCCGTAGATTGTCAAATTTATTGGTCATTTCAATATTGTCGTGAAAGATTGTGTATTGTTGTGAAACATATCGTCTACATTTTATTGGAGAGAAATCCATATTTATACAATAAATATTCACGAAGAAAACTCACATACACTTTTGATAAACTTTACAACATCCGCGGAAAGGCAATAAGGCGGAATGAACGCAATAAGCACTCACTCAGTGATCACTTTTCGTGGAAGAGAGTCGGCGAGGATCATGGACTCGCGACTCTTTAATAGCACGTGGAAACGATCGCCCATAAAAGTTCTAAGCAGGACATGCCTTTCTGACAATTTATTTAAATACTTGCATCGGTATTGCAACCACGCGTCGCGGAGAAAAGTTATACGCATTGTGCGATCTCCCAACGTTAGCCCGCGCGATCTTCCTCTATGAAATTTTAAATCATTCAATTCGGGAATCATTTATTAGCCATTCAGATACATTAGATGACGTATCCTATGGAAGATCGCGCCCAAGTCAGCCTACTCAGCCTGCACAAAACGATGTCAAAAATATCGTTTTTGACAGAAAGAGGCAAGACATTTACATGCATTCAATGCAATTTATTATATTTTTGTGAAATCTAATTTATACATCTCGTTCGGTAAAGCACTGCGACAATCTGACTCGAAGCGAGTTTTGTGCAATCATAATAATAAGTATACAGAGCGCGTATATATATATATATATATTTTTTTTTTTATGAACGAATCTATCGATTTATGGATTGTTTGTTAAATATTTATTAAATATTTAGATTATACTAGTTTTTCTAGCTATTTGATACTTATTATATTAGAAAATTTTTCTTTTTCATTTTACAAGTTATATTAGAAAGATTATCTCTTTGTCAATTGAAACGACGGCTAATATCTTATCATTAATATAATACAATTTAAAAATAAAAAATTCGAGAACGTAGAAATCGTTATTATCGGTTAAGTATATTACACGGTAGTTTCGATGCTTGTCACGGTGGAGACTCTTCCTTGTATAAGAAGCTTATATATGTTACATATCTGTCATAAGTTAAAAAAATAAAATACTCAAGTCCTCATTAATGACTTCTGTTTTTAATTAATTAAACTTGTTTTAAATATGTAATTAAAGGTAGAAATTTAGAAAATTTAATTATATATTGCAATTGATGCTTTACATTAATACATTAAATTATTTCATGTCAATTAATTGCATAAATAATCATATCAGATATCATTGATATATTTCATTTTTGGGTTACAAGTTTTACACAGATATCTATGTATTAGAGTCTAACAGAGACTTCTCACATCTTTATGTTAAATATAAAATGGTATCTTTAAGATACAATATAAAAGTTAGATATAAAAGTTAAAACATGCAACTGAGAAGTAAATAATAGTTATATAATATTAAATTAATTAATAGAGATATAGCTTTAAAATTTTCAAGTAAAAGTCATGATAAACGATGATAAACGATAACAGAATCCAATTGAAAAATTTTTAACTTTCCTTAACTCTTAAATGAAAGATGTTAACGATGTCTAAGTATCTACAATTATACGAATTAGATATATTCATATTATTGTATACAACATATGACGCCTGTGACACATGCAACCGGATACTCAAAACTGTTTATCAGAAAACAATTTCTGAGGAGAGGCCTATTTTTCTAGTCGTTAACAATTTATAAAAAATTATATATCAGGAGAAATCATTTTAATATTTAAATACAATCTATATATGTGACGTTTAAATATCAAATTCTATGTATATATTGACAAAGTTATTTAAATACACGCATTATATTACGAAAACATTGAAAGGTCAAAAATTGATATTTGTTGAAAAATTTTGAAAAATGCAATATACCTTTATATTTCATTATCAAAATGGTTGAAGCGGAATAAGCTATTATTTAAGATTCTTTAATTCCACCCGGTTTTTTATGACTATACGTAAATACGCATAACAGCAACTATCAGTTCGAAATTCATTCTCACAGGTTACTACTGTAAATCTGGTCGATCGTGTCAAGCATCTTGGGAAAGTATGCCTTATCTACGTTCTTATTTGGTATCCGGTGTGTGCTCCGAATGCAAAGCTGCCGCTGCCGCGCTGTTATCATCGCGTAAGCATCTCACGCGTTATGCGGTTTGTTTTACACGCAATTACTTGATGAGTCATTTCTATAATTGGGGTATATTTTTCCGAAATTTATTGACGACGGGGGATCCTAGCAACCGGCGGGATTAGCATAAACCGAGGATGACTTACTCGGCCCGTCCGCCAGCAACATTTTAACAAGCGTAAACTCGCTCGGGCTTTATTTATCATGCGCGTTATCAGTCTTTTCTACCTCGCGTTTCGCCTTGTGCTCTCCCACATGCCTTTGTGACCAGAAAAGAACGCGGCGGCGCCTTCGTTTGACATTTGATCGTACCTTTAACCGACCGGCATGCTTATATCGTAATCTCCCATTTATGCATATGTATAGCGATCCTAGAAATTCTAATGTATAATTTACGAATTATGTAAAATGCCTTTTTTCTTTTAGAAATACAAAAATTAGTGCCTAAATGATTATTATAATTGTATATGCATATAAATTTCTTCGAGTTTATGAATTTCTAGGATACTCTTATTTGAAAGTTATACACAAAACTGTGATAACAATGATAGGATATTCTTGAAGATATCAGTCTTTTATAATCATTAAGACGAATAGTGCATTAACGGCGGCAGGTTAAATACGGAAATTTATTAGAAAAAAGAATGTAACAAGGGGAGAACTTGATTTATTCGAAGAGATTTCAACCGTGGGATATTCGAGCTGTTCGTAACAGCGACCGGTACTTAAGCATGGCACTTTTTCTTTAGCAAAAGTGCTCATCGAATCCGGGAAGATAAATATTCATGTCCCGGAGTTGTTTTCCGTTCATCTTTTGCGAGGCGTGCATTAGCGAATCGTCCATCTAGCTTTAAATCGAACCATATAAACGGGGTATGAGCGCCTAAAATGCGTACAAGGTCGTTATCTTAACGCGGCGCTACTAAAAACGGGAAGAAGCGGCAAGAGAGAAAAGGGAGACCGCAAAGAGATAGATAGATAGATAGATAGAGAGAGAGAGAGAGAGAGAGAGAGAGAGAGAGAAAAGGAAAAAGAAAAGAGAGAGGCAAATAAGAGAATTGGAGTTTGTGACGTTGGAGAGAGAAGAGAGAACTTGGGATTGAGTTGTCTCAAGGTGCCGAATGAGTCTTCTGTGAGCTCCTCCAGGTAGGTTAGGTATGTTAACAAGTTAGGCGATACTAAGATAAGAATCCTCCGCGATCCTTTGTGGTCCCCACACGGTAACGCGACACCAGAACAACCCGGACCAAAATCAGACCGTCGCGCCGGCTTCTCTTCTCCGGCTTCGCTCTCTTCCATCTTCGTTCTTCTTCACTTTGCCGTCGGTTTTGCTCTTATCCCTTTCTCTTTCTCTATCTTTTTCTCCGACAATCCTGAAAAAGCAGAACGATGTAAGAGCTCAATGAACACGATGCTGGTAGCCGTAGGTAAGCGCCATTCCTCTCATTCATCTCAACGATATCGCGATTCATAAAATCTGACCTCCATTTTTTCGCTGCGCTGCTTTCTCATCATATTAAAGCTTTATCTCTACTTTCTGTCGTCATATAAGCGCAATATTACTATTATGATAATCTAAAGTAGGTTCTTTCAATAATAGTAATAACAATAATTTTGGCTATTTTCTATCCCATGTATCGTAATTTTTTTATAAAACTAATCTTTTACTAAATAGCTGAACCTTTTTATAAAACGTCGAATAATTATAAGTCAACGTTTTATAAAAAAACCTGGATTTTTCGTAAAAATACTGAATTTGCAAGGTACTTGCGACATATGTATGTTATCCAATTGAAAAAAAAAAATACAAAAGGTTCTTCGTCTACTTGTATTTACAAAGAAATAATTTTTTTCCGACTCACCCTATTCATTGACTTTTACAATTGAAACTTGTGTAGTCACTTAGCATCGAGTGTTTGACATGTCACAAACGCATGAAGTTTCTCTGTTAATGGCATGTACATGTGCGATATATACTTTTATATACAATTGACAACTTTTGTGTATTTCAAGATTTGTAAGTTAAATATGTGCATGAGAAAAGCATAAGTGTACGTGTGTGTGTGTGTGTGTGTGTGTGTGTGCGTGCGTCTGTAATTCCGCAAAACTGCTGTTTCAAAATTTTTCTCGCTGCCATAAATTATATGTAACAATATATTTTTAATCTCTCACAATTTTCAAGCATAATTTATTGACAAATTACATTGGAACGCGTCATATTTTATGAATTTTAAAATTCCATCTCACACATGTGACAAAAATATTCATTAAATTGCTATGCAAGTTTTAGAATTAATTTTTTGTTATGGTAATTTTTTAAACGTGAATATATTTGCATAGAAAATGTTTACAGAATATAAGAGAGATAAATCATTAACAACACATAATTTAAATACGTTATATATAATTTGCTTAAATTATATAATCAAATTTCAATATACATACATACATATAAATTTGTTTGCAGTTTATAATAATTGTAATAATATTGCAAAATACAAAAACGAGCAAATAAGAGTCAGGCGTAGAAAACAAGTTGTAGAAATAATTGTCTTTGAAAGATTTAGTATTTATTCAATTCATTCGTTTCGGTTTTAAGTTGGACCATCTTCGTAAGTAAAAAATTAAAAGAATAAATCATATATCCTGATGTTAAAAAATTCTCAGAAATTCTCACCAAACATAAATAGTTTCCGATTGTATCCGTTACATAAATCATCGATTATATAGATAAATCATTTGTTATATTAAATCATTGGTACATACAATTGTTAGGAAAAAAGTAATGATATGAAAACATTGAATGCCAAACCGTACAGAAAAGTGAGAAACGAAATTATCGAAGATCAAAGAAATCATTCCGAAGGCCAGAGAATTCTGTGCCATTTCAGAAAGACAGATTTTACTCCTTATTAGAACTAATAATTTGTCACGTGGCAGTTTCTTTTCATGGCACTTTTGAAAAAGTCGACAAACTATAATTGTTGTAACAGCTTGTCTTATGGCACTTGTGAAATCTTTGTCTCATGGCTAGTGATAAAGGAAGGTTATAGACTACCTTTAGTCTGTAATGAACCGTGTAAATTGTAAACATAAATTTTAGATTTACAGCCTCATAGAGGAAATAGACTCTATTGTTGGCATCAGCTAACAATAAATGAATACGATGTTCTTAATAATGGAAAGTATCAGCATTGGAGTGATTTCTTTCATAGCTTTGAAGAGAACCCCTGCAGTGTCGGAAAATTTAAGCCCCAGTCATCTTTTTAGAGGGCGCAAGGCCACCTTAGAGACACTCTAAAGTTGCCGTCCATTGAAACTGACAGCATATACTATAACTTCAATTTCAATTATAATTTTATCTTCGGTTCTTTCTCTTTTTCCGGAACTATAAAAAATTATAAATTTGTACACAAATATCATCCCCTTTTAGTATAAAATTGAATAGAAAAATGAGAGAGTTGAACGGTTTGTTGGTTTAAATGCATTTTGTTACATTAAACGTATTCGTTTGTTCCGGGCGGTAAAACTCGGACGATCGACCGAGAGCATTAAAGAAGGGTGGGAAGCCGAAGGAGGCATCCACCCTCGCGGAAAGACGACATAGTTTCACGTCCCGCCCTTAACCTACCGGCGAGAGATCGTGTGGGATGTTTTAGGCCTAAACCGGATCGAGATTATAAGGCTCGATATCGTTCACGACCGCGATGGAACGCGGTCTATTCTTCAGGGGTTAACAACTGGTTTTGACATTCAGAATTATCACACTTTTATGCATACCGCTTCGTCATATCGTCGCTCCTGCTTTCTCAGACACTTCTTTATTTAGGCATTAAAGTGACACTATGCGTGCAATCAGCGCGATTGATTTCTCAATATGGTGTGAGAATCAATCGAATATTTTTCATCTTCTTCCATAAAAGACGTATACGCTTGTGTTACAAGCAAACTACTAATATTATTCATTTCAAAAAAATTTATATCAAAAAATTATATATATATAATTATAATTATTATTATTATTATTATTATTATTATGTATATGAATGTATGAATAAAATTGGAGGTAAATTATTGCAATTATTTACTTAAAGAAGTAGATGGAAGAAATGCAGAAAGATAGAAACACAAGCGAAGTTGGAGGAAGAGTAAAGGAGAAAAGAAATTAATCGAAATTCTGTCTATAAGAGAAGCCTAGTTCTCTGTTTGTTCGTGTGCCGTGTGCATCCGTGTTCGATCCCTGTTTCAGAGAGATACGTGTTCCACACATATATGTGTCTCTCGCGAGCCCGACAACTCAATAGCCGTATACAACAGGTACAAGGCTCCGATACCGTCGTGTTTGTGATCCCGACGATGAGACGGGACTACTCAGGTAGGCACCAATGAAACGACAAGGATACCCTGCGAGGATGTTCGTCTTCTTTCTGCGGTGCACAGCCGCCGCGTCTCCAACAGTTAGAATCTTTTACCCCCTAAACTCACTAGCAGTCGACATTCTCACGCTAATTGGCCGGCAGTGCCCTCCCTGTAATTTCATTAAGGGGTCTCGTGCCCATAGTGAGTTTAAGGCCCCGCCAACGCGCCTACCTTACCCTTATCTCTCTTTTTCCTCTCCACAAATATTTGCCAGCTTTGATGGCTTTACAAAGTTCAATAGAGTCGTGAACTGAAGAATTGGAAGCTGGTATATACTTTACGAGCAGAGTCATACTTTGTGTTAATCCTTCGGAGCCTATTTCCGCCGCTTATTTTCGTTTGTCTTGACCCTTCACGCGCATGCAGATAAATCAATGAATAACGCGATAATCCGCCGAATATTTTGGGAACATATTTAAAAAAAAAGAAAAGGTATTTCAAGCTACGATATTGTTGGCTAATCCTCATCTGTCTGCCTTATGGCACAATAGGTCTGCGCTATTTGTCAAATTTCCAAATTTGGTAAAAAGCACTTACCTTTAAATTCGACACATGTCAACATTCGTTATTCCGTAGTCAGGAAACAAAAAAATGCTCTTTTATGTTCTCGTTCCACGAAGAGAGTATATCTGCAATAAATGAATGAATTTCTTTTGTCCTATGGGAGGTCTAATATATCGAAAGGTGTATGGACCCCCCCTCTCCCCCCCCCCCACCATTCAATCCTTCGATTGGTGCCCATTCAATTTTTCGGTGGCGTCCATGAATGGCGCTGAGATGACAATGAGCAGGAAGTATGTATACTCGGAGGAATGACTAATCTTGTATCGTATTCTTTAAGAATATTCATCGATTACACAAATCTGTGATTGTTCTTTCTTTATCCTCTTTGCTTGGTCCTTTGCGTATCTTTGGCGGCGCTTCGATTTAATTGTTCCGCTGTAATGCGCATTTGTGTCGACAATACGATTTATTGACTTTCATGTTAAGAACCAAGGGACTATTTTCGCATCGCGCGAACAAACGATAAACGTAAATGTTGGCCGTCTCGAAAGGTCTCGCGAATGGGCGATATATGACTTCCTATCGACTTGACTTTGCGAGAGTTAGCGTCATCTCCAGGCTCACGAACCTGTTTATGATTCCTCAAGAGGAGAACCACCAGCAAGATCTCATGGGCGGTCGTTTCGAATGCCTCTTGGTGAACAATGTGCCAGGGTGTGCATACAATTAACCGGCGCGTTGTTGTCGACTTTGCACGTCGTGTGTAATTGCATCGTGTTTTGCTACGTTGTATGGGCCTCCTCGACGTTCTTTTTCACGGTCTATGTGGCCCAAACGTGCCTGAGCATACGATCTGCTTGCTAGCAGAATCGCGAGTGACCATATTCACATCTCACGACGACCGGCGAACGCGCACGGATAAGAATTCTACGCTTAATCATTGCGTTTCCTCTTGCAAATGATAGGGTTATAATCTTTAATAAATAGTCTCGTATATCATTGCATATTCCATTTATATTATTCCATTGTGTCACTGCGTGATATTATATATACTGCATAAAATAAAATTTAATTTTATACGCACATTATACAGATTTTGTTCAAATCAAATCGAGAAATGTATTATTTCAAAACTCATGCGAACGATATTGTGTATATTTTCTCACAGTTTTAAGAGAGACGATATGCACATATTTAGTTGTCATTATTTTCATCATCTTAATTATTTTCATTCTATTTACGTAAAATATCTAAAAAGCTGAATTCATCTATGTTGTACGATAGTTGAGCAAATCTTTTGTTTTTATGTTTTATTATAAAGATCGTCGATTCAAACATTTTCCGAGAAACCGTAGCATTAGGATGCCCCTTTAAAAACATTTATTAATAATAAATCTATTATGAACCGGAGATAGCAAATTATTTTGATGATACGCGAAGGAAATCTTTTCGGGTATTAATTTCGTCCCATGTAATTTCATAAGTGGTTGGCGCCAGTTGATTAAAGCTTCTCGAATGAACGGTTGGCATTCTTTTTCAGAAAACCGGCAGGTTAAAAATCGGACACGATCATGTATCTCGTAGATCTCGGGAGAGGCAACCGCAACTGGCGAGCCATGAAATCGCAATTTGCTCGCTGATTATGTTCGCAGATTGCCGAAGTTTGAGAAGCGTGAAACCGAGAGGGTGGAGCGTGACGCCACTTGATGCGGCTACTTGAACAGCACGAGCGTTTCGCGCCATTATGCTTATGTGAGAACGTTATGTATAAGTTCAAGTTTCGTTTTTCTCTCTCAATCATCCAAACATATTTTAATATTATTATCAATCGAGATACTTGCAATTTTTATTTGTTTGTCATAATTATATAAATCTTGAACACATTATACACCATTATATGACATTATACATGCAATGCATTTGTTTATGATTATTCACAATCGAATAAAATTCGCGAAATAGAGAACAAAGATAAATTAGACCACGAGAATTTGTCACGCTTTATAAAAAGACGATTGAGGTATAATAGAAAATAGTTTCAATGTTTTTGATGGATCGAAGATAAATGATGGATAAGACAAATGAAGAAAAAGATTGGAGGATTCGTTAAAGTTTGAAGAAGCGACGAACCGAGAAATATTCTCTGAAGATTAAAGAAGTAACGGTTGATCTTTCTAAATCATGTCAAAATTAAGCCTATTGTGCTTATTGTGGTGACAAATGTGTATAGCATAAAATAAGCAAATGAATAGAGGCAGAATAATAAAGAAATAAATAAAGAAAAATACAAGTATGGGAGAAAGAGTTGGACTGGCTTTTGAAGTGGCGCATTTTTATTCATTTCTTGCGGATTTTATTATTCTATTAATTACATTAATATTGGATAATTTGAAAATTGTTTTAAAGACAGATCGCTCTCTTCATATCATAGATGCCTATTTTCATTTGTGCACGAATGTAAAATTGATCAGCAGTCCCTATGCTATATATTTAACATATTAAATAATTAAAAATATACAAAAGGGATAGATATGTTATGCATGATAACAAAAAATATAAATTGCCACAGGGGATAGAATCACAATTTTCGAAATTATTTTTTCAAGCAAAGTGACGATGATAGATCTTTGTGCGTTAGTTCTGTATGTGTGATACATTTGAATCTCTAGTCTAGATAATAAGAAGAAAGAAGAAGCTTTAATTCCTTCTACGAGCCATTTTATACTTTACTACTCCAACCGCTAATATATTATCGTCGCAACCGTGATATATTTGACGTGAGTGTCGAGAAAATTAAAGTAATCTTTTTCTGCCGGTATCGCCGGTGGTCCAAGATCGCGAACCGAAAGCAGACCTCGTTCATGGTAATCGGAGATGTTTGGATATAAATATGTGCGCATTAATAGAGAGCAGCTTCCCCATAACCACTGCTTCATAAGGAATACGTCTCAGGTCAATGTAGGAAAAAAAAGTATCAATTTGCACGAATTTATTCTGTTTCACACATCTGGTATACATAACGTGAATTAAAATTTTGTTCAAATCATATTTTGACTAAATTAATTCTATAAAAATCATTAGATTAGCATTTTACGGATTTAAATATAATCACTCAATTTTTCTTTCGATATAAATTGTATATTAATGTATATTAAAGATTTAATTTATTTATTATAAATAATGCTGTCAATCGAGTGATTAAAATAAAAACAAAATGTATAACAAATATAGTGTCTCAAGATTACTTAAATTATAATATGGCCAATTGGGCGTATCATATCCTATATATTCATGAAGGTTCTCTTTCCCTATTGTCCGGCATTATACGTTATTGTAAAAGAAATAAATACACACACACACACACACACACACACAATTCCGTATTGCAGGTATAGCTAGGTTTTGTAACGAATAGAAGAAACAAAAAAGAGAAAATAGGATAAGACCGACCTCCCGCATCGGGTCAAATCGCACTTTCCTATAATTCCGTTTTATGCTGCAGACACGAGTTTTTCTCATCTCGGTTATATAGAGGGTGTCCAGTAATAATTGCATCACCTCTCGTGTGCAGGTAGAGTGGGTTGAACCGAGTATCTCTACCATTTTGCGGTTTCCGCAATAATTAATTAAATAAAATTAAAAGAGAAATTAAATTAAAAATTAATTTCTGCACAAGAGACGATGATACTAGTAATGAGGAGAGATGATATTACCGGACACTGTATATTTTGCCATGCTACCTAGCAAAAAAAAAAAATAAGATGGCCAATATAATGCAAAAACTGAGCTTTTGACGAATATAAAGTTTTTACTATCCAACCATATATATATATATATATTTAAGGGTACGAATAATATATTCTATTTATATGTCGGCTTGTACCGGAAGGATTTTAGAATAGAGAAAAAAAGTGAAATTTTTTTTTATAAAACAGAATTTTTTATTACAGAATCTTTTGTCTACTTTCTCAATTTAAACCGAAATTTATTGTACTTTTTGTTAGTTCGACGCATATTTGAGCCTTTATAGAGCCTGTTATTATTTTACAATTTCTCTTTTTTATTATTGTTTTATTTCTTCTATATTTATGTCATAAATAAAAAATAAATGAAGGATCTGTTCACGCAGAAGAAGAAAACTGAAATCAAAATTATCAACAGCCTGGAAATGTTTAATTCACGATATAATATTAAACGCTCGATGATTTGTATATCTATGCAAAGGTGGTCTAGAGCAGTTTAGAATCTCAATCGAATTTCACAGACATGCGTGCTTGGCCGAAACAGCTTTCTCCTTTCGGCTGGATCTAATGTGACAGGCTCTCTTTGGAATTCCCGACGGTCGTTTCGCGGATGTTAACAAGGCATCAACATGAGTCTCGTGCCTGACTGCGGTCGACAAGTGAAACGATCGAGAGGGGTGCGGCAACCAGCCCGACCACGAATCAATGAAATAACACCGATACCGAAATACTGAATTCGCGGCACATGTTCATCTAGTTCTTCCTTCGTATACTTTCTGTGAAGTGTGCTTTATCTGCTACTAGTCGCTATTTTTGACACGTAACGCATTTTATGATACATCAATCGAATATCCGTATTTGTTTTTTTTTTCTGAGAAGTATCATTTGAAAATCATTTTTTTACGGGCCACCACAACAAAATATATTCGAGTTATGAGAGACATTTCTGTCGCAAACATGCCCAAAGAGATCGAGTGGATGGCCTCTTCTTTCAGAACTTAATTGGATATATAATTATATATCCATGTATATAACACGTGATAAATTATTACTGATGAAACACATACATACACAGCAGCTTATACATTGACACAGCTATTGTTTATACATAACAAGATACAATTTGCTGCTTATATTATATGAAAATAGGAAAATATGTAACATTTTCTATTGTGACAAAAAGCCGGAAACATTTTAAATAAATGAATTTTATGACTTATTGTTAAAATTGTGAAGTGTCAAACGGAAGTAAGTTGTTAATGCGTGTATCTACCTGCTTTTATTCAAAATAATTGTGCGCTTTTGTCCCGATGACCTACACACAATTGTCATTTTATTATCTTTCAGCATTATAATTTTCCCTTGAAAGTCGTATATCAAGATATAAAAATAGTGAAAATTGGAAAATGGTCCCAAATTAATTTTAACGAAAAGAAAACAAGAATTTTCTATATTTGATTTAAAATTTTGATATTTGCTACAATTTCATAGAATCGTATAGAAAGAAATTTATTTAATAATGTATCCGTTTTAATTGTGTAATATCATTTTTCTATATATTATAATAATATAATATAAAAAAAAAGAATTATTTAATTTTTTTATTAGTAATAAATACAAATAATATTATAATTGATTATATTAAACTCGAAATATTATTTTTATCGTAATAAGAGATGCTGTAAAGAAATTATTACATTATAGTGATCATATTATTTTGAAAATATAATTCTTTTATATTACGAAAAACGATACTCAGTATGAATGTGTCATCAAATAAATCTCTTTATATACAATTTTACGAAATTATGGCAAAGATCGAAATCAAGATTTTAAAATAAATTTCTGAAAATCGTTGCTTCCTTTTCTCTTTTTATTTGGCTTTTATTACGTTCGTATCATTTTTCGTGCGCTTTCTACAATATAATTTTTCTAAAGCTGCTATCGCAGAAAATCAGTCGCTCGTGTCAAGAGAAACGTTCTAATCAGCGAAGAATCGTGGTTGCACGTACGTTGCATGTACGAGAGAACATGCAGTAAGGGTGTCGCTGTTCGAAAAATGAGAATGCATTACCCCGACGCCTTCTCTCGGAGTTCTCAGCGAGATCGACGTTGGTGGTTCGGCGGATAGCACTGGCGTCTGGATCTGGACGCTATTACTAACGTAGAAGCGAGCAAGAGAGCTCCTACCGGAGGGCGACGGAGAAAGAGAGCTCCTCTCCTCGCTTCCAGCATAGGCATTCCAAAACAAAGAGCCCGCGATGCTGTTTCAGCGGTGGACAATATGTAAATCAGTGGCTGGCGGTGGTCACGATGTCGCGACCTCGTCGTTCCGCTTCGGGCTACCTTCTCAAACCTTCGCCATCCCCGCCACCGAAAGCCCGTTACTAAACCGACTACTTCCCATAGAGACTACCTCCCATATAAAAGATATGTAACTATACGTTATAGTCACCGACGCGAGAAATTTTACAGAAATAATTGAGAAAATCGAATGGAAGAAAAGAGAATGAAAAATTATTTTACTACTTTGAGAATTATTTCATCGAGTCTGCAGTTTTACTAACATCTCAATTATATACTAACTTGAACAATAATTTTATGTAACATAAATATATTTGATATATTTTGATTGTTTTTAATAAGTTTTTATATATACCAGCACTGAGTTAAAAAAAAAATCTTTATTAAAATAAAGATTTCTCAGTGCAAACTATAGTTCCGCAAACAATTTTTTTTTTTCATTGGAAATGAATGACATGCATTAAACAAAGCTATAGTTATAACGTAATGTTACACGAAAAATCACTCTTTCGTAATGTATTTTACATTGGTGACTTTCGAAAATGACCACGTTCAATCAATCTTGATACATCGACTGTAAATTCGAGACCGTCTCGTACATTCATACGGATACCAACGATGACGCATGCGTCGGTCAGGATGGCTTTGGTTCCCATGCATTTCGCGAGAACGGTTCACGATATAACAGCTCCACGGTCAACTTCTCGGCCGTCCCTATCTATGGCAATTAGCTGTTAAAAGTGTTCGTGTGTTTCACCAGTTATCGCCGACCCACCCACGTGCCCGAATCGGCCCTCCGCGCGTTATCTCGCGACAAAATGCATCTCGTTGGACTGGAACAGCTGGTCGAAAACGAGCTCGTCGACAGAATTGCTGCAGTAGAGACGTGTCCGCGTACAAGGACAACGCCAATATTGCGAAAGAATGGCGTTTCCATAATGCCGATCGTTCCCTCTTCATTCGATCCTTTTGTCTTTCTTCTTTTTTCCGACCGATATCACGCTTCTAGGAAGTGATCTCAGGGTTCCCACGAACGGCACCTCTTTTCTTTGAAGCCATCTCACCGCTAACCAGAAGAAACCGCGTCGTAATCGCTAACACGAGATGCGGCTCTAGACACACGTGTCTTAATGCGAGAGGATATTCATACGATTTATTTTTAACAAAATGTTGCTTTATTTTTTCAGTATTTCTTTTCTCGTTTTATTTAAATTTTTATAAACAAATTTATCTAGTTTTTAATATTATTTGCATATTGTTAGTGTCGTATACAGAATTTTATTGTAATTTATTTTTAATGAGGAATCTTGAAATAATTATATATGCATAAATTTTATTTATTGAATTGATTGTGCATATATGACGAAGCGCACTGTACGTTACATATATAATGCCATATGATTTCAGGTGTGTTATAATCATAATTATAGACAAAGATGCGAAATACATATATCTTGAAAATTAACGCAAGAGATTACTCTTAATATTTATTAGGTTCTGATGAAGGACATGCACGCATTTCGCATTAACGCACGAATAGAGAACCACTTATACTAGTCTGTCGGCTAACAAGGCAAAATTAAGTTGTGAAATAAATCTAGACTATTTTAGAACTGTGCGGTACCATGACAGGATGGCGAGGAATGGAATCTATTAGCACGGTACCGCCTCTCAATTAGCAGCAGTTAAAGATAACCGTGTGCCATTCTCATTTTTCTCAGATTGTTCAAATTAACGATTACTATAAGGTTTTACTCCCTAGACATTTTATCTCTCGTCGTCAAAAAAGAAAAGATCAAAATTCAATATAATTACTTTACAAAAAAGATATTTTTATGTGTCAAAAATTATTGTTAATTAAATATTTTTGTTTATAACAAAGTTTTAGAAATTTTCGTAATAAAAGAACACACATACAATATAGTTTTTGTGTAATAATTTTATAAGACGCTGCTGGAGATTTATATAACATATAATGACACGTAAATTAAATTTTTGCTCAAGCAAAACTTTATCAATATAGTGAACTAACAATATATCTTTCAAGGATACCGCGCGATGTCTTGGGAGAATTTTGCTCAATTTTGGAAGCCTTTTGTCTCGACATTATTGAAAGTTGTTTTAAGAATCACTAGGAATGTAGCGGTAGGACGCCTTCGGGTATTCGAGAATAGCGATGAGGCGAGGACGAAGAAGAATGAAAATAGTGAGTGGCGATTCCCTCTAGCAATCCATGCGGGCGCACTGTCCTAATTACAACGGGGCCTTTTATTTTGTCCGTTTTTTTTGGTTTTTTTTGGTTTTTTTGTTTTTAACTGAAAGAGACCGAAATATTTGCCTGCGGCAGTGGCGGGAGCTAAACGATATTTCGGAGCGCTGGACTTATTTAAAGCGAAGCGCAAAAGAATTGTCGTCAATGATAGAACAAACTTGAAGAGACGCCGAAGAATGGGTAGAGAGGGAAAGAACAAAAGCGTATCCCGCGGGAAAAAAAACGTCGCAGTTTTCCAAGCCATTCATAACGCCGACCGATCGTCTTAGCCTCTTCTCACGATTCATTCATGCCTCCCATGAGATTTGATCGTCGATCCTTACCTGCGCCACCGATGACTATGTGCCCTGCGCATCCTTAATACTTTAATAGAGTGTCTGAAGGTCCTCTTCATGGACAGTCCTACAATTGTCTGGCAATAAGCGTTGGACTTTCGGATTCCATCGAAGAAAATTCATCAATCATTACTTGTTAATCATTTAGTTTAGCTAATATTTTTAGAAATGTTGAAGTAAGTATTATTAAATACATTTATATCACACACACACACAGACACACACACACACACACACAACACAATTATGTTTGCAAAAAAATTACTGTATAATATAAATTTAATTTTTATTATTTCAATGATTTATACGGCATAGTACTGTGTAAAAAACAAAACGCATCCACAAACGAATTACAAGCAGTAAAGAATATTTTGATAAAACAGTTTTTTAAAAATAATCTTACAGCGAACATTTTTCTTTGATATTATGTACTATTAGACTTTAAAGGAGCTATTTTTACTTGAAGCAATTATCCCATCTTCTTATAAGAATTCGAGAATCGTATCGCTCTTGAACGGTCAAACGCAGCGTAGGAAGATGGGCTAACGATCTTAATGGCTAGGCAAAACATTGACACCTCGGCGGCGCTCAGGAGACCACCTGGAGGAGGATACCGAAGAGAAGGCGGGCAGGGTTCGTTAAACACGGGGTCAGCACGAGAGAAGTGGAAATCCTTATGAGAAAGTAAGTTGGGCGAACGATGACAACGAGCTAACAGCGTGTGCAAACACGGCGGCTTGGGACAGAGCCGTACCCGGTCCGATGATCATGTACTTACGCGTTTCTTCTCAAACACCGACTACGTCGACAGCTCCGGAGAGACACGGCATCGGACACTGATCATGGGAAAAGATAGATTCTCCGCTTGTTCAGGTTGGAATGTTCGAGCTGAATGCTCGAGCAACATGTACCGATGATCGGAGAATTCGTCTCGTTAATATCGAAAAGTAAATAGTGAAATGTGCACAATACATTTATTAATTGTATCTATGGAGCAAGTGAGATTTATTAAGTTCATGGATATATTGATCGATCGTTTTTTTTTTTTTAACACGTTCATTTAAAAAGCTAATCTATTTATGTCTATTTTTTAAACGTATACAAATATTTTAGATACATTTTTTTTTTTTTAGAGGAAATTGCATTGAGGAGAATGGAAAGAGTTTGGTATTGAAGAAACAACGATAAAATGTTGAACGGTCTTTGGTTTATGATATAATATGATACAACATAGTGGGCATTCTGAGCCTATAATCCATATTGCATATCCATAATTATAATTCGTAGTTTATTATTATTATAGAATATTATTACAACTATTTATATACAATATACATATGTATATGAAGCGACCGCGACCATTCAATTTTACAGTAAATCAAAATATTTACGATCGTATATGGTTTTTTATTTATGCGTTCTATACATTTTTTTTACAATTGTTCAACTTGTAATTAAAAAAGACAGAGAGACCGATTAAAGACGCATGAAAGACACATTTATATTAATCGACGCTAAAATTTACCGCGCTGTTGCATTATTTGAAAAAGAAAATGTGTTTAAAAAAATCTATACAACAAATTTTGTGATTTTAAATTTATCAAAAATAATATTTCTCTAAAATACAAATCGTGATCTATCGTGATATGAAAAATATCAATACTTTATAGTAGAAATATATTTAAAAAAATATTATTTTAAAATAACAATTAGCTATTTTAAATTACAAATAATAAAATCAGGTTACAAATATAGAATTAAAACTCGAGACAATATGCCATGTTTTCTCATCTGTTCTTCTTTTCTCTCTCTTTTTTTTTCATTCTTTTTTCTCTCTGTCTCTTTTTTTTTTTATTGAAACGGAAGCAAAGTGGATTCGGTGATGAAAAATTCGGTAATGAATAATTAATCGCCTGAGGGATATTCTAGGATGCATATATCACAGACGCAAATGGAAATAAAAATACACTTTATACGATGCGTGTGTGCGTATAAATAATGATTTAATGACGAACGCATTAAAATTGTGTCGATGACAAGAATGACTTTCGTACGCACATATACATGAAATTTATAATAAACTTACGAGTTTCTACTAATGCGAAAATTAAGTATGATTAAGGGCGTATGATAATATATGCGTTTTTTTTTTCGTAGGTAATCGCACAGTAACTTTTTCCATTGTGACCGCTCTTTTGCGAAACGTAGCCACGTGACTTTGAGTCGTAAGTACCAAAAAATTCTTCTGACATTAATTTTGAAGATTACTAGCATAGGACGTATCATATGATTTTTTTTTTATTTGAGATTATGTAAACGAGAATGTATTAGACAATAGAAAAATATATATTGTATGGATTTATAAATTAAAATATTGATAATTATACAGGTAAAATATACATAAAACGGCCAAATATTGATCCGTGTATAAGATCGTAAACTCATATTGACGACAAATCATACTATATTGACAACAATTTTTCCTCTGATACGTCTGTTGCTAATAATCCTCAATAATCCTAACAGCCTCACGTTTTATTAAAATAAAAACAAAACAAAAAAAAAATCGATGTCAGTATAAAAAAAAAATCGTGTAAAAGGATACTTTTTAAACAGGATAGTATAAAATAAAATGTAATACTAGAAGGATCTTATTGCGAGTGAAATAATTGCAAAATGCAATCCAGAGTGCAAAATGAACAAGCCTCGTTTCTTTGATAGAGAATCCTTAGAATCTGTGAAGATATATATCAACAAAAGGAAGCAATAGCAACAGCGCGACAAACGGTATAGAATGGTTTTCGAGTTGATTGCATTTTTCTCCTTTTGCACTATGATGGTGATATTATGATAACAAAACTCCGTACACACGAAATGTAAAATACGTGCGCACAGAATCTTAATTGTGATATATCCTTCTTTCTTTCATACACTAGGCACTTTTAAGCTCAACTAGATACTTTAAATACAATTAATCGAAGTGTGTAAAATCTTTATAAAAATAAAATAAATAATCTGAATAAATATAGATATAATACTAATATTATAGTTAGTCAATAAATTATTGTATAAGATTATGAGGCATGAATTGCTGCAAAAGAAATCTTTCTAATAATGTAAAATTATTGTCGCGTGCACAGTGTAATTTATACACGCAATTTTCTCTGTTCGTTGATGACGAGAGATCGAAAATACTGTGTTTGATTATAACCTACAGCGCCTACAGAATAAATGAATTTCTTCCTACTAAACTAATTTTCTCTGCTCATTTCACTTGTTGCTTTAAGCATTGAGCATAGATAGTGTATCCACATCTTCCAACTGACATGGATTCTCTAAACAAAACATTACACAAATAATCATATTAGACAAATCGACTTGAAATTGTTTTATAATATTTTTCGTGATAGTTTTTGATTTTTTCGAGTACTTTAATCTTGCGTATATTGTAATAGCAGATAATTTTTTCAATATTGTTCGTATAGAGAAGTATGATGAAGAGTCTCAAATCTTTAAGTATTTAAAAACTAAAGTTAAATTGTGATCGTGTTCAACATTATTAAAATATCATAAGAAGAATGTATCGAGAATAATAGAGGGATATCACGCTAGAATATTAAATAATCATGATATGTTGTTGTCTCAAGATACATTTGTGTTGAACGTTGGACGATGGAATTATTGGATTTATCATATCTATTTTCTTTTTCGCGCGCGAAATCAAATACACGAATGCATTATGGTGCATTTTCGCGCAAAACGATACATGTGTAATTTTGTGTACGTATGCATGTGACGGTGAAAACCAATTGACCAGTAATGACGCGATTTTTTGATTTTTATTTCTCTTTCTCCTTTATGCTATTCTACTTGACGCATATTGTGTCATATCATTAGAGAGAAAATGGACGGTGAACATATCGAATATGTCAATCGTATGGGATATCCTACGATTCGACAATGTCGTCCGATTCCGCCATTCACTTTCTCTCTATCTTACAATAGTAGAATACCGAGTCAGCGTTGAGTCGATTTTCCGAGATAGGAGATGGGGAATCGTCGTCTGGTAACCCTCTTCCAACTTTCGTCTCGTCATCTTCAGAGTTGCGTTACATTTGCTTAGATCGCGACTGCAGGTGATGGAACACTTGATATATATATTCGAGACCGTTCATATATTCACGATAGCATATCCAGTCCCGTACGTTACGTTGCGTCGCGTTTTTTCTCACACATTCTCCTCGAAACTCCGAAGGCATGACTGATCGCTTGATATTTTCTCGTTGCGTTAATCCGCGCTCCAATATAGCAACATGTATCTCGCAAAGAATCTGTAAAAGAAGCATCAAAATATTAGAAATACCGAGACAATATATGCAGCATAAGGAAATATATTATGAGTTTTTTTGATAAAAAAAACAAGATCTCGTATTAGCAAGAAGATTGCATTTCAAAAATATTTCTAAGAAGTTGTTAATTTTTTTAAGTTTATAAATTACTAATTTAAAATTAATCATTATACAAATATTGACGAATACATGTATGGTATATCGTAAATATAAGGATCAAGGCAAATATTGCTTATAATTTTCAATAGGTGATGATTGTTTTTTGCAACGATCTCTTAAATTTTACGTTTTTCAAAGTCGACGATGCATATCGAGAATAAATACAAAAACAAAGAAAATTTCAATATAGCATAGAAAAATGAGCCTCGAAAGTCATTCATGATAGATAAAACGGTAAATAGTTTGACTTTTCAGCGACAATTTTTAACGATTCAACTTTTACGTAAAATGCTGACAAAATTTGACAATACGTTTTTTATCACACTTGTAACAATAGGAAGCGGAATAATTCATTTCATTAATTGCATTAGTGTTATCGTGACAGTCGCGCGCGCAAAGTGATTCTCTCTTTATTATCGCCAGCTGCGAAAAGGCGGCAAATCAAGAACTTATGGTTATGGAGCTTAATTACTTATGAAAACAATAGATTTGTGTACGATTTCCAAAATAAACTCACACTTCGGCAATCGAATTCGCTTTTCCTGAATTGCTCGTAAAAGCCGAGTTTATAGTGTTCCTGGTCCCAAACCGTCTGTTCCAGAGCCATCGCATATTTTTGTATATATTCAAACGCATCAACGAGAGCCGTATCAATCTGAAAATGTACCAATTATGCTATCAATCAGCGTTTATTTATTTGTATTTGTATATCGCGCACATTACACGCTTCGTAAAAATATGCATTTTCCAGAGATTATTATTGTACATTATTATCAAATATAGTGCATTATTGTGCATTGCTAGCAACAAAAAGAAAGCGACATAAAATAATGTTAGTGATAACACATACGTCTATACTGCTCAGATACTCCTCGCTTAATTGTTCTCCCAATTTCTTAGGTATATTAGGCAGCCAAGGGTAATTCCAGTTTGCAGACGGTAAATTAGTGGAATCGTACTTTATCCTGAAAGTCTCCTCGATCTGCAAAATTAAAGAAGAAAACCGTGGGCGCGATTAGATGTATTGTTTTATACAAAAATGGAGCCGCAACATTAAAGAAAGATATGCCAAACTATCAAGTTTCCTTCATCGTTATGCTTTAAGCGCGTATATAATCCCGCGGAAATTTGAGAAAAATTATTTTGCGTAGGCGCAGCGCGCTACATCGTTCTGCATTTCTTTCATATTCATCATGCACACGGAAGTTGATTAAGATGTATATAAAGTAATATAAAATGCGCATATCGTGATAAGATGATATAGTTGTTATTTTTTTATTGTTTTTCAGAGGCCATTTGCATTTACAATATTATATGTGTATAAGAACGAGTTGTTTATTCAATTATTTAATTTTCTTACTTTTATATCGCGCTTAATTTGATGAAATCTCAATTTTATTCTCTTGATAAAAATTTGAAAAAAAAAAAAAGAAACAGAAAGACACGATTTTATAAAAACGCAAGGTCCTGGCGCTACTTTATCTCGAATATAGCGGTGTATCTCATCGCTTAATATCGTCACTTTATAAGAGGAGCATAAATTGAGTAGTGCATCGCGCTACTCTTATTGTATTTCCAGGTATCCGTCAATTATGTCAGCACTGATGCGAGCACCGGATTCGCGCGCTCCATCTAATTTCTCTGCGTTAGCTTAGCGTAATTCGACGCCACTGAATGTCAGTGCGTCGTTTAGTCACCGATTACACGTCGTGTAACACCTCTTACACGATCAGTCTCCCGATATCCCTCGTTCCTGGTACAATGAAAACAGGCAACAGACCGTGCGAAACGAACGCTTCCGAGTGAATAACACTCACAGCGGTTTGCGCCGGTTCTCGATGTGGGAGCGCGCGCGTGCCAGAAGCGGCGGCGAACTGACTATTCGGGAATACCGGGATGGGTCAGCTAACAAAAGCCAGCTTAGTCCTTTACTCTGAGAAATTACTTGGAAATCCAGGCGCCGGCCGAGACACGCTAATTATCCCATCAGGGATCGGTTACGTCGAACGAGTCATTATGAATCACACCCACTGAGCTGGGAAGTGCCGGTAGGAAAACTTGAGAGAAACATGCTACCGTTTGCGTAGTTTGCTGTAGTTTGCCAAGTCGTTTCTCGTACTCGTATTTCGATATCGCGATGTGATTTTGCGTAGAAGATCGTTTCAGTATATCTGCTTCAACTACGAAGCTTCAGAGAATTAATAAATGCTATTGCAATAATTATTATGTCAAATAAAATTTCGTATAATTATTATATGCATATAATAATTATGTAATATGTAGCGTTTCGCAATTACGTTTCGCGTTTGATGCGTTCTGTCCTGCAAGCCTTTAAATTGCGAGATGGGTCATTCGTCTCTTATTATGATAAACAGTTGCGATATGGTTTGAAGAATCAAACAACCGCCTTAAAAGAATCACGACATTATTATTCCGGCTTAACGAACGGTATTTAATGGAGTAGTGTTTATATGCGAAGAAAGATGATTTAGCATCATCATTGATCTCGTATCTTGAAATAATTATTCTCCGGGCAGATAACGCATCGCGCGTGCATATTATCTCGGACAGGAATGGAAATAATGATCGTACGATACTACTCTCATGACCCGCGATGCGATAATACCTTCGATCGCAAACAACATTCCTGAGAATCAACACTGTCAAAGAACCACGTGTTGCGTAGCCTGATAATTCATATGTCTTCAATGTCTGCGCTCCTATCTAATGCATGTATTGCCACAACGGCGAAACAGGTTTATGACCTCGCATGTAGGTTGATGAACGAAAATAGTGGAAAATAAATATATGTGACATACGGATTTTTTGAAGATATCATAGCGGCGCGCGAGGGTGGCTCATAGAAAGGCGGCATCGCGGTAGTCATTCATTAAATTCATTCCCTCGTTATAGCATATTCGATCTCGTGTACCTGCGGGCACTCGTGCGCCGATCGATGATCGGTCCTTCTCACGCCCCGGTCGTTACGAAAGCATCCAGAAGGATACAAAGATATCTTTTCAGCCCATCACTTTGTATCAAAAAAATATTAAATACGCACGGTGGTCGGCCATCGATTGCGTCATCAGCCGTTATCGCTAATAATACCAATAACCATATCTCGACCGCCAAGTTTTCTAGGCGTATAAACATATACATAGGTAATGAGGGATTTGATGGGTAATTAAATGAAATTTTACGCATAATTTTGTGCAAGCAGTCCTCTAATAAATACATTAGCGAGACCTACGCGTCTACCTACTGGAACTCTCTGCTAAGCCTGCGTCTGCCTTTCCTTCTTTCAGGTGCCGAAAAGAACTCGTTTTCATCGTCGCGTTTTATGATGTGTTGGTCACATTCACACGTGATGACTCTCATTCCGCTCGAGTATCGATACTTTGATAATTCTCATTTTGATACAACATCAAGATTGATGCGTCAAGTTGCAAAGACGAATGATCTTTGTTTCACGCTCCGAAGCGTTTGAATTTCCTTTCCTCGCACTTTTTCTGCCGCGGGACATATAAACGCGAAGAAATTGCGAGAGTAGGAACGAGCGAGGAGAGAAGTGATAAAAGCAAGACAAAAAGGAAAGGAATGAGAAAAATTGTCGCTAACAACCACTGGCGGCGAGCAAATCTGTGGCGCGGGGTCTTTTGTGCCTCGTAAAAGTCTCGTCGGCCACACTGGGGCACGAATAATCGTAAAACCGAGCTGGAAGCTGGCAGGAAGTAGGCTGGCAAGAATAGGTACGGTCTCCGCGCGCGGCTCTGCCGAGGACCCGTCAAAATCAATTAGCCTTTCAGTCTTTCTTCTAGCGCGGCTTCACCGCTGCACCGCTTATTAGAAGTTATAAAATTTCGGTGTGACGATGATTTCAAGAGCCGATCGAATGGCTCGCAAGTTCGACGCATTCTACGAGTAAGATGTAAAGAGAGAGAGAGAGAGAAACAGCTAAAAATGGAAATAGACTTTTTGCGCGATCTATATAAGATGCTCACAATTTCGAAATTTTATCGCTAATCTTCCAGTAACATCGCGTCAATTGTATAAATCGTTAGATTTTTTTTTCCGATATTTAAAAATCATATTTTATTAATCTCCGTAACATTTAATTAAATTTTTTTTTTTTTTTTTTTTTAAGATTTTGTAGAATTGAGATAAAAAATCCGCAATCGGGTGAATGTCACGTGAGTTTGAAAAATATGTTATTGCGCAAAGCAGCGACGCGAGCAGAGATCGAAACGCTGTAATATACGCCATGGTAGAAGAAATGTGTCGTATCAAGACGAGTACATGCACTGGCAGGTTGTATATCCGGTCTGGGTTTTAGTATGCAGGCGATGTGCCGATGTGGCGTGCCCGTCAGAGGAACAGGAGAGGGGCAGCTTCCGATTCTGATTTATTGGAATCCTCCGCTTCCGATATTTTATCCGATTCCTTCACGTACGAAGATGCAGACACTGTCCCCGTCGCGATCACGATGGATCGCAGACAGCCAAATTTGACTTATAAGTTGTTTACAGACTGTATGCAAGGACGTACGATGAACCGTCACGACGACGGAACAATGAAATTTTCACGATATAGCGAATAAATGTACAGAGGAAGAATAAAATATATTACCAGATCCACAACCGAATGGATTTTGTCCGTGTAGTAGATCGATTACAAATGTGATTCTAAAGATTCTCGATCATCCCGGAAGCTTTACGAAAAATTCTTTCTTCGATTGCGAGAGACCGCGACATATTTTTGCAAATTTTCTTCGCGTTCGCGCAATGAGATACATCGATCTTTTCCGTCCTTTTCTCGGTATCCTTGACTAATCTAATTCTTCCTCGGTCTATAGACTGTTTATGCTGAACCGATAACGAGTGTCGGAAGATGAAGTCATGGACCACTAGACGGTGCGTCGCCGTGAGTCGATATCAAGTGAGGAAGGCGTCCCTGAAGCTTTTCAGCCTCGACGCTGACGACACGGAGATGAACCTGACTCTCGTCTCCTCAACTATGACTTCACTCTTTTTCCACGCCATTCTTTCTATGTCGCAAGTAGCGAAGTATTTACACGTGCACAATTTATTGTCTTTCCTGCCAAGGGTAAGAGCGAGTCGCGGATCCATGCGATATCGTATTATGCGCTGACTTGGAAAACATCGGTATCCGGTATCACCGTGCGATGATGTAACGGGAACGTTTTCTAACAGCCTTCGGCCGGGCCTTTAGGGCGAGACGGACCCCATAATACGAAGAGGCATAAATATCCTTTCCCGATGCACGCGACGAATGTTAATTTACTCGGTCATATACTTGCTTAACTAAGTAAATACCGTTCGCGCGAGTGGAGGAAGATTTTTGTGCGGTCGTAATTGATGTTCAACGATCAGTCATAGATATTTATTTCTGGGTACCATTATTTGGAAAAATGTAGCCGTTTAAGAATTAATGATCGTTTACTTTTTCGCGTTTCCTTTTTCTCGTTTGAATTTTCCTATGTTTTTATACATATAACTAAAAGATGCTCAGTGAAGAAACGGTATTGCGGCACAATTAGACAGCATGTAAAGATAATTTTGAATGATCTTTCTTTAAAAAAAAAAATCGCATGCGAAACATCGTCTTTGCTTTTGCGGTTTTTAAGTCGATCTCTTTTCTTAAATCGCCTCTAGAGAGAAACCTTGAGGAACCGCTTGGGTCTGGTGCGTGATTTATTGCCCTTGGCCAGAAATAATAAGGTACGATTGGTTGGGAAGATTCTTTCGAAACTAAAATTTCTCGTGATCATATGTATCCATCTATCTGTCTCATAAAATCGATTACATATTACTTTTGAAATCTAAATCGTAGTCGCAATTTTTCCTTTGAAAATAATAACTGTAATATAGAGTTAAGTCTCGCAATTTAATAGATAGAATATAATAAATGAAGAAGCAGACTTATATTTTTTTTATATTTAATATATTTTATCTAAATATCAATTTTTATATTGTAATTTTTGAAGCGTGCTTTGTATTAAAAGAACACTATTATATATCCATGAATATGTCACACAAATTTTGCATAATCTACTATATTAATTATTTTTATATATATATATATATATTTTTTTTTTTTTATAAGAAGAAAAAGCAGGACTAAGTTAATGACGCGCTTTCGATCAATATAAAGACGTGACAAAATTCACAAGATCGAGATCTTTTTCGAAGGTCTATGTGACTCGGGGAACTACGATCAATGTCCGAACGACCGGAAGTACTACCATAACCATCTTCCGTTTGAAATTCTCTCACTCTATCTATTCTTCTCCCCTCTTTCTAGAAGGCACATTAGTGATTATCTAAGCATTGATGAATTCAATATTAAAACCTCTGATATATATTTTGCGATTCTAATCCGCATTAAAATGAATGACAATGATAATTCACAAATAGCTAAAATTCTCTAAGAGAATATGTGTGATAATGAAAAACGGCGCAAAATATAAATTCTATTACTTACATAACGCTCCCGAAACATGGTTGCATGGGTCAATGCATTGCGCGTTAGGATGATCACGTTTCCTATCATATGTGCGTCACTTACAACCTCTGTCTGGCTATCGGTATTTTGGATATCAGGACTGGCAGAGAAATCAGTATAAGTGCCACAAGGGTTCCACCATTTCATATGTTGAGTGTCCATTTTCTCTTGAATACATTCATCTATTGTTACGTTCTTCTTATCGTCACAGGAATCGTTCATTGTTGTTTTATGGTGCATCGGTGACGCTAGTACAATCGCGAATATACTTAACCACAAGAAGAACTCTGAAAACAGAAATAATCGTATTAGATTTGTTAACCGAACAATTTTTAAGCATACTGTATATTTTAAGTTACCGATCACAATATGGCTTTCAAATTATGCTATTAAATATTATGTTAATAAAAAATTAAAATACCTCTTCAATTTCTTTTAAGTAAGATTATGATTTAATATTATATAACATATAAAGAGAATACTCTCTCTTTTTTATTTGTGCATGTATGCAATAATTGCAATAAAGTGAGATCGACAAGGAATATTTCCTTCTTCGTTCTTTAAGGAAGCATACCCTTTTTTGAACTCTCAAAAAATCAATACATTTTCAAGATTTTTTTGCAGCGCGACGATTTGATAAAAACTTTTTATTTTTTTGTACAATATTAATACAATATTATTAAGTATCTAAATAAAAATCTTCAGCTTAAAAAAATTATTTTAATAATATATATTGTAAAAATCAGTTTCTTTTTAAATCATTGCGTTGGAAAAAATCTAGAAAATGTATTCATTTTTCAAAGGTTCAAACAGGTATGCCCCCTTAATCTTCATACTGTCGTCACAGCATTTTAATGTATGTCGTATGGAAGATGTACAAATGTAGAAAAGCCTGTAGAGATTACCAAAACGGTTACATTAATGCAGGCGATGGTGAATGAACTTTGCAAGATCGAAGCCATTTTGCAACGAAAACTTAACGTGCGGGCATTAACGGAATTGTCTGCGTATTGAAAAATAAAAGACGGAGATATAGTTCAATATTCGACGGTAATGAACGATTTGACGAGAGAGTCGCGAGATGCCTGCGTGAAATTATCATTGAGCTTCCGGCTCATTGGGCCCTCTACTCTCCTCTGTTTCCACCCTCGGGGATTCACTCGTCGATAGTAAGCGCCTAAATGGTAGATTTCGATCGAGACCGTCTTATGATCATCGGGCAGTTTCAGAATCACCGCTCATCGAATTATGTGCCCGTGAATTCGTCGTCGCATTATTACGCGAGTTACGACCGTTGATGAGGGGCCTGAGATCACGTGCAGCGATATGACGACAAACCATCAACAGTTGCGTACGCATTTGGACGAGAAGCTACCGCATACGTGTCTTGTCTGTATTTAATTCGTGCCTCCCTCTCGACTACCATCTCGAAGAGATGTCAAAAATCAAGCGATGCATAAGTCGATCAGATATTATTGCGGAATATAACTTTAATTTAAGATTAAATCGTTTATAAATCGATGTGACACATTTTATGTTTATCAATATTCTCTCTAAATTGTATAATATTTTATATAATTGCCGAATTTTTCACATTAAAATCTGTCTTTTAAGTCAAACATAATCTTAAAGTGTTATATACGTATACGATATCACCACATACGATCATCATAAATTTATATCATAAAAAAATATTTTCTTTTGTTAATTAATTTCACCATTATTATTTAATAAAATTTGTCAAAATATTTAACAAAATATCACATCTCGCAAAAAGTTACGATTAGTATATGAATAATGATATTCCTCAAACAAGCGAGAAACATCGTACCAAAGTAGAGATATCGAAGAGTCGAAGATTCGAGTGTCAGATTGACTTATCGCTCTCGACGAGATGAATAGTCGCGCGACCAAAAACCGGAGAGAGTGCGCCGTGCCACCCGTAGACGCTAACGAATTTAATTTTAATGTGCGTGAACGTGCGTATGATGCAGCGTGGCCAGCGGACGCGACGTACGAACAGAGGGAGACAGAAATTCAGACGGAGTGCGAGCAAGATGAGGAGAAAACGAAGAGCGGGGCGGGGCGTAGGGAGACGCCTCGGACACTTAACGCATATTAATGAGCGGCTCTTAAGTGCGTTCTACGTTGCGATGAGAGAGCAATTTGCCATAGGGAAGTTTGCCCCCTAAAGTGACAATGCAAAACCGTGTCGGCCAACGGCGGCGAATACGTTGCCATAACTTTGGAACGTAAACATGTCGCAACGAAACTTCCGATACGTTTGCGAATGCGGCTCGATGAGGCGCTATTAGTTTACAAAAATAATCGTAAGTATGTGATAAGCGTTAATTGCGCGTTAATTTAATCGTTTTATTCGTTCTGAAATTTATACGAGAAGATAGATTACGCAATCAGCTATGATATGCAAAATAAAAAATACACACAGTAGACGAAGTTACGTGATCTACATCTATATGTATGACACGAAGAATTTAAAAAAAGTGTTGTTGCGTTGCAATGTATGAATACTGTTGCTTCTACTAATTGCTAGAAACAAAAACAAATATTTATTACTTGTTTCTGTTTCTGCAGTTGTGTACAACACACGATAGTGTATCGATAAAAGTATCTATCTTTATATTTTATTTTTATCGTGAAAGGGGGAGGGAGGGGTGGAGGGGTAGGGGGGGAGGTATCTTCGAAGGGACGACAATTCTAACGGAAAGCATCCAACTAATGATGTCCGTTCAATGTTAAGAGAAATATGTACTTATGTATACAGGGGAATTTTTTAGCCCATATTTAGCCCGAAAAGGCCCGTATCTCGAGAAACGGGCATTCGCATGGCAAATATTTTTATCGCGATCCACGTAAATGATCTTAGCGTCCACGACTTTATCTCCTTAATTGTCGCTCAAAAACATCGTTTACTTTCTCTTATTTCTTTAATTACCTCTTCTTTTTTCTCTTAGACATTTAATTGCTATGCAATTAATCTTCCATGATTGGTTAAATCTATCGATCAGAGAAAGGGATACAAAGTGAAATAGATATACATTCGGATAAGTTCTCATTCTTGAGAAAAAAGAAATTCAAACGGCAGCAAGCTGCTTAGAATTTACTCTCACCTAATCCAGATAAACGTCGTAGATTTAATCATACTTCGCAAAACCATGTCGATACGCGGTATGGCAGAAAACATTTTGCTGCGTACTAATGTTGCGCTTCCTTGCATTACAATATAATACAAATGATAATTTATATCGAATATTTTTGAATGAATTTTTATGCGTAGAATTGAATATTTTTTTTTTTTTTTACATATCTGTAAGATAAAATATACAACACGCAGTTTATAAACAATTATTAAAAATTCTTTTACTCCATTTATTGTCATTCGTGTCATTCTTTCTTACGAGTTTGACGTCATTTTCGAGTAAGCCGATGAAGCAGATTAGTCATCCGTCTTGTAACGGTCCTCCTTATCGATTCTTCAGTTTACAGGTTTGCGAATCTTAAATCTACACACGCCTTATTCATCATCTTTGTCTGTTTTTTTTTTCTTTTCAAATTCTCGATTCAATTTAAGATATCTAATCGGAGCTCTAGAATTTTCTAAAATAAATTTAAATCACGTGCCACGAGTAAACAGTTCTATTTGCTTTTGTCAGTCCACCTGTTGAACTCAGTGGGATTCCTCTACAGGTGGTTTAACCCCAGCTTCCGTAAAGTATTATAGATTTATCTTTTAGCCACCTGCCAAACCATTTTTCTATTGTAAGGTAAGAGATATTCGACCTCCCGTAGCTCATTACGAGGTGCGAAAGGTAGCCAAATTTTTTGCAATAAATTTGCAATAGATATGTTAGTGAGAACTTAGCGTGCCATCATCTTATAATGATGAGAAATTGACAAAGAATAATCTATAATAAATTGGTGTGCAAAGACATACGCGCGTATCGCGACCTACCGCAACGCGCTTCGATCCTTGGATGCGAACGGAAGAAAAAGGAGTAGCGGGTCGGGTGTAATGGGGTATAATTGTCACGAGCAATATGTGTGTGTGTGCGCGAGGATAGTGCGTCATTACCGCATTTTTCACCGTCTTTCTTGCTGGCCGACAGCAGAGATGCGCTTTGCACCGGTGTTCACCGGCTTTGCGAGCCATACTTTTTTCAACGCGGCCGCGAGTTCGTAGGAATTTTCGATGGAACGCCATCGTTTAGCGTCGTCGTTGAGGTAGGCCCTTGTAATATCGGCGATGCACGGACGGTATCCGAGCATAAGTATAAAAGACGATTAATATGATATAATACACGAGTCTACCACTTGCTGAATATTTCACTCAACATTTGTTGATTGATAAGATGAACGGAAATTACGACGAGAAAAGACTTTATATTTAATACTTATTAAAAGAACGATTACAAAGATTACAAAGAACGTGTAAGTTGAGAAAATATTCCATACAAACTATTATATAAGAAGAAATTTTCTGTCATAACACACATTGGGATAATTTTGTGAAATGTAATAAACTTCGCGATGTTCCTGAATTAGATGCATGTGAGAGTAAGCAAAGATGGCTATCGTTTAAATATCTTTCTTTTCAAGAATGACAACTTGTCTGAAAAAGTATGCCTACTTTATCTTTCGAATCTCTTTCTCCGCCAAATTTAACCGATCATGGAAAACTCATTCATTTTGAAATATTATCTGCTTAAAATTCAGAAACAGCTATAAATAAAAATATTAATTTATGCAATGCATTACATATAAAATAATTTTAATTAGAAACATTCTTCACAATGTTATAAAATTAATTTTATTACTATTGACAAATGCAACAATAGATGAACGTCAAGAAATACATACAAAGAATGGCATGATATTATATAAGAAAGTTGTAAAAATTATGATTTTCATGAACTAACGTAAAAAAAAAGTATCAGATCAGCCATTGAAGAAAATGGAATCAAATATATATTTGTAGATCATAGTGAGTATATTCTTGAAGCCCGGCATATTTTCCAAGGATAGTCGTCACGGGACGTTCAATAATTAAGATTTCGAGACACACGTGGGTTTTACCCTATCGTCAAGTCATAAGTTGTTTTGGGTATAGATTTACGAGTCATTATCAAACTTTTAGCTTAGCGATATCAACCGAGTAATAAAAATTTTCAATTTTATTTTCATTTATTAATCGATAATTCTAGTCGGATTATTACTTGTGTAAAAGAATTACTGAAAAGTTTAGTTGAGTTCTACAATATATAGAATAGTATATAGTTCTATTATATATTAGAAATCTCAAAGAATATATATATATTTTTTTTTCGCATCTTTCTTTCTCTCTCTCTCTCTCTTTTTTTCGCTTGATGTTACAAAAGATTAATAGTAAGTAAGGGGTATAAATGGCTTGATGCAAATAAAGCAAATTCTGATATGATTTCTAAATCAATTCGTAGAAAGCCTTGCAACCGGAAAGAGGATGCAACTTTTATATTGACAACGACCACGCTGCGCGCGAAGATAGAATATTACATTATAACAGCCGAAATATTATTAAAATAATTATATAACGCTATCATGTTGCATTATTACTCAAATTAATGAATGCGTTGTATGAAAATATATTAAAATTATTTATTTCATTTGCCTCAATTATATCATTGCTCGAGTTATATCTTGTCTTACATTATTGTAATGTTTCGATACATGACGTTTCTATGTAAAATCATTATTTTTGAAATGTAAATCTCAAATCAATTATTGTTCATTAATTCATGTGTGGAAGAGATGAAATTTTAATTAATATCGCAGCAACGATATTTTTTTGTACAAGTATCATAAGCGTCGAACGTTTGCTTGGTGATCAATATATAGTTGATATAAGTTTGACTTACTTAGCCACGTGGGTATGAATCGGTGAATCGGTATAGGTGCGGTACGAATCAGCCGTATGCTTCGATTGTCGTAAGACGTCGTCGTCGTATGATACAAATCGCATGGCAAGCATTTTTCGGCACAATTAATCATTATTGTAATCGTTGCTTCGATGGAACGATTACTCGCAGCAACGTCGTCCTGGCATTTAGGCGGCAATGTCGATGTTGAGTTCAGTGCGTAGCTCTGCGCGGCACGGTCAAGGACCCGATGGGACGTGGTCCTCTGATCGCGGCTGAGTATGTTTTCCATTATCGTCGACCAATTGATAATCACGTTTTCCACAGTTATCGCGATCGCATAAACACTATCACTCTAGACAACCGCCTCTCTCGCGTGTATCGACGATATATGTATACGAGTAATAGATATACACGTGCGTTATATATATGTATGTATATGTACAGATGCTACGAATGGTGCGTGTGTATGCATGTGGATGGATGTGTTTGTGCTCTAATGTCCTGTCGTCACCGATTCCGATCACTTTGCCGAAGGGTTGTCACACTTGAAAAACTGTGCGCACAGAATCACAATCCGTTTGGCACTGGTCCCAGACACGCGATGCACTCATTCTTATACGACAGGGGGGAAGGGGGGTTGTGGGATCCCGAGAGAGAGAAAGAGGAGGGGGGTGGGTGCTTGACAAGGTGGCGGGGATACTCAAGAAGAAGAGGAAGAATCAAAAGGGTACACCGTTAAGGGTGGTCCGCGTGGATTCTCCTCTCTTTTTCTTTCCCGCTTTTGATTATCCTCCTATACCGTTACTTGTTCCCTCTCGGTTCCTTTTACGTTTCGTTTTGTTATCACGCCCTTGCGGCACTATTGGCTGATCGGGATAATAGTCTTGTTTCCAAAATAGGTCGAAAGATCGCTAAGTTTTCTCATCGTTATCCGAGAGAGGATAAGGCGCAATCCATCAGACGAATAAATCGACAGGATAATAGGCAAGTAGGTGTGCGAGCGAGTAGACGCAAGTTATTCATTCGTCGTTGGTGTAGTAGAAGTGAGCCTGCGGATGGAAGTGGAGGACTTCTTCCTTGGTCGTCCCGCGTTGCGCTTTTCTATTCTCTTTTCTTTTCCTCGTTTCCTCCTTTTTCTTTTTCTTTTTGTTCACGAACGCAGCTTTCTTCCACTCTTTCTATCACCTTGTGCACCAATGTACTGTTAGTGTATGGTACTGGCCACACTCAGCCGACCGGTGCCTATATACGATTGTAAAGCCGCCGAAGCACGTGGCCCGCACCCCGCTTTCGGCCAATCCCCCCCACCATTCTCGCCCTTCCTCGATCACCCGCACTTGGATACTTTTTCCCATCTTCTATTCTTCCTCCTTCTCTTCATCATCAGTCACCGCCACCGCCACCTCCTTCGCGTTCATTATCTCTTTTCCCTCCTCCTGCCTGCTGTTTCTCCAGCGCGGTTCCTTGCCCCCCACCGCTCGAATCTACGGTGGTTCAGGACTTCGCGACTCATTCATAACTCCCCGCGACCGACTCGCTATCCCCACTCAATCAGCTCCCACCACGCGTTCGTAGTAGGCACTAGTCACCCAACCAAGAGATGCTAACGTCGACTCGCAGTCGACTTGCCGCTACATTGTCGTCTCATCTCTCCAACTGGTAATCTTGGATATTATGAATAGATATCGGAGTTTTCTTCTACTTACCAATCGATATTCACTAGAGCAGCTCGTAGCCCCTCGATCTTTCAGTTTAAATATCGCCAATAATTGCGATTTTATCCTTTATAATTGTTTAACAATAAGCTAATTTCTTGTTTTATATAATATATTTCCTTGACCTTATATAATTATATTTTCTTTTATGGCATTGCATTCAAGATATGTAAAAGTAAAAATTTAACTTTTAAAAAAGAAATTTAAATCGCAATTTGAGAAACAAAATTTAAACGAAAGATCTAATCGAAGATTTTTAATTTCTCCATTTTTTATTTATTACATATTTTGATCATTTTTATGATATGCATACAGTAGATAATATATAATAATTTGTTCTCGGGAAGATAAAATCTCTCTCTCTCTCTCTCTCTCTCTCTCTCTCTCTCTCTCTCTCTCTCTACAATACCGCTAATTTAATCAATGCATTCTTCGCAACAAAAAATATCTTTAACAGCATGCTTAAATGCTAATATCGGTATCATTTTGAGTCAAATATACAGTATTCAAACTTTTTATATTGAAATCATAATTATGCAAAGTATCGTTGCTGGTATGCGAGAATTTTTTATCACAAAAATGTAGTTGGTCGATTCATATTCTTCATAAAAATCATAATATATTAATATTGTAGATAAAATTAATCTGTCGATGGAACTAATTATGGCATAAGACACTCCACTTATAAAGATGTACGTCAATAGCTCAGTCGTACGCGTGATTCCACTAATTGTTGTCGTCGACGAAAGCGTGACACCATTCGTTATCCACGGTATGTTGTCGAGAATCTCGTAGCGTCTTCGTAATATCGAGTTTCATGATCATTGCGAAGAGTTCATAGCATTAATAAACGGTGCTAACGACGATAAGCTGCGATTCTTCACGGTAACTACGTCAGAATGTGTATATATACATTTCCGTAAATATGTATAATAACGATGCTGGCATTACGATGATGATGTTGATAGTAATTATTACGTTGTTTCGTCGTTCTTACGTAATCGGTTGGTGTTAGAAAACAGAATCTATTGTTCACGTTTGCAGATGTTACTTTTTTTGAATTTATTAAGGACATATATTGTATATCTCTTTTTATTTTGCATAAAGTGATATTTTATATTGAAAATATTTATATATATATATATAATCTTTCTCGATATCTAAAATCTTTTTCGGTATATAATTGTCTCGTAAGTTACATATATTGAATTTTTTCCTCATTCATATTTGTATTGTTAATTTATCATAATTGATATTATCGAGTACATCCGATGCCGGATGGAACTTTCTTGCGGGGGGAGATTTGTGTAGTGGTCCAGGTTTCTCCTCTTGCGCTTTGAAATTTCCCACTATGGCGCCTGTACTCCCCACTTAAAACAGCGTCCATATCCTCTTTTACCTCCCACTTGAAATCAGTGATGACGTTTCCTTTCACTAGTTCCCAATTGCTTACGCACATCGCCGTATATTGAATTGAAGTTGGAAGCATCCGCATATGTGACAAATCCATTTGTACTTCAAAAAGGATTTTCTTAGAATGACCGAGCTCAAGAAAAGATAGGACTCAAACTGACAAATATTTTCGGGGAATCTACGATCCGGATGCGATCAATTGAAGTTAGACAAAAAGATTTTAGAGAGATTTTTAATTAATTATTGTAATATAATTAATTCAATTTAATGCTTATACACGATATAGAGTAAATTTTAAATATATATCAATTATTATACACACACACACACACACGCACAATTATATAATCACTTTTAATGTCAAATGACAATATAGAATATTATGTTTGTATTAATATTTCAGTAATTATTATTAATTATTATTTAAATGTAAAATGAAAATACTAAAAATGTTAAAATCAATCGGTAAATGTTTAAAAAACATATTTCGCTGACATAATAGAATTTCAAAAATTTTTTAAATATTAATTAATTATTAAATAATATTAAATAATTATTAAATATTAAATAATATATATGAATAAGTAATACAACATATATAATTTGTGGAGTTACATCAATATTCGAAAATCAGGCAGCGAGTGGATCACATACGAAGCAGCTATTTGTAGTTTTTACTGTCATTGATTGCACCAGATGATGTAATCAATGAACAGTGAAATAGAGCTTTTAGAAATCGAAACACCTAGTCTCTCTTATATTCTATTAATTTTCGATTGATTAGTTTTATTAGTCAAATTTTATCTGTGATACGTGTTTTTTCATCGTTTTATTCAAAAATCGTTAAAATGATGACGTCGTGATTTTCGCCATAGTTATGTGAATCATGACGAGAGTTACGAAGAGAGAGATTTCAAGACTATTAAGAAGTATTCAACAGGTCATGTTCAATTCTCGGGGTTAAGTGTGTCGGATATCATGTCAAGTGTATCAGGAAGTTTCACACATAAGAATCGAATATAGATTAATACAAATGAGAAGCCATTACCAATTATATTAAAGATTATATAAATCTTTTGTTTTATTCAAATTAGATATGGGATATTTCCTATATATCAGCGGAAAAGTATAAAAAAATGTACACGTATTAGATATATATAGAGGGATCATCAGTCCGCTCTGACTATGAGTAGGGACTAAAAGTATGGACTAAAGGGAGGAGGAGGAGGTATGGGATAATCTTTCTATAACGGATTACATTTATTTACTGGAAAAGAGAAGAAGCCTGAGGAGGAATCTCGAAACTTATATTTCGATAATTCTTGAATCTCGGTCTTTTTTTTAAAAAAAAGATTAGTTTCTTCGAAAATCAAATTTTAGAATAACATTTGCGTGCCTAAAAATTTTTATTATCTTGACGATTTTGAATATGTTATTCAAGAAACAAGAAAGCATTTCGATAATCTTTTGTTTATGGAAATATTGATACGCAACTGCTTATATGCTATTATCCTACAGAATGTAATTTCGCTACGTGACTATCGGTAAGAAACGATCGTGTCGATATAACTTATTTAATATTTGCGGATATAATCAGTAAAAATCACATGACGTTATTGATAAAGCACGCGGCATGGAGGCGTGCCCACCGGAAGAGTTCATCAATAAATGACCTAGGTTAACAAGACTATGGTATCATTAAATGCCAAACAATGAATGGAATTTATTGATACAAATTTGCTATGCGCGATGAATATTACTTACTATTTAAATATTTGTTTTACATAAAAAAAAAATAAGATTGTAATATTTTTTTAAAAATCTTTTACTTGCGTTTATAATATACAAACTATATCAAGACTATATAAAGTTAACAATTCTAATAATAATAAAAGTAATATATATAATGCATTTTATTACATTTTTTATCAGATATTTTATTGCGAATTTAATTAAAAATACTTATATATATATATATATATTTTTTTTTTTTAAGAAAATAAGCAAATAATGTAATATATAAATACTACCTATATTTAAAACGCGGTTATATTTACCTATAATTTTTATTAATATTTGCGTTATATATTGATATTACTGATATAGAACCGGTTTACAAATACTTCAATTGCTTTGCACATTAGGTTAATAAAGAAACATGAGCGAATGATATATTATATTAAGAGATGCATTTTAATTTGTGAAGAATGTGACCGCTTTCTCAGGATTTGTCCGTCGACTTTTGGCGTAAGATATTTTGCTCATGTAGGATTTCTTTCAGTACCTTGCTTTGCCATTTTTATTTATCACGCCTTATACGACAGCGACGCATTTTTTTCTCCGAACGTACGTGATTTTCTAATGAGAATGCAAAGATAACAGCGTATATCAAAAATATGTAGAATATTTAAGAAATTTTCAGATAAAAATATCTTTCCCAATAGATGATATCGTTTGAATTTTGATACATTATTATCCTGAGAAACATTCAAACGATAACATTTTTTTCTATATTTTTTTTCTCAGTAATTATTTTTCTCATAAATTCAATTTCTAGAAATGATGACGGCAAATATTTTCGCTATCTGCTATGGCAACATATTATACCGAGATTTATTGGAAGTAAATAATATATATAAGAATGATAAATAATTAGAGAAATTTTATTATTCATATATCTTTCTTTACAACATTCATCCCAGATTGAATTTTTAAAAGTAACACTAATCACACGTAAAATGGATGGGCCTATATTTGAAGAAATCGACTATGTAATTCATTGCATCAATACTATACTCCCTATCATTAATATGCATGCGTTTTCTTCCATTTACAGTACTCCGGACAGCGGAGTTAAGTGATGACTAGACCAAGTTTACGCAGAAAACATACACGGTCGCGTGGTCCAGAAAAAAAATTCGACCGAGAGCCAAGTGGAATGTTTTGCTTAATTAATGAGTCAATGCTATCGTCGCTTCGCTGAAAACGCACGTGTTTTCCATCGAAAATGGAGTGCGTGATGCGTACGCAGGTTGCGTTGACAAATTTATCCTTGCCAACTTCTACAAGATTGACACATAGGACTCGTTACTTATGGAAATTAGTCTAATTTCGTATCGCGGTTGACCATTATGCTCATAGTCACGCATCAACGCGTAATGCCCATCATCATAACCGATAATCACTTCGATGGAAATACAAGAGGAGAATCGCGGGAATTGCGCGCAACGTACGTGTATGCAGCGCCGTAGAAAACGAGATATTGTTTCTCAAGGCAAGAGATTCAAAATAGTATAATGCGAATATGTATTGAATATATCTATCTATCTATCCACGCTATCTATCATACACTTTGTTATATGTGTTTTCAATATTTGGAAAAAAAATTTACCATGATTAAAGCCTGCTTGATTAACCATGTGATTATTAATACTGCAATTAAATGTCATGTATATACTTATACACGACATTAGTTGATACTGCATATGCTCTTATATATGTATATGTACGTAAAATATCCATTAAACTTTACATACAAGTAAACAGATACTTAATATAATAGTATTTAATTTAATATAATGTAATAATGATTTAATAGATTTGAAAAATTTTACGATCTATTAAATTCTATTAGTTTTTTGGATATACAATATTTTATCGCTTTGATTGAAACCGCTTGTTTAGAAAGAATTCACATTTTTACCGATGTTTGTATAATCTGTGGGATTACTATAATACAGCAATATATAAATTAAATGTACGGGACTAGAATTAACTTTTCTCGCGGCGCCATACCGACCGAATATAATTCTCACAATGAGTGTTAGTCCTGCAAAAGATTAAGAAACAATATTAAGCGAAGTCTTGTTAAGAAAATGTGCTTTCAAAAATGTTACGGTAAATTTTTTTTTTTTTATTGTTGTTTTTGTTTCGTTATTATATGAAATAGACATCTCTTACTGTATCGAATTGTTTAGAAAAATTTCAGTCATATACAGCACAGCATGAGATCTTCCCATTTTCAATCTCTTGGATTATTTTTGTCACCTTTTAACGACCGGAACCGAGGAACCGAGAAAACGATGACAATGAAAGAAAAGGAATAAAAATGGGTGAAATGGGCTTTTAAATTTTGTTTCTGTCATTTGAATTTCTTGAAGATGGTTGAAAGAGAAAACCGAAACATTCGATATAATTAAAGAAGGTTTCTATATATAATAGATAATTTATTAGCTTACTTTCTCTATTTGAATTTTTTATATTTAACATATTAGAGCTTTTTAATTTCGTTAATAGATAAATTAGTAATAGATTAGATCGGTCCGGACATTCGCAATACGGAGTTTATTGTACCCAATCGAGTACGATAATCTCATTGAGAATCTCAAGTCGCAACCGGTTAGGATTTTGCGCGCGACATTATTGCGAGGAAGCGCATTCGAGGCGCGTACAAATGCGCACGCTAAAAAGCGGCGTTTAACCATCCGAAGTGGAAAAGGCGGTGGGTAATTTTTCGAAAGAGGCAATTATCGATTCGTGTGGTCTTCGCGATGGCGGCGGTTGCAAGAAGCGGATAGAGACATCGACCACATTCCACCGGTACAAAAGGCACGTCGGAACACCGATAGTAGGGACCGCGGCCTTCTGTCTTGCTCTTTTATCTTGCTCTTTCTGCTTAATATTTCGGCCGCACGAGGGGACCACCCATGGACGCTCCCCTCACGCTGAGCGCAATATTCAATGCGGTTATACCCGTAAAACAAAAATCAAAAAAATATATCGGGTCAACCTTTGAATATCGCGGCGATCTACAACTTTTCGCAAGTCCGTTCAACAATCAAATATATATATATATATATATATATGCGCGGTCCTCGGAACGCACTGTGAAACTTGATAGGCACCGAAAGAGAAAGTTATGGTGGAAGAATGTAAAGTAAAAGATTTAAGATGGCGGCACATAAAGAAAAATCCACATAAATCTAACGTTCACTTTACAAAAAAAAAACAATACGAACAGTCAAACGATATATTTATTTAAACGCGTCACTAACACACCAATACAGACGCATTTTTTTTTCTCTATAGTATTAGTAATACTACAGAGAAAGGGGGAAAGAGCATATCGTAAAAAAAACCGCGTTACTAATATTACTAGTACTACTAATTTATAATATTTATAATGTATGATGCGAGATTTTATATGCAGTCGGCAATTTTGAAATATGACGTTAGGAATAAAAAATAAGGTAATGAAAAACTATATTTATCTATGACATTTGTCACTGAATCAAAAGAAAAGCTTGCTTACCATTCTGAAGAAAGCAAGAAAATTTGAAAATTTCTCGACACGTGATATCAGCAGTCATTTACCTCGATGTTCATGGCAATGTATTCTCTCATCTCAGAAGAAGTACTAATTGATGAAAGAAGCTGTCGATGTGTCTCGATAAAATATAATAGGCTAAAAGATAAATGACACGCAACTTCATCGTGAATTTTGTGGCAATATAGCAGCGTTGTTGGAAAATCCGAAGTGTGAAGGTTGGTAAGATTCGTTCGCTTTCACGAGAGTCATCGATATTATGATATACGATGAAAAAAACAAAAGGGTCGCGCGACCATACATCGGGGAATACAAACTCTTATCGATCTTTTGTATCAATATATTGTAATTGCCGGGAAAACCGAATTTATTTTATGATTAGAGCAAGCGAATAAATTGCTCATTACCGTGCAATTATTTTCTGTAATCTTTAGAGAGATATCTGATGTGACGAAGCAAATTTGTGCATATTATACAATATTATCATAATTTGGAATATATGCATTATTCGATATAAACTAACGTAACTCATATTTTGCGATCGAGATTATTTAATAGATTTTACAAGTACGCCCAATTAGGGCGTATGATATAGCTGGTATGCGACTTCTTTTGCTATGAAATCCACGACAATGGATATAGAATCATTCATTTTAAGAATGCCAATACTTGATCGTTTGAAACTTACGATTGGTTATTGTCAATATATTATAATCACAAACATACTCAACGTATTATATCTTTTAATTATTCTCATTATTTAATATTTAATCATCTAATATATTTTTATATGATTAATGTTATTTTACTTATGCAAATATATTATTTAAAATATAAAACTTCTATGAGAAAATCAATATTAAAGGAGATATTAAGGAGAAATTACTAGTAATTATTTTTCATCAAGACCGTTTTATTTTTGCTAATAAAACAGAAAAATTATATTTGAAATGCAACAAGTAAAAATCGACAGTATAATAATTAATATTGGCTCTCTCTGTATATTGTACAGCGAAACTTTGTATGTTTGATCGGTTCTTATCTTATTTTCGTTATTGAATCTGGCATGAAATCATCTGACATTTGGATCGAACTTCGACACTCGAAACTGTACTATCGATTTGACAACAAACTGGTGCCTTATGTGCTATTTTAGTTGATTTCAAGTATACCATGGTAGGAGGAGCGCATATCTTATACTTAAAGTGCATCCGCGGCCACGATTGCCAGACATATTGAATTAAGAAGAAATGTTTGTGCCTATAGTCAAACATAATCGATAAAAAAGCTCAAAATTTAAATAAAAATATTTTAATAATTGTTTTATTATTCGATATATATTACTCGACACTTAGAAAGCTCGATACGCAAAAATTTAAGTCTACATTGCATAATTAGCATCAAACATAATCAATTCTCAAATTTAATAACATTGCATGAAAACTATAATAAATGGAATCTTATCACGATTCTCTGTATATAAAAAAAAAAAAAAAAAAAAATTGCATTAATTTATATATAGTTCAAATATATACGAATAACTTTGTAGAAATTTACTCTAGTAAATTATAAAGTGTGAATCAATCCTTAATCCATATAGCGTGAATCAACCCTTAACCCCATATTTCCTCCAATCTTTGATTAATTCTCGCCTTCGTCTTGTCTGGTTGTAACCGTCTGCTATTATTTTTAGCGCATGATCGCAACGCCGCGCAAAGGCGAGGGGAGAAAGGAAGGGAGCGTTTGTAAAACGGCTCTAATGCCGACTGAGTATATTAAGTCATCCCGCGGGCTTGGCTTGCATAATTATCGGCTCCTCTGTCACCAAAGACCGACTTGCGTATAACTTTGCTGTTGCATTGCTCTTACCGCACCCTCAGCCGCGGCGCTCATCAAGATGGTATGCGTAAAAATGTGTACAATGTATATGTATGTGTATGATTTATAAGATCGTACATAATAATTTGACAGTTTCTGTTGTGTTGAGTAATTATGTATTTTAATGAAATTTTATGTAACTACAATTATATAATAGATTATGAATTATGTGCGAATTCTCTTTTAATGAAATTTTAAAAGTTTGAATATATATAATAATACATATTAAATATTTAGAAAATAATTATTTTTTTTATGCATTGCACATATATCTTATAATATTAGATGGTAATGTGTGCTTAAATGTTATTAATTGATAAGGTTTATTGATTCAAAAGTGTACGATATGACACACGAGGAAACTCCTTAACAATCGTTGAACACTCCTCCAAGTCTTGTTAGTATGTCACGAGAAAAGATGCTTCGACATTTTATCCGAATAACTATAATGTAAGAAAGTGTTGCTAGGTTTTTCCAATCGTGTCACATGAAGCAGTGTATTTTTGTATCAATAAATGCGAAAAAGTGCGGTGCAAATAAAAAATATAATGTAAAAAATTAATTATAATTAATACGTCAGCACTTTGCGTCAGGAAAAAACAAACGATTATTAATGATAAAATTTTTGTCTACATTGCAAAACTTTCCTTCTACGCATACGGTTGGAGTGATATACGTACATATGTGTATAGTTGTGAGTTTCGATATATATGGGAAGAAATCTTTATATACAAGGTAATATTTACTGATAATATAACAATGTATTAAATCGTTTTATCATCAATCTGAGAAAATTTTGTAGATTAAATTTCTGTAGGTTAAATTAAATATATAATTTTATGTCAACGAGATCTCTCTGTAAAAGAGATGATATCACTTTGCATGTTATAAAGCAATGCATAACTACTGTGTTTACTACATCATAATATCATGAATCTAAATTATTATGTCTTTTGATGAGTGAGCCGAATTTACTTATTAAGCTTTCTGCGAAGCGTAGAAAAAGCACGGAAAACCGGCTGAGTCTTGATATATTAGAGCTTCAAAAACTTTCTATCCAATGGACAGTGAACAATGGACATAATCTTTTGTACGCCACACAGTCAAGTAAGATTTTTGATATTGTTACATCTTTTTTTAAAATAAGAATCTCTCTCTTTTTCCAAAAATTACGGTGTAAATACAGTGATATACATAACAAATTCGATTTATCTTTATAAATTATCAGTTTAAATAGTGTATTTTAATTGATATTGTACGACATGTAGTTTGCAGTGTCTTAAATTTAAGAAAAAAACAAATCTTTCTATTCAATGTATTAAATAATAACATATTATAAGTTGATAGAAACAAAGTACGCATAGTAAGAATTCTTAAAAAAAAAGAGAGGAAGAAAATTCTTGAATGTTATAATGATAATAATTTGAATTGCAAAAATGGAGCAAAAAATGTACTAAGGCAACAATGTACAATATATAATATATGCAATATCGTTTCCTCGTGGTATTCACATATAACTGATGGTATATCGAAGAGTCATCGAGTTTTTATTGAATAATAAATTATTATAAATGTAAACTAATGCTGACAGAGCGTATCGGAAAGGATGCCAGAGAGAATCAGGTACCTATCTTCTTCAGCATCCAAATTTTTTTGTTAATTAATTATCGAAATTTGAAACAAATATTACTTAGATATTACTTGGATATTTAGATATGGATAATATAATGTGCGCACGCAAATATATAATCTTTTCTATCATTATTTCCCACATGATTCCTATAAACTATATATTACATTTGTTATCTAACAGACATATTTAATCTCAAGTATAAGTAAGTATTGTATAAGTAAGTGATTGTGATGATATCAATCAATAATTTGTACTCAATTATTCGCGAAGGATGCATGATATTAACCCGTTGGTCAATGCGAACGATACTCGCGATGTCTTCGTCTAGACGATATCCTTATTTCCACTTTTTTTTCTGAGAAAGTCATCTTAGAAGTCAATTTTGTGTGACTGTCGTCTGGCCGCTTCCGGACACGTATAATATCCGTTTGTTAGCGAAATTATTCATAAAGATTCTCTGAAGAAACTAATAATGGTCAATCGAGGAACCAGATATTTCGAAAGAAATTCAGTGTTTATTACAACAAAGAAGATCGTTTATCTTCGATCTATTATATATTTATATGTAAAATCACATTTTCTTAATTATTCTTTCAAATAATTAATAAACTTTATTCTTAAGACCGAAAGTTTTTCTCGGACTAATTATATATTACAAATATTACCGAATACATTATGTCGCATAATGTATAAGTTTATAATACAATAACCTGTGTCGCGATAAATGTGTATTTTTCTATCTACGGGGGACGCTGTAAGACGATGAAAGGCCATCGATTATCGTATGTGCTAATGGATATTGCATTTGCATTTGCGATACTGTTGTTTCGCGCAATGCCTCGACGAAGAAATCATCGGCATCAAGGCAAACGACTCACGAGAAAAATTAAATCAACAATACGCGACTGCCTAATCGTCGAAGCTTGACTCCTATGTCACGGATGTCATAATAATACGTATGCGTAGCACGTTTTGTGCGCTTTGCGGATTTTTTTTTTTTTTTTTATGTTGAGTGTTTCTGTCTCTCATATCTGTCATTTGACATGCTCCTAATTAATATTACAGTACGCGTGAAATATAATTTTAAAACGTCATTCGTGTTAGGCGAGAAAATATTATTTTTCTTTGCTAAATAACGCGACTCATTAAAATATTATTAAATAATAAAGTAGATCGCGACCGATTACGTAGCGCGATGCTATCACGTAAATGACCTTTCCGCAAATGCTTGACGTCAAATGCGATACTGTTTCTGACGGATGTTGCGCGATAGATCATATTACATGGCGAAGATCCTCGCGGAGAATGTGTCGCTGTTAATTCGATCCCGATTCGATTTTACGCAATGGAATTCAGGTAAAATAATCGATTTCTCCGTAAGTGCAGATGTAGGCGCGAAGTTTCATGTTCGTGACGATTACCGCCCACGCCAATCCAACGTCACGAATGCTACGTCATAGATTTCTCGGACCTCAACAAGTATTTCGAGCACGTTGTCGTTATCGCGTAACAGTTCTCATCGCAAGAATGTCATGAGTTAATAATTCGGTAACGGATGTAAGAGCAACTTTGTCGATTCATTGTCGAAACAGGATGTATCAATGTGTCGCAGAAATTTAATATCGGAGATAAGGCACAATATTGAGAGGAGAATTATCGTACACTCGACTGGTATCGGTTACACGTAGCGTCTATCGCGAGGTAATACATCTCGCGGGGGAAGAATAAATTTAGATATCTATGCATATTCAATTTTCATAAGTACCCGTGAGAACATAAATAAGGAAAGTTAGAAACAAATATAATCGTTTTTCAAAATTATATATCATAAATTACTGTGTTTTTAGAAAAAAGCTAACAATGAAATACTTTTTGCGTACATATTATATCTCGCCCTCTAGAGAGACACGATTGTTACAGCATAATATCAAAATATTCAATTGACTCACCTTATCCCGTGAGGAAATCTGAACGTATAAAGCTCGATCTGCAACAAAGAAGATAAAAATTGATGGTTAATTTTACACAACAAGTTTTCTTGTAATTTAAATATACGTCGTCGATTTTCTCGAGTTGCATGAAATATGAAATTTTCGCGTCTTTCGTTTAATGAGGATAAACACGATGCAAAGTCCGAGATATTTTAAAGCTTTACGCGATGATTACGTTACACGTCGAGCAGGATATTCTCTTGGAATATCCCCCGTGTATTTATCCTGCGGTCACTTCGTAAGTCCGTAAGTCAGATTTACCGCTGCTGTAATAGTTGCTTGACGGAAGAAAAAAAGTAGTCATCCTTCAAGTATGCGGCTATTGTTTCTTGATAATATGCTTTGAATCATGCTCAGTTGGTAGACAGGTCTTCGAAATACATCGTAATTCGATTGTTGTGCCGTGCAATGTATTTATTGATGTAACAAAGGTCAGCTTGCTTTTATATGTTTTCATGTCTTCTTTCAAAAAAATATATTATATACCTATCTATATATATGTATATTAAATATGTATAATATAATGTACACTCTTCTATATCCACAGGCATATATATTATATATATTAGGCATATTTAAAAAAATATCTGTATATATATATATATATATATATATATATATATATATTGTAATCTTATATTAAAGAAAATATTAAATGTAATAAACTTATTTATATAAACTAAATAGGCTAAATATTTTTGTACATAGCACGAATACCGAATATTAGTGACAGAATAAAAATTGAAACATATGAAAGAAGATAAAAATTTGTTCATAATACATATTATCTTGTCTTTTATTCTAGACCGCAAGATATTAATTACATGGCTTCTTGTCATATTAATCTTTCTCACGCGGGCAAGACCAGGTGGACCGATAAGGACACTGTAGCAGACTATCGCATGCGATCAGCATCGTAGATGCGTTGCACCTGTTATAGCGACTTCTTCGTAATCATCATAGATTTCTTCAGAATAAAAGCCAGTTGTGCAGGGTTTAGGATACCAATGCAAGAGCAAGTAGTGTTAGTGTGTGTGTATCATTTGTACTTTCCTGACACTGCATACCAAGAAGTTTCTTCTTGGCGGACCATCCCGTCTTGATATTCTAACTTACAGTGTGTCTCGAATATCTCAATATTTTAATATCTATCTTAATTGCAGTTTCATATAGTAAAATAATTACCTTGTCTTGTCTACTTATCTGGTACATTTATTTCTCTCGGCGTGCACACATGTGCATGTAATTTATATATAAAATAGAAATTCAAAAAGTATATCCTCTTTTTTGCTTGACATTTTATATTTATTAATTTTTATACTATAAACTATATATAATATTTTTTTAATATATATATATATATATATAATTATATTAATATATATTAATTGATATATATATATATATATATATATATATATATATTTATATATATTAAAAATATGTGTAAGTTTTCGTTAATAATATATTTAAATCAGATTTTTTCTGTGTGTAAATTCTACAGATTAAAAGATTTTAGAAATACATAGGACACCCTGTGCATACACACGTTGCGATCGCACGATGGCACGTGGTCCGAGCAGAGCCGGTGCACGCTCAAGTATACCATACACTTGTCGCTCGCAGAGCGCTGGTATGTACAGATCATTTCTTCTGAATGAATCATCGTCATGCCGATGCCCTTCAGGGTCGAGACGATGGATCTTCACTCGGGGTCAGAAGATTGCGCGATATCGTGTTACCCTCTCAGGATGCACCTGGGCAGCTTTCGTTTCTTTCTTCAACTACAATTATATTGCGCGCTTTTGCTTAGGATGCACTGAATCGCTTCATCCTATTGCCGGGGGTCATTTCTGTTTGCTCTTTTTTTCGGATATTTGTTATTTTTCTCGATAAGATTACCAGCGAGGCCTACACGAAGCTTGTGCCGCCAATACCTTTGCCTTTGATTTCCTATGTTCGTTCATACTTTGATTTATAGTAGTCGTATCGACTAATTTAACGAACTAAACATTTGTGTCATTGTATTAATTTTCTCAATTATATATTTGCATTTACGTTTTGGATAGAATCTTATAATCTTATTTAATTATGTACAGTTTGATCTCTTAGAAATTTGTTTGAGTAAAATTTATCATTTTCGTTATACGATAAATGGTCACGTTTTGTATTACTATTTTATTAATAAAAGAACTTGTATTACAATCTTAGTGGCTAGTATTTAATCTCTAATTACGTTACCGATATATACTCTGGCCATAGTTTGTTATCGTCAAAGATCATTTTACTCGGTCGTCTGTTAGCTATCCATTTCGATACAAAGTGCAAACAGAACTAACAAGATGGTTGCATACCATCGATAGTCATACGATGTGTTTAAGCCGTTTATTCGTGTGTGCATTCATGCAACCTTTCTTACATAAGCACATACACATCTCTTCATTATCTAAATAAACATTATTTAAATATGTATTCTCAGCAAAATGGAAGTAGCCTTTTTTCATCTATGTGTTAATAACCAATTTTTGTGATAAAATAATTTACTAATTTATAGTATAGAAATAACCATAAAAAAAAACGGATCATATTTAAAAAAGCAGATTAAACTGATGTAAAATTTTAAAAATTAATTTTCTTAATTTTTTTGTGAATAGTACTACGTATATATTTTTGTCTGTTGTTGACATGCTAAAACAACATTTACGTGGAATATTTGAAAAAAATTAATTCTAACTGTTCCTAAACTCTGGGATCTATTAAGTAGACATATTTAAAGTCAATACTGTGTGTGTACATTTAGTTAGAGAGCTATGTTATTTCCGGAATGTCGGATGGGTGCAATTTTTGTGAGGCGCCAGTTGCTTTTGTTATACACGCGATCTTCGAGGGCATGCTTATAAGAGGATTGAACGCGCATAGGATCGCCGAGACCGTTTGTTGAATCATCGCGACTCGATTCCAGGAATGCTCCATTCATCTCGGAGCAATGTCTTCGTAAAGGACGCATACACCGATGGTCTTGCGAAATCAATGTCTCTACTTACGGAAGAAACATTCCGATCTCATTCTACGGGCGGTCGTGGTTTTAAGGACGCGTCTTTCCTAATAACAGTGCGATCAATTTTAAGAATATCACGCTCAAATTGCCATATCAAAGAAATATCGAGTCATCTCTTCTATAATGATCGTACGTTTTCATGTTCCAATTAATCACTAAAATTATAATTCATTTTAAATAACATAAATAATGCAAATATATTTTTTATTTGACAGAGATATAATTTAGAGAAAATAGATATAATTCAGAGAAGATTATGCTATCTTTAATAGTTATCAAAATAAAAATATATTTTTTGTGTAATTTAATTATAATATACAAACTATTTCGATTTATTTACATAATTATTAAAAAAAAATAATTAAGATTTCGATATAATTATTATTCGATGCCTGCATTACTTTTCTAATTGTATGCATGTTTATATTGCAGATTACGTAATGAAGATACGGATTTCCCCTGTTTTATATCTTCAGACACATGAACTCATTCACGCTTGTAGGTGACGTGGTATACTATTTTTGCGAGTTAGTGACTATTCATAGTATCGCACATTCTCAGTCCATTCAATGGAGTTTAAATAAACTATCGATTACACAAATTATTGTCTGCAATATTTCTGTAAATTTTCACTTATCATTGGGCCGTTTTCAGCGATTCAGGATATTACTGAAAAATATACGATCGGGACTATTTGGGTAATTTTGTAAGCCGGAGACGCGGCACGCTTTGACTGCTCTGAATCATTATGAATGAATTCCCTTGACGATGGACGGTGTGGACCATCTTCCTTCCGATCGTCTAGTCACGATAGCGTCTTTTTAGGATCTTACGCAAGGTCGAATCCCGTTACACAGCGCTTCGCTTCTTGATCTTTGCGCCGCTCTTATGCAAATCCCTTTCTCATTCATGCAACTGTACACTCCGTCATTCTATAGATATGCGGACATATCAGGATAACACAATTGCGATACAACAATTGCAAAATATCATGTAAGTTGTAATATGTATTATTACACTTTTTTATAATATATTAGCACACATACATACCATATAACGCACATTAAATTTAATAAGCAATATTTTTTAATTAAACTTTATTTATTTTTGAATTTTTATTAAATAAATTTTTAAAATAAATTTTATTTATCTAAATGTATAAAAACTCTTAATCACATTTTTTTTTTTCAAATTTTCGTCAAGTTTTTATCCGCAAACATCTCTAATAGACTTTTATTTTATTTTTATTTGCTGTTATCAAATACAATCACATGAATATCAAATTTATTCACGTGGTATTTTGATTTATATTTGGACTCGACATTAAAAAAGCTGTCAAAATACGCAATTTCTACGGTGAGTCTTCCAATATTGTTGCAAACTCGAGAGTGTATTACAAATTTTTCCCTTCTTTAAATGCAATGGTATTATAAACTCGTATCAAACGAATAAAATTATATACTTATTAATTTCTTCAATATTCAAACTGTTCAATATTTTTTAAGGATGCATTCGATAGGTATGGAAATAAAGAACAAATCAGTACTTGAAGTAAATAAGCCATACATTTTTGGTATATTATAGATATACATTAGTTTCAAGATAAATCGAGAAATATTAGAAGAAGATTACATATACATACATATTTCACTTATATAATATATATATATATATATATTAATATTAATTTTTAAATATATTTTTAATACCGTTAAAGAAATTCTGAGGAATATAATTCGCAATCACACAACTTGGCAAAATTATTTATGTGTATCGTTATAGTGCATTGCAAGGCTTCTTTTTATATCTGTTATTCACTGAGGGGAAGCACATACGTAATATATGCATAGATGCTAGGCGATTGGTCTTTGCATAAGACGTCCAGACGATACCGAGGCATAATTATCATTCACTTGATTCACCTCTCGGCATTGCGTCGCCGCAAACACGTCGTTTATTGCGTCTCAATCCGAGTACTGAGGATCAATTTCGCAGAACTTGCTTTCGACTTTTGATCGAGGCCATTAGAGATTTTATAACGAGCTCGTAATTTCTGTATTAATTATTGTTGTTTCCAAGGTGAAAGAGAAAATCTCGTAAAGACTGTTCGCGTTGCTCTTAAAAGACAAGATCTTTTTTTCTTTCCCGATCGACGTCATGGACAACCGTAGACTATCGGCGGGCAATTTTCTCATTCGACGTGTCAACGCGAATCGTCGCTTTTCTAATCTCCGGACCGACAAGTACGAGGTACGAATCGTTTCGTACAACGAACGGTCAATGACGCGTGACGATACTAATCTCGGAATACCGGCAAATTTGCATACCCGTATCGTTATTCTCACGCGATTGTAACGTTCGTCGCGAACGTGCGTAGGATCACATTTCGCTTAAGGACGCGTGGTAAGGATATTTTAGGAAAGGGTAAATTATACGATTGATGTACAGCCAAAAAAAATTGCGTCCTTTAAAAAAGATTTTGCCAAAAATTACGTTTTTTAATCAATTAGACAAAAATTCTTATTTTCGTAACATTTTTTATATCTTTATATTTTATATCTGATATTTTGAAAAAAATATTATTTAATGTAAACGAAAGAAATATTTCTGCACGAGCTATATGTGAAACCCGAATAATTTTGCTCATCGTTCTTAATATTGTGACTGGCTGAATTTATTAGACTAAATATATGATTAAATTAATTAGGATAAATAAGCTGAATTTATTATAAGCCGTAAAAAAGCACAGATTGAATTCTATATTATTAATTTAATGATATTAAAATTACTAATAATTAACATTAATTACCTTAGCTTTGTTATCATCATGATTGATTATAAAATCTCTGATTGTACGATTTACTAACTATATTTACTAGCAATGGTATAACAGGAGGATCGTAAGTAAACCCATGCGCGATTAGCTGAATCATTCCCGTACAACTCCGAGAAATGAACGAGAGAAGTTTCCCAGTAACCAGATCATCCGCCTTTTAAATCGAAAATATTAAATGCAATCAAGTGATTGTGGCTTATCGTGGTCGTCATTATGTTATCACCGTACGAAAGATCGAGCAGAAAATATAACTTGGCGGGAATAAATAGAAACATCGTTTATACGTAACATGTTAATGATGTATCGGTTTTGGTTCCTGTTAATTCAACTTAATTAATACTTAATTAGGTTTCACAAATTTCATTGTCAGTGAAACGTAAGGGACTTTCACACACACACACCATCGTTCTTCCTTTTCATTCGATATTTGAAATATTCTCTATCCGTACGATGATCATTCTTTATCAATCAAATCGCGCTTCTTTATTATCTTCATGCTTTTAAATGCCATTGTACTTATACATTATACATAATTTTGAAAATAATAGTTATTCACCGTAGATACACACTTGAACTTCCTAATTAAAATATAGATATATTATACTTTATTATTGTGATATAAGTGAGTCATAAGATTAGAATAAATTGTTTCTTTAGTTTTCACATTCAAAATTGAGACAAATATTTATGCGCAAAAATGTAAAAAGAGAGAGAGAGAGAGAGAGAGAGAGAGAGAGAGAGAGAATGTGTGCACGTGTTTATGAGTGTAATAATTAAAGAAACGTAACTCACGCACACAAAGATTGCAATTCATGAGTAAAAGCGATGGTATGCAATTACCTCTGACATTATTTCTATCTATGACCTGTGACCCTTCGCTCGCGCGAAGTACAAATCCAACAATACTCACACAATTCGATCTATCTTTAAATCTAAAGAATCGCACGTTGCTATTAATCTACGGTCTTGCGGCTTGCGCGTACACGCGTGCGATGGCGCAAAAGTTGAATAATACGTTGGCTAAATCGTTACGTTAACAGCTGTCTGTGACGTATAGCATGTTATCTCACAACACTGACCTATTTCTCGTAACGATCCATCCGAGAAGGTATTAACATTTCCTAGACTAGTCTACAGACTTATCGCTCGATTTTATGTTTCGTTCCATCACGAACACGTTGAGGGAGGTTCTCTATCGGTGCATGTGAATGCGCTTAGATGACTATGATCATTCGATGGATAAGAGATGAGAGGTGCAGCTAATATAATAGTGTTATCAGATTATGAACAATCGTGCTATTCCTACCTTTCGATCTAATCGCTATCTTCGATCTACGAAAAAAGATCATGTGAGATTTAAGCTGACAATTCAAATTATTTAGATGGATAATTAGAAATTTTCAATTTCTTTTGTTAGAGATGACTTTTAGATTAATAATTATAAAAGACATAAATAATTATAAAAAATAGAAAAAAAAGTATGTACATATGTGTATCAAAAATTATTTTTACAAGTAATATTTTGCATAAAATTTTAAATAAAAATAGACTAATTGTAAGATATAATTGAATATTTATTAATTATTTTATGAATGTAATATTACACATTGACGCTTTTGCTTTCATTTAAAATAGCATAACTATCGTTGGGGGTGGCTTAATGTGGCTAATTCAATAAGTATACTGTAGATTTATTTCACAGATCTAAGTTAAATTAATGAATAGAAACGTTTTCCTGTCCTATGGAGGTACTTCTGCGCGGTACTCGAGCGACAAGCAAAGAGAATACCAAGCGGCGCTTAAGCCCGTGAGGTGTATGAATCAGTAAGCAAGTGTAACGACCCAATGACGTCAAGGAGATTGCACAAGAAAACGCATGCCGGTAATCCCGATTCTTCGATCTCGTGCAAGAGCGATCGGGAACGTAGTACAGCGTTTAAAATTCAGAATGCATTGCCTGGATCCATCACGTCCCTTCGGGCATCTTCAAAGGCTGATGTAAAAACGCTAGATATACGTTAGTTCAATCTACAATTAATCTATCAAGATTTGTAAACGTATTTTTATTAATGTTCATTTAAAATAATATATTTAATGTTATCATATTTTAATTTTTCGTTACGTGTATATTATATAGTTGTGCTTGAAATAAAATATTAAAGGATATTATAGGCAACAAATTAAAAATATCATCTTTAATACAATACATGTTTGACAAAAGCTTTGTTTTTTTTAAATAATAAGATTTCAAAAAGAGTACATAATTGATTAAATTAAAACATTATTTTTAATAAAATAATAATGTATTGTGTTTTTAATAAAATAATAAAGAAAATTATATATATTTAGCGGTAATATATTTTAAGTGCAGATTTCTGTGAGAGTGCCAAACATGTTTCTCGGAGCGAAAATAGTTTAGAACTTGTTAGAAATAAAAATGCCTATTGGGCATAGCAAAGTGAAGTCATTGGATTATTTTAGATCTAGGTTTTGTAATTTAAAGATTGCATCGCGTAAAACCTCGTAATAGTAAGTAATAAAAGCGGTAATCGTTTTTAGGAACTGCTCTCTAATTCCAATAAATAAACGTCAAATTTTGATATCTCGACTTTTCCTGCTCGCAGAATCGAAAGATTTCTATTGGAATTATAAAATATTCACACGTCTTAGTCATAAATTGTCGCTTCGCTTTCCACGTTTCCCTAGTAAAACTCAAATGTAAAATTTCCAGCTGGAATCTTCTCTTTCCGCAAGAAATATCGTACTGAATGATAAGAAAATTTTTCTGACGTCACAAGATCCGCCTTCGTAGATGTTGATTGCATCGTTGTACTCGGTTCATTCGACGAGAAAGCGAACAGAGACGGTCACGAAACAAGTGAAAGTATATACGCAATGAAATCATTATAAATAAATTTTCCCCAAAAAACCGGATTTTACGATCGATTGGAATACTTCGGATGTCAAATCTAAGAATCTATGTTAAATTTTTATTGTTAAATTGAAATATTACAATATAATAATACATTTTTGTAATAAATTAAATTAAAATTAAAATTAAATTAGATGGTATTCACAAATTAAAAATACTTTTAAATTTTATATAATCTTTTACATGTTTCGCATATTTTGATATTAAATTTTAATAGATTTTGATGTGATTACTATGTATAGTTTACATATATTTATATTATCTAAAATATATAATTTATATACTATATAATTCGTGTGTGGACAATTTAATTTACCGCAATTTGATAAAATTTTGCTCCATATTCTTCCATAAAAACTGTACGCGAGTAAAATAATATTGTACATAGTGGATTAAATTATTAACATTCTTTGCACCAACAAGAAGCGGAAGTCTGCATGCGATCAAAGTATCAAGATTCTTATGACGCGTTAGAAAATAATAATCGAAGTTGTGTCACTTCCGCAAATGTTCGAAGAACTTTAGAAGATTTTGCGATGTGTCACACGTCAAAAAATTCCTTTAACTTGCCTGGATCTATGTGTATAGTGGTTTTACGCGATGGAATAGAACAACATTATTCATCCATTTACGTAATTAGAATTATGTATCCACACATATACCATATAACGAGGAATTAATCATTCAACAATCTTAATTGATCTTATTAATCCAGCCACTATTAAATAGCCGTAATATATTGACGTGTATATTATATAATAATTAAACCGTCTCGAGAATCGAAAAATTACAATATTTTTATTTTATCTCTTTTAATTATTAGCTTGACATATTAGCAATATAATAGCCGGATCATTGTTGCGTTGCTAACGTCACATTATTGATTAATTTACTTGTATGATTTTTTTAAAGCGTTAGAAGGTGTTTCCTCCTCCTATATTTACGTCATTGATCAGGCTATATCATATGTATGGTAGATACAAGAAAGATTTTCTTGTTAATTATGTCCGAATTATATCTGCATTAAAATATGTTCCATTATATAAAAAATCGAAATTATATGATTTCAAAAGATGACAACATTTATAAATAGAGATAATTAAACTTTATTATCTTGAATATATTAATTTTTCAGAAAGATATGAAATTCTTTTATGGCAATGTGAGAAAATCAGAAACACAAAAGATAGTAATCGAAAGTTTTTTATTAAAATTTAAGTTATTGTTTAAATTAATTCTATTGCCGAATTTTTAATTTAGATTATGAAAATAATGAAGAATAAAATATATTTTTCTTTAGAGAATAACAGTATTAATATTTTAGCGGAGAATTATTACTTACAATTGTTAATTTTATAAAAAATTATTTTATATATACAAAACTGTATAAAATTGTTTTATAAAAAAATTAAAAAAATTAATTATTAATTAGTTATTAATTATTTTCACACTTTTTCACTTCGTGTCCGCAGTCGTTGTGCTCATTTGCCTGGACTAAGCTTAACAAACTTTCGCGTGATCCTTACGCGTAAACGAATGTGCATATAGATAGTTAAAGGCTGCAGTCGAACGCGTGTGTGTCGTGCGCGTACTCGATGTCGCGCACGCTCTGCACGTGTGCGCTTTCTCGCAACACGTGCGTTGCACGCTTTTCACGGCTGTGTTACGGCTCGCGCGCGCGCACGCTTGCAGATCGCTCGCTCTTTCCTTCTGTCAGCGAAGACCGGCGACCTTGGCCTCGTGACCATGAGCACCAGTTGATTTGTTATATTAACGCGAGGGCGCTATGCTATTTCATACTTCCTACATATATTCGTATTCGTGAGACTTTCTCAATACATACGACGAAAAATGTTTGACAAGATGAGCGAGATTATCAAAGGAGTTGGATAGAAGAAGCCCTTAAAAGCCTCTGACGATTGAATTTCTCGTTCATTAGCTACTAATTAATTTATTAAGATATTCGTGAGATAGCAGAAAAATTTTAAAAATTAATAATATTTTAAATATATATAAGACAGGAACTTTATATTTTTAATATGCCGACTTTTGTCTATATGTTTTATACAAATATGTGAGATATTCATACGAGAAGAAAGAATGACAAGAAAAAATGCAGTAAATAGTTTGTCTGTAATATGTAAGTGATTTTCTTATAAAGGATAATTTATTATATGATAATAAATTATTTACAAGCCTGATTAAAATCAGCAATTAGAATTAAATCAGTTAAATGCGTACAATAGATAATTAATATGCTATAGATTTTTCAACAGAATTTCTTTTAGAATCTGTTCTAATATTGATGATAAAAATCGCCTAATTCACTAAAGAGAGTTGTCAAATATTCAAAAAAATATCATATAGAAATATTAATTATATAGTATTAATAAAGTTATACATATTAATCAATTATACATAAAATTTGCAAAATCGTATTAATTTTATTAATTGTACTAACTTCTCTGATTCTAATAATACTAAAAATAAATGTATCCAGCAGCAACAGCGGAATGTGATGATTGTGAGAAAAAAGACGATCCGTCATATATGTAGGTGGCGATTAGCATGATCGCGGGAACGTAATATCAGGCCGCACGTTAAATTAGGATGAAGCAGGTACAAACTGAGAGTAGCTGGAACTTGAACGCTACTACATGAGTCACACTCACGAGTCGTGACTCATGAGAAAATCGCCGGTGGAATCGATGAAAACGTAAAACTAATCGCGCATCCAATATTATATAAATAATATGTACAAAGTGTATAAGAAATTTTGATTGCGAACATACATCTTTTCCCTCTTTCTTTCTCTTTCTCTTTTTTTCTCTCGTAGCGATGCACATTGATAAACTGATAACGTCTATGCTGAATGAGTAAATTTATAAATAAATTGACACGGCAAATGTTTCAGATGGAAACGAGAAAATTTTTACATCACCCAAGACATTTGGATGTTCGGAACAAAATAAAAAATGTAAGAAATTGTCTGTATATAGAAAAATACTTCGCTATGATGTCACAACTAATTTCATTAAGTAATGACTATTACGTGAATTTTTCTAGTGTATGCAACTGCTATTTATATTTTATAATAATCTGCAAACGTTTTATAAGAGAAGAAAATTGTTATTGATATTTATATTTTATAATAGTTTGCAAACGTTTTATTGGAAAAAAAATGTTATCAGAGAGATTATAATAATTTGTTTCTCATCTTATATATATATAAACGGGATTATGCAAACGTAAGTTAAATAATTTTAACCGCACACACTAAGTATGTCCAGATAAGCAATTCGCAAATATTACATTTTATAGCCTGAATGACATAATCATTATTTATTAATAATCATGTTATTAAATCAACTTATTAATTATACAGATAAATTTATATATATACGCATTATCAATATGATTTATTAAAAAAGAAATCGAAATTCTCGTCTAATATTGATGTTTGATACGCATATATAAATTGCATCATGATGAAAAAATGGATGTAAATTAAGAGTACATAAAACACATTTACACATTTTTTAAAACTATATGTTGTATGTGAAATTATAATTATATGTTGCGTTAAATATTTAGATTAATCAAATTTAGCGATTGACTAGTTTTTTTTTTTTTTTTTTAATATTGTACACACAATATGTATAAAATATACACATTTAAAGAAGAAACATGAATTCAATTAGAATCTAACGTATGATAATCGAAGATTATGCATTGTCTCTTGAAAATATTAAAGTTTTAATTTCAATCAATAAAGAGATACATTTTATAGAAATTAAAACTTAATACAGAGAAAGAGAGAAAGAATAGATTGTATGATGGAAGACGAGGATCTTTGTAATCTAGAATTTTAGCGCTTGGCGTGATATCGCTCCTGTTATTTTAATATTCCATTACTTCAATATTTTATTGAATTTATGTTTTAATAATATACAAAATAAAGAAAGAGGAAGAGAAAAATGTATTTTTTCATGACTATCGCAAATACTGACGAAAAGATTCGCAGCAACTTTGCCTATAAACTTTTTATGCGTTTCCGTGAAGTAATTGAAACATAAATAAATTATTTTTTTATTTATACATAAAAAATAATAAAATAAAAAATAATAATTTGAATTCTCGATCTATGTGTGCTTTACGTTGTCAATGGAGACATCTGTAGAACGAACGATTAACCCGTTTGTACACCTACGCAGAAATAGTGAGTCAGATTCTATCAGAAGACACGCATATTAGCATAAATAAGAGACGTTTGTGTATCTCTATGTGCGTATTTGTATGGAAGTCACGTTATAGTAAACTCCTTTACCGATTGACAGATTCTCCTCTATCGACTATAGAAAAAATACGAAGGGGCATGAAATTGCGCCGTGAGAAATATGCACGTGAGAATATAAAGTGTATACATTGATGGCTATTGGTGTTAGAATCATTATCAGGTTTTACGATAACACGACAATCCGTAATAATAATTCATGCAGCGCATACTGATAAGCAATTTTAAAAACGCAACATTGACATTACACGATTGCGCAATAAAATTGTAACGCAGATTGCATCACTAAGTTACAAATACGAGTTCGCGCAAAAAATAATAATAAGCAATCAATAAAAACATGATAATATTCCGTAATTAATGTGAAAGAGCGTTAGAGTTACATATTATTTCAATCGGAAGAATGATAGATATAAAATATATTTTTACAACATAATTTATATCAATATATACTCATATAGAAGAGGCATGTGCAAAATATTGGATGTATTTCATTTAATATGCAACGATCGATAAATTAATTTAATCTCGGGCAATGACCGATTCGGGGTCGATTTATGTTAATTGTAGAGAACGATATTATGCAATTATCGAAATAGAAGATATGTGACTGAAATTCATAAGAACTTTTTTAATTAGAAAATCTTAGGGACTTTATTGATGTTGTTGCCAGCAAATGAAGATATTGACTCTTATCTCTCTTTCTAAAATGATTTATCTATTAAATGATGATTTAATTGAATTAATGCAAATAAATGCACAAAAATAGAAACATTACATACTATTCACTGAGAAGAAGAAAAGGGATGAACGCGAATAGAGACGTCCTATGCTTACGGCGCCGACACGACCGACTAACTGCATGACATTGCTTCGGGTCGGGCACGACTTATCGATTTTACTCTTATGTTAGTGTAGACCTCCGGAAAAATTTGTCCCAATTATCGTTACAGTATTATCTACAGTACTACCATATCATCGCAATTACTTGTCCAATCAAATCAAATGGCATTTGTTCTTATAAAGAATATGTTACGAAACTAAACATTATATAAGAAAATATATATGCGGATCTTTATAATTGCTAAAAGGTATTATCTAGCAATTTGTCAGAAATGCAAAATTGAAGATAACATAGAAGGAAGCATTCCGCTTTACATGATATATTTTTCTTAACTTTCCATTCTGCTATTTCTATGTATATTTTTCACATTATGTTTGTTATCGCTCTCCGCGAAAAGCTATTCTTTTTTCACCTTTTTAAGCACACGTTTTAATTGGTTGATATATATTTAATCGATGTTTTTTTTTATTCGCCTACACAGTATTGTATCAATTAGAAATATTAGAGAAGATTTCTAGAATTTATTTTCGTCGTGCACATTAAAATAAGATAATACAAAAGCAGAAATAGTTTGAGATAATAACACGCGCGCATATTTGTATCTTTATGAATTCCGATTTATATATGTCATTTCTGACACATATAACAATGTGAATGTAAAACAATGTGAATGAGCAACACCATTTCTACGTGATAATTTTAATATTTTTTGCATTTCCAACTAAAATTATATTATATTTTTTTCTAGTAGCGTTATTTCCTGTATCTGATAATCTAATACTTTTCTCGGACAATTCTTTAAATTAAACGTTTCAATTCTTTGAATTATTATCTTTTTGATATAGTCTCGATGTGTAACGTACGTAAATGTGTGTATCACAATACGACAAATTTATATCAAAATAATTACTGATAAATAATACAATACAAGAAATCTTGATTTTTAGCACATTGTATATAAAATTGTAGATATATTCCTTGACATGCCATGCAATTATCAAACGGTATTTAGGTTGGTTACACAAGGCGTATATATATTGTCACAATTGATTTTATTTAACGTCACTCTAAGATTAATGAATGGCTGCACGTGATATTATTTGTGTACCAAAGTCAAAGCTAGCCAAAAATAAACTTGCTTCTTATATAAATCGTTATTAAATATCAAATAAATAATTTTAACCTACATTTTAAATTTAAATAAAAGCCATAAAGTTCCCCAAAAAAAAAAAAAAAATAATTGTTTTTAAATCTTTTCTTGTAAAAATCTTTAGGAGTAGCTTCTATATTTTGTTTTACATATGTATTATAATATAATTAAAGAAAAATTGTATTTTTAAACCAATTAAGAAAGCCTTTATTCAACTGCATCCATTATACTATGTAAATACTTGTGGAAAATTGCGTAAAAAAATGTATAATAATTTTTTTAAATAATCTCAAACTTTAACTATATTAGTTCCAAAATTACTTACTGATTTAGTCAGCACAAAAGCTGCAGCAATGAATATGAGTATAGATTGTTTTTCTTTTTTCTTTTTTTTTTTGATAATCAAGTCAATCGAATAGTATAAATAAACATATAAATGTAAACAGATCAGCCTCGCGTGCTAAATCGAATCGATGTCGATTATACAATTGCTAGAAATATATATATTGCATATTCAATTAAAATTTCATAAAATCTTACTTTTGTCTCGTGGCCTAGCGTTCTTCGGAGAGCCAATAGGTTAGTCAAACTACCGTAGATCGGAATTTCTTGCACACAGTTTGGAATCTTCCGAGACGATATGCGCGGACAGGAAGCAACCCGACGAACGTGAACGTACTGCGACTTCGAGGCGCGACTCGCAATGTTCCTCACGCAGCTGGTATCTCCTCAAGGACGGAGTAACGGTGTCACCGGCGTGAACGGCACCGTAGTGGAATACGACGGGTCCAGGAGGTGCCTTCTTTACCTTGACCGGTGGATCGTGCGGTGATTTCTTCCCTAGGAAGCACTTGCGATGAAAAACAATACCTGCGCGAAAATGTTTCCCTTTTTTTTTCGCGAAAGCGCGAAATAGCGTTGACTAGGAAACGCGTGAATGGTGAACGGAATGATCGTGGCGTAGTATGGACTGCCGTAGCGAAAGACCGTGGAGAACAACGCGGTTGAATATATCGGTCTAGCGGTTTGTCGATATTGGTATGAGCATGTGTAGGTGCCTCCTCCGCGCTAATACGTAAATATATGCGTCTTTGATGTGTGATCGCGCGTGGTGGGGCCTTGGCGCGCGCGTTCTTCATCTCGCTCTTTCTTTTTCTCTCGCTATCACTCCGTCTTTCTTCCCCTGAACAAACTTTATATATACATGGAAAGTAGCGTGCAGGCGTATGCATGAAACCTACGCAATATACGTGCACGAGATTGTACTTCTCGGAAAACGAGGAATGGAGAAGCAGCAAAATTTGCGCGTTATGCCAAATTTCCGATAATCATGATGAAGCGATATTTAAATTAACGATTTTTATTTTCATTATATAATAGTTTTTCTATAAAATGTAGGTGTGTCTGTCTTGCCTATATAAATTATAGAAGCATGCACGGGAAAGAAAAATGCTGTTGCTTCAATTAAAGTCTACGCCACGGGCTGCCAATAAACATGCATAGGTCATTCAATGATATTTTTATTGGACCGAATGTCTGGATAGTTGTTTTAATAATTCAGATATTTGGATCAATCGAAATATCGTTGAGTGACCTATGCATATTTATTGGCAGCCCGCGGCGTAGACTTTAATTGAAGCAATAGTATTTTTTTTCCGCGTGCAAAATTACACTATAAAGCGTTTAAACATTCGAAATGCCAAATATGAAGAGATTTGTTAATTAATAACTGAATTTTTTTGTGTTTTAATCTTGTAATTATATATGTGATTAAAAATTTATATGATCTAAGTAAACCTCAAGACATTCATAAAAAGATTACCTTTTCGGAGTTCTATCTTTTCTTACCTTTCGGAGTAATTTTCCCATTGATAAAATAAGATATTCTAGAAACATTTTAAAGACATTTTATTAAATATCTTTTCGTGCATGTATAAATAATATTATATTTATATTTTATTAAATATCTTTTGCTGCATGTGTATAACAATGGTATATTTATACTTTATCTTCATATCTTAATGAGTGTAACATATAATATAAGCAGCGGCACAGAGTTGCACATAGGAGATGAAAATTATGCGAAGACTTACGTAATAATTGCTAATCAGAGGATATTTACTATCCGCTCTAAAAACATCTATTAACAAAACCGGTTTGTGTAAAGTTCCTTATATATATAGTTAGATACTGTAGGACATTGTTATATCATCTATGTAATCTATATATATAGATAACAAATCTGTATTATATTAACTTTTCAATGCTTTTTTAATATATTTAATGTAATAAAAATAGAGAGAGAGAGAGAGAGAGAGAGAGAGAGAGAGAGTAGAAAGTGATCTCTATTGTAAAAGTTTAAATGTCTTAATTGGATTAATTATTAATTAATTCAATATAAAATTGCAAACATAAAATCTTTCTTATACAGATAAGATATTTCATGACCTTTTTTCAGTTGCTATTAAATTAATAGCATATCAGTTCATTGTACAAAAACATCATAAAAGGAAAAATTCTTAGAATCAATTTAAATTTAGTAGTCTGGGAATTTATCTCAAGATAGTCACTGCTTTCATATTAGTCTATTGCGTAGGTCTAAAATTAAACGCCTAGCAGTCTTTGAGTCAAATTTACTGATCGTATACTTAGCGTATTACGAAACGTTTAGAAATTAGTTTAGAAAACGTGTCAAATTTCTAAAACAAAGCTTCTTACTCAAACCAGAAATATCCGGTATATTTTTTTATGAATATATGGTGACATAAATATTTTAATAATATATTGATTTTATATTTAACAAAATAATTATATAATGTTAATTGTATGAATAACAAGAGATTTTTTTTTATTAGAAACAATAGATAGTAAAAAATTTACATGAGAATGTACTCATATTTACAAAATATAAAATTAAGGCTGCTTAGTTATATATAGTCATCACACACACACACACACACAAAATTGTAAAAGAAATATTAGAAAAATTGTATTGATCAAAAAAATCAATATATTTCCGATAAACCTACATATTTTTTTTTCACTCGTTTGATTTTTCTAGATAATTGTGTTGGTATAGTATTAATTATATAATTAATAAAATTATATAAATTTATATAAAATTATATAAAATTATATTAATTATATAATCCATGATTTTATTTTTACATAACGTTTTTTTTATTTGGAACATAATGGAAATCCACAGAATACAAATATTGCGTAAATGTTTTTTGCTAGACAGTATTGCTCATCTATGCAAGACCGGAAATTTACCGAGCGATTGTTTCATCTAGAAAATTCCACCTAGTCCTTGATTATAAACATAGAACCTAACGATTAATTATGCATTTTTTTGTGTATTGTTTTATCGATTATCTTGCATCATTAAATCGAGCATTTATTCGATATTAGATCATATAATCTACGCAATTATTATACCTGCATTAGTAATTATCAATAATAAGACCAAACGCTGTTTAGATATGCTAGACATTTTTATTTGAAATGGAATAATGTTGCTCGAGTCCTTTATTTTCAGAATAATGCAAATCACACACTGAGCTTAATTAACGCTAAAGTTTAAATGTGATCTTCTCATCAAATTTCAATTAGCTTCTTATTATATAACGTACTGTTTAGTTATGAAATCACAGCTCAGTGACCAATGCCTAGATACTTCAATTATAAAGGTTAACGCAAATTTTTAGATAATGATAAAAAATTTTATCTTAAAAAAAAAAAATCTATACATATATACCCCAAAAATTAATATAATCCATTCAAAAATTTTTTTTTATTTAATTATCCTTAATTTCTTGCATTAGAAAATATATAAAATACACATTTTCTAACAAATTTTTATTAACAAAGTAAGAATTTAAACTGTATTAATTATGTCGTAAAAATTATAGTTACCGGATATTTTTTTTAAAAATAATTTTGATTGCAGTTACACATGCAGCATAGGTCCAAACTTATCTGTTGATCATTATCGGAAAATGCACGCGTTGCGTATGAATAATTTATTTAGAACTCTAGAACTAAAGAGAGAGAGAGAGAGAGAGAGCGAGCTCGCTCGCCTTATCCATCAGTAGGCAGTCCGGTTGGTTTCGGTTCGTTCAGCTTTGTCGCTTCGTAGAAAAGCTACGAGGTCGTCTCGTAACTCGATCCCGGGAAGCGATTCCTATGAATTTTCATGATTTGCTAGAATAGACGGTAATTTACGCGGAACCAGTCCACATTTTCCGCGAGTTTAGTCTCGCATACAGCTCGCGCGAGAAGTATCCTATAGGGAGGTACACCTTACCCCAGAAAAAGACAAATAACGGTACATTATTCTATGTACACATATTTTTCTCTCTCTCTCTCTCTCTCTCTATGGATTGCATATGTATTACGCAATGCATATGCAATATGTAATAACTGTGTTACATGTCAAAATACACTCGCACAATAAACGTATTTATAATTGTTATGTTGTCGCGTGGGATATGTATGATATTATAATATATGATAATATGGTTTCGTGTATAAAAAATATATGTATATTAAAATACAAGAACAAATATGGGAATGTATCTTCTATGATAATATATAATACATTTTGCGTGTGTGCCTAATATATATATTTTTTTATGTTGTAATTAAATAATATTGATAAATATGCATCTTTCTTAAATGCGATAAATGACATTGTATAAATTTATTTTTACATTTACACACACATATTACTTTTCAATTTTTGAAAAATTTTAAGATTAAAATATATAATTCTGCTGTATAAAATATATTTGCATTTGACTGCTATGTCAAGTTTTCAATCGATAATATGCTTGCGAAGTGTACCGTAGCGAGTATATTGGTGTTTGTGGATGGTATAAATGGTGTAACCAGCCAATGGTAGAACCAGTATTCAACAATGCCACGCCTCAACAGCCTCAGAGAGATCAGAGTACCTGGACCAAGAGGATGCTGCCAAAGCAGATAAATAATTGTCCTAGCAGCCCAGGCTGCTGTCAATATTCCTCGTGTCAATATTAAAACTTCCATACACATTTGAATGAAATTGTCAAGGAAATGAGATATTTAAATACTGTATCGGACGAACAATACAACATATAGATTTATCTTCGATAGAAATGTGTACAATGCTTATCAATCTCTAGCAAAGTTTAAAATTTAAAAAAAAGTTATAAGTAAGTTAATTTATTTAAATCAAAATATTCTGAAAGAACAGACCATACTTCTCCAACGAGAGGAGCGTGCTGCGGAAAATATGCAACGGGTAGCCATTATTATTGCAACGTCAGGGCAAAATGGTGGACTACATAGCGAAGAAAGTAAGAGTGGCGAGCGAGTAAGAAAAATTGACAAGGAAAGGATTATAAATGCAAGAGATAAAATAAAAAATTAATTAAAATATTGTTATTATAATAATCTCAGGAAATGTAAATTATAGATAATTATTTCAAGATATTAAAGATTAAATCTTGTAGCACATTTTATTAGATGCGACACATAAATTTTATTGTGCAATAATAACGCAGATCTTTTGTAACGTTGCAATCAGCATGATAAGCATTGCTTACTGTCAACAAAGCGATGCTATTCTCTCCATTGAAATCGTAATTAAGGTCTCGTGTTGCTCGATCCATAATCGCTGACTCGAAGATTTCAACGTCTCTGGACAAGAACTTTATTTCGTCGGATCAAAGTAATAAATATCATATATTAAATATTAAAATCATATTATGAATTTATTCTGAAATGAAAACTTTTTGCTCTAAATATTGTATTTCCAGTAAACAAGATAAATGTTATTTCATATATTTTATTCTATAATTATTAAATTGTAAAAATGCAAACCAAGTAGGAAGGTCATTATTTTTTTATTTACTATTGTTCGAGACAATATTTCTACTCAAATTTCTTTCGATATAATGGCTAATCATCATACGTACCTATATACATAGTTATATTTATATTCTCAAGTACATTCATGCGAGTTTTATAAAAAATTTAGTATAAAAAAAAAGAGTATCAAAATGGCAGTTAAAGGAAATCGCCGCTTCTGATTAGCACGGTGAACTAGCCTGACAGGTTTACGCGGAATTTGTGTATGATCGGTTGTCTATAGAGGTTGTCAAGTTTGGCCAAGGACTAACCGTCTTTCTGATTCGATACGGAAACATTCGATGTCTGGTGCAGCAACATCTTGAAAGACACGCACAGAGTCTGAGAAAGAAAGTATCAACTACCGGTAGGGGGTCGATGTCCGGCGAAGGCCGCTAACGACGCCTAATCTTTTCCAAGAAGCTGTCACAACTCGCCGCTCTTCTGGTATCGGGTCGTGTTCACGATTAACAGCGAATTTTTTAATATAATTATTTATGTCTAATAAAAAAAAAACGTTTAAGATATACAGAAATCAATCCTACTCATATATCGTTCAAGAGTAAATTTTTCAGTATTTTTCTTCGATAGGGGATAAAGTTTTTCTATAAAATACAATATTTAAATTTCTTGTTACATAAACAAATGTCATACTTTTTTTTTCAATCTCGAATTAATTTTTTTATACCGATTACAGGTGATACGCAGTTCACCCGACCGAATGGAGAAAATCTAGACCGTTCTGTATTTTCTATTGAATAAAAAAAAAATGGAGTTGTTGAGAAATCTCGTACATAATATGTAGATCGTCTATTCTATCTATCATATTTAAGCGGAGACATGAATGGTGCGCTATCTACGTCGCCTGATTAATTAGAAGAATTAATTAGCATTGTCAAGTAGCATAATTAATATGCACAAGCAAATATGCACGGCGTCTTCCTCCGGACGTTGATGCATGAAGATGTGGTTTTCGGCGGTGCCCTATACGCCGCACCTTCTTCGACCACCTACGGTGACAGTATCGAGAATTAACATCGAACATTGTATATCGTACAAAACACATATTAAGGATCTTCTTTGCTAATCAATCGAGATATCCATTCAACGGTCTCTCATTCAGTTTCTAAAACTGTATCGATTATTATTGTGACATAGTACAAAGGAACGTTTACGCAATGACGCGTACGTGAGAGTCTGTCTAATGCCGTTGATATGGTATTGCATTTACGATTCATGATGGTTCTCAATGATATTCCATTTACTTTATTCATTTAGTTCTATGACACTTTGCTTTATTATTTGATTTTTGCTCACCGATGCATTTTTTATTAAAGCTATATATAATAAAATATTGCACAACATTTCTTAAATTATTAAAATGTGCACTATTATTTTCGGAAATTATTTATGCGCTAAAAATGTACATGAATTTTATATTATATTGTAAAAAGAAGAGAAAAATTGTTTCAAGAAATATAAAAAAATAACGATTAGTAACGATATATTTATAATGATACATAAATATATAATTAATAAAATGTTATTTGATACGATATTTAATACATTGTATTAAAAAATGTGTCTCGTAATATATTTATGGTATGATATTTCATATTAAATCGTTTAATTAATGGCGCGTTTAAATGTAATAAATAAGAGATGTGGAGCAATCGAATATCTTTATATATTTGGGCGTGGACACACGCACGCGACGTTAAATCGCATCATCGGAATGAGCACCCATCTTGCGCGAATCCCGACGATCGTTTCCGACAGGAAGTCTGGCCAAAGAGGAAGCCCCGGACTGCGTCAGCAGACGTCGCTCTCTAGCGTACACCTTTCATGCCAGCCCGTGCCGTTTCAACTACATTCAAAACCTTTTGCATTTGCTCGCACGAGTTTGCCGACAAAGAACCGTCGGCAAGGAACCCGCGCTGCATTTTTGATCACCCGACGCTTTCGTCCGCCTTCGCTATATTGTTTACTGTTATAAAGGTCAATTGCGATTACGATTAACTCGATAGAGTAAACTTCATTTACATTAATGATCTTTTCCGCTCTTATCTCTCTCAAATATTAAAATGTGAAAAAAAGTTGCCGTTTACTCGAAAAAGCTGAATTGTTCTCTCTTTCTCTATGAAATTTGCACAAGATCACAATTTCCCGTAAAATTGGTCACGAAATATAAAGAGTCTTACAAATTATACAATATACATATGTTTTACGCTTTTAAAAAATTCCGTGCAAAAATCGGAATAGCCACGCGATTCGCGATCTCAAATGCCGCCACACCCTTACGTGCCGCTTCTGCTCTTCGTTGAGAGATGTTTGCAACAAATTGGAATCTCCCTTGCCCTTCCTTTCAGTAATTGGCAAGCGATGCACTGGGCGTTTTTCTCGGTCCGGCCCCGATCCGTAATTGCGACTGACTGACGGACAAACACGCCGTGTACACGCATAGATGGAAGACAACCATTCTCATGTTAAAACGATCAGAAACATTCTAAGCGTATTAGCTGTTTTCTATTGGCACTAGAGGGTCACAAATAATCGAAGAGCTTATTTTCGAGAAACCAGTTTTATCCATCTCTAAAATTCATTCCTACCGTGCAATAACTTAGCGGTCCATATAAAAATGTCCCAAGTATCATCCATCAATTCAACTTATAATACTATAAGAATATTTTAAAACAGCATGTATTTTTATAAATGATATGATAATAAACGTTTACAGTAGTAGAGCGTTTCACGAGGAAATGGTAGATGGTTTGTCGATGCATTTTGTTATTCCGCGGTTCATAAAAGCTGCTTCTCTCTCCTATTTTTCGCGTTTTTAATTGTTTGTTTTTTTTTTTATTCCCAGATTGCCAATCAATGACAGATGTATTGTACGATCGATTTATTCGAGCGATAATTGCGGTATGTAATTGCTTGGCTACTGAATTTTTATCGAGTGACCTTTCGCGCATAAACTTTTCTCTCATATCGACTTCTCTAACTTGGGATGTAACAATTAATTTGAAATATTATTTGAGCGGCTATACATACTGCACAAATCATACTCCACTTTACCTTCTTACAGCAAAATAGCGAAATAAATATGTGCTATATATAAACAACGAATGATTATATATATATATAGATTAACTCTCATGTTTCAAGTTTTTATTTTTCCAATAATTTAATGCTCGTAGCTCATTCAGATCGATCGACGTATGATATCGCGCCGGGGCTAGTAATCGAAATGACAAAAAGTCGATAAGGTCCAAGTAAAAAGATCACGCACGTGATCGTGTGTGCTGTGCCGTCGTATATTATTAGCAGGTAGCGCTTGTTAGGCGATTGGTTTGTGGATAATGGTAGGTATTACAACACGCGACCGTTATTAACCCTTCTATACATCTCTCTCGATCGCGTAACGTCACCGTAAGCCCGTCCTTATCTCGCCTTCTCGTTCATTCGCTCTCTAGAGGAACATCCCTATACCGGCACAGACAAGACATAAATCATTATTCATAATAAGCTCTCGCGCGACAAAAAACCCGTACCGACAGATCTTAGCTACGCTAAATAAACGCGGTCGTAGTTCTCGCTCCACCGGACATCCCTCTCCCCTCTGGTTCTTTGGAAAGTTTCGAGACGATCGTTCCGCAATTAAAGGATGCCGCTCTCGGAATTCGAATCTGTCTTCAAACTATTCTCGAATCCCCGTAAGTAATACTGCCATTTTATCGAAATATTCTGAAGCAACGGAAAATATGTGGGTGCGCGCGTATAAATGGAGAAGATATTCAACAGAGTTTCGGATGATTCGACATTTTATTCGTACATTTTTTACGCGGCGCAAGATCGGCATCTTTATCCTCATTTTTATTACGTTTAATTTCGATTGATGATTCGAGGAAATAATTAGTAAGTAAAACTTAAAATCAGATTGTTACGTTTAATGTCAAACATATGTATTGCCGATCTTATGTTAGTCGAATATAAGTTAAAATCGCTTTACTTTCTTCAATTCCGATTTGATAGAGTTACTCTCGGCGTCAATATGTCTTTGAGCGTCTTTTTGTGGCGTTCGCGTTTCTCGGTAAGCTCCGAGGGATGAGTTGGCGGCAGAAAGGATTTTTCGTCCGAGCGATTTAGCATGGTGAAGAACACATCTTTATTTTAGTGGTCAAGAAGGTGCCGGTAACATTCCAGGATGAGTCGCGACGCGGATCGCGGACCGAGGAAGCGGAGCGACTCCGTTCACGGTCACGACACGATGGAACGAGGGAGATCGACGTCCTGGAGGGCGTCGTCGTCCTCGACGTCCCCGTTCTCCATTACGTCGTGTGGGTCCGAGCGTTCCGGACATAGCACCGCGTCCCCGCGATCGTCGGCGTTTTGCTGCCTCGCGACCCGACTTTTTCGCCAGGCTCTTCTCTGGCGGTAACTCGAGAGGCCTGGCAAGCCGAGAGTGCATTACACGCAATTAGACGCCAGGGTGGCCTCAAGGTATGTCCGACAAACGGCCTTCTCTTCGCATCCCCCTACTACATTGCGTCGCATCGTCGCGTTTTCCTTCTCATTTCTCTCCCCGCGTCGCCTCCATGCCCCGCAGTTCACTCCTCTCTCGCTCATTTCCCTTTATCAAACTGTCTTCTCTCTCTCCGATTTCTTGAGGAATCGTCTCTTTATTGGACTAAAAATTGTAAAAAAGTTACTAATATTTTAAACCAGCAATAAAAAAATGTGTACGATTTTATCTTTATCATTTTATATTTTAACGATGTTACACTATTTGATAGCAGGATCACTGATTAAAATGCAAAGTTCATTGATTTCGAGATTTGAAAATAAGCTGCTGTACAAAGAGCAAACTATTCCGGCGTCCAGTAACTAAGTAATCTCTAATAGGCTAATAGATTAATAAAGGAAAAAAATGTATCTCAAAATTGTACAAAAATTATTTAATAATTTTATACTATAAACATCAAGAGCACGTTAATTTTATATTTGTCTTTATATCATTCAACGGAAAAAGCATATGTTAAAATATTTTTTCCTACGCGCGCGCAATTTTATATTGTTTAGATTGAATTGTAAATTCGGCAGCAATTTTCGCATCCGTTATTAAACTAAATAGTAGTATTCGTTATCTCTAATGCGATAGCTCTAACGACAAATATGGATGTGATATGCGTGTCGGTCGCGTCTGCGCTTACAAAGATAAAAGTCTAATTAAATCTGTCAGTGTGCGAACACGTGTTTCACGCTTTTACGGATAGTCAATGGAGGTGGTGACTATTGTTGACTATAGCATAGCACGCATCGTGCTGTCGTCGTGTAAGAATGAGATACGAGCTACGTTGAAAGGGAAGAAAAGAAAAAGAAAATGATGAACGAGACGAGGGACGCAAAGGGAGAGGCCTCGTATATAAAAAGCGGTGGCACCGCAAGTTTAGCGCAAGATACATTGATGCGCTTTAAGTGTAATTATCATTGGCGTAATTAATTTAACTAAAGAGCCGGCATTAATTTACTGTGCGGATTCACGGTCCTTCTTCCCTTTGCGACGACAACCCTCTTCTTTTCTCTCTTTGTAATTAAATTACATTTGTGCGCGCATCAAGTTTCCTTCTTCCGGCATTCGAGTGCTTCTTTTATCTCTTTTTCGTTTGCGTATTCTTTTTCAACACCACATAGTTATATTCAAAAACAACAATAGCTTTTATAAAACACAATTCGGGCAGTTAATATAATATTCTTTCATCGTCGTTAAATACTTTTATATAATTAATTAATTACTATCAGATGCATGTATTATTTTGATGTACGACTTACGGTTCTAAAGTTTGTTTATTAGTCGAATGAAAGCTATAGTCTTTACGCCTTAAGATCATAATAACTTTTCTTCCAAAATCATTTGTGCAGCACATATCGATAGGATTGTTGTCATAATAATTGTTAAGTTGCATGCCTCCCAAAACAATTCACAATTTAACCTTTTTCGCTTGAATATAGAAACGGATGTCAATACTTAGACAGATCGAGACGTAGGATACAAAATAATTGCGTAAATAATGTATTGTGAATATAAATTGCACCATTGTCGATCGATAATCTCCGTCGCAATTTGATTTCCACAATTGGCTTGATAATCGTGTCTCTATGGATTTATGTTAGTATATTATGGCGAGTCATCTCGTTCATAGTAAGCAGATACATGAAAGCTCTTTTTTTATCCGTATCTTTTATTCACCTCTACATGATAATAACTTGAAAGTCAAAAAGAATTTGCATGAAAAGTTAATGTTGTTAGATTTAATTAGCCATTTTATTTTTTTTTATATGAGTCATGCCTTGACGCAGATTAAACAATCATTATTGTACATGTGCTATACAGCTATATCGTATACTTTAATAATATATGTATATGTATCCATATGTCTTTATGCTTGAATTATGCACATAAATCTTATAAAATCTGTCTCAAACATTTTAAACCTTGTGCAGCGAACATGCCTAAAACGCCTTATTTTTGTCCTTCGTACACACACACACACACACACACACACACACACACACATGTCTATGTAATATATATTTCGAAAAAAGGTTTTCCGAAGCGAAATTTAGTCTGATTTTTCATCTTCTAAAAATAGAAAAGCTACGAAAAAGATCGTTCTAAACTTCGGATCTAAAACAAATCTTTTACAAAATAAAAGATAAAATATAACTATACCATTATTTTCTGAAAGAAATCTATAAATCAATAACATCATTTTTGCTTTTCAATCAGAACAATAAGAACATTATTTTCACTATTCAATAGAGACAATAACATTAGTTTTGCTTTTCACTTACTATTGGCTTATTGAAATCTACCTGTCAGCTACGAGTCTGCTTTTGTTCTTTTTCTTTCCGGAACTCCAAATCTTACAACTTCCTACGGCACTACAAACAATTATTACTTTTCAGTTTTATTTTGTAAAAAGGATTTGTCTTAAACTCAAAGCCTAAAACAATCCATTTTGCAGCTTTTCTATTTTTAAAAGATAAAAAAAAATCGGACTAAATTCCATTTTAAAAAATCTTTTTTTGAAATATATATTATAAATATATATTATATGTAAAAGACAAAATAAAGCGTTTGTAGGTATTGTTTGCGAAGTTTAAAAGATTTGATTTAAAAGGTCTGAGACAGATCTTATAAAATATATGTAGTTTGGTTGATGCAATACGTGCATTTTGCAAGAAGCGATATTGATTTACTCAATTAGTTTTCTAAAAAAAATAAAATAAAAACAAAATAAGAATGGAAGGAAATAGAAGAAAAACGGAGAAGAAAGAAGAATAGAAAATATTATAAACTTAAGAATAAACATAGTCTAAATTTTATTCTATTTTTTTATTTCTTTCTTCCTCTCTCTCTCTCTCTCTCTCTCTCTCTCTCTCTTTTATATTTTTTTGAGCTAAACGCTAAATAACACTTAGCATTTAGCTCCAAAAATTTGTAATGTTTTTATAGCGATGCTTGTCTCAAGGATGATCGGCAAAAAATGTGATAGAAGAGCTGATCGATTATGCTATGCATTTAAGAGACGCGATGACATCGGCTACTGATCCAATTAGTGCAGTAAATGAACGTACGCACTCGAAGTAGCTGAGCAATTATCGCGATTGAAGCGGCTGTATAAATTTCTTACAGTACAAGCCGGTACGACCATCGGTAGATTTACCGGGCTAACTGTCCACTTGTTCACAGTCCAAGCGAACTTTCTTGCGTAGTTGTACAGTGTTCAGAGGCGGCACAAAGTCGCTAAAGGATATTAAATGCTTTCCTTGTAAGCTGACTGATGATTGCACTGACGACAGTTACTATCTGGGAACTGTCGCCTCTCTCGCGTAAAACGGCAGAGGGTACGGAGTAACTACAGTTAACAAAAGCGTTGTCTAGCAAAAGGTTATCTTTGAAGCGAGATCGAATATCCGACATATTCTGTGTTCTCACGCCTTTGCTACATTATTTCAGATGATAGTACTGATAGTATTTGCAAGAGTGTCCGCTGAAGAGATTTATTATGACGGATTTATTATTATGACGGAGCACTTGTTGAATTCTCCGAGTGACATCTCTAATTCCATCTTGATCTTTTGATGTAATGTATATATCATTTTATGCGTATTTTTATTAAACATTTTATTGTGTTGTTTGGTTAGTATCGCGTTTATGTGCATTAATGTATATATGTACAATATATTGTATATATCATATGTACACAATATTATTTTCATCTGTCACATATGTAAGTCTTAAGATCGAAAACGTGATTTATGATTATGAACATCATATGTTTGTGCATCATATATAATTTAATGATATCAAATATTTTAGAGCTGTATGGTTAAGCTTATTTTTAAATAATGCAAATAACAGTAAGAGATTCACCGAGGTGAAAATTTATTTGGCAGCACGCAATGGCAATGATCACATATTTAGAAAACAATTTTGTATCGCCATCTCTGAGATATTAGATATCTCATTCGTTATTTGAATATTTCAGAAAAACGCAGAAATATATATTATTTACGTGATTTGATCCAGATTCATTGAAATCGATGACGTTAAAAGAAAGACATAAGAGAGAATAGTGCTCTAATCTCTTGCGAGCAGAAAAAACCAAATTTGCGTAGGAGGATCTGGCTTCTGGCCAAAGATCGCTCTTCTGTCGGTTACTTGGCCAGTCGTTTTAAAGTGATTCGCGAATAGCTTATCCTACAACCACCTACGGCACCGAGAGAAGTTATTGTAGTTTAACTGATGCAATATGCGCGTTTCGCGAGAGGTGATATTGATTCGCGTGTAGTGTCACGCTGCTATTCAATCGAATGATCTTCGCGATCCCATTTTTGTTACGTGAAAATGTGAAGTCTCTATGAAAAATAGAAATTTTTAATTGCTGAATCCGGATTTGTGTGTCTTAAACAATATTATTATTAGTTTAAACAATGTATATTAGTGTAGTGTGTGTTTAAATCAGAGATACTTTGTGGAGTATGTAAATGTAATATTTTCTACGATTCATGGTGCAAATGATGTATGAAAGCAATAACAACTCTTTGTTAATATAAAAATGATACATTTATACGTATACGAGATATAAGTTCGAAAGCAGCACTTAACGAGGAAAAGTATTACCAAAGAAAAATTAAATACGAGATTAGTGTTGAAGATATAGTAAAAAGGTATTTTTAATTATACAATTTTTATATATGTTTTTGAATGAATGAGAAATCTAAATAAATTAAACATTAAAGTAAAGTGCATATTTTTGTAAAGTGTTTAGAACTATTTGACATAAAACATTCCATCTAATATACATATAGCATTTATTGAAGCTAATTCTATTATCTTTGATTGTAGTTAATTAATATTTTTTTACGTGTATAGGTGTGTAATATTTCTCTAATGCATAATTATTTCACAATTTAATCTGATCGAAAAAACGTAAAATTTTTGTCTGATCAAACACAGGACATAAAACAGTAAAACGTTACACATTACACACCAATATACCATACATTATTAAATTCTTCACACACACACACACACACACACACACACACACATACATTGTCAGTAGTTTGTCAAAAATTAGATATTTAAATATATTAATTTGTAAAATACACTAAGAGACAGCTAGAAGATATTTGGAAAGATTATTTTTAACATATTTATTACTCTTATTAAGTGACAATAATATTTTATTATCTCTTTGCTATTTTTGAACATTTTTTAGTCAACACATAAATTTTTTTATATATTTTCTACTTTGATATTATCCTGTTTTTTATCGTGTATAAGAAATTATTGGAACATTGCAAAAGTATCGGTAATGTTAAACGATTCAACTCTGCTAATAATATTAACAATTTTCTATAACACATTAAATTTATCGGTTATAAAAAATATAAAAATATTTGCACTTAGAATTTGTGTAATCGCAATTATTCGATAGATAATTTACAATGAAATATATGTAATTAATAAATTAATATTATTTTTTATTTTAATAATTAATGTAATTAATATTAAATGATTGTTTATTAAAAATAATCAACAGATTAGTATATCATTAGAAGTTATAAAAGAGAAATCAGTCTTGATTTTATCAAATTTATATAACATTTTGTTGCATTTATTAATGCAACATACATATATGTATATGGACAATAAAACAAGTATTGCGACGTCCATGAGATCAATGTAAACCTTGTGCTAAAAATATTTTCTTGATTATAATGCATAGAGATTACACATAGAGTGATGAAATATAGAACGAGAAAATATACATATATACATATATAATCAATAATGCATTTTTTAAATTTTTCTAATAAACCTGTGATTTGTGTGTATGAATGTATTTAATTAATTAGTATTTTTATATTATTTTTAAAATTATTATGATTATATAGATTATAGATTATATAAATTTTTTTTTATTTGTAGCAAATATTAATATAATACGTTTATGTCACATATCAATACTCATCTATAACAATTTTGTTATCATTTTATTAATATGAAAGATATATACATTATTTTTCGTCTTTTAAAGATCTTTTATACCATGGAAGAAGATGTTAATTCAGTAAAAAAAGATAATTATCAAAGCTGTAGAAAAAAAGAAAAGCCTGTAAGGAGACTTTTTAGAAACGGTAAGGAAATAACATTTAAAATATATAATAAGAATATAAATGTGGTAAATATATAATAGGAAAAAAACAAAAAAATATTTCTATGTTAAATGTTCAATCTTTTATCATTGTAGCTTGGCGTAGAATAAAGATATTAAATGGTGGAGGCAATCGAAGAGAATCAAGTACTGATGAAATGCATCTGTATCGTATGTATATATTTTTGCTTACTTACAATGATTAATTTTTATCGATATTTTAAAAACATGTATATACATTATATAAAAAACATTTATCATATACTAATAAGAATATAATGTAATTCACAAGATAATGTAATACTTATCATCAGTTGGCATATAAATCTAAATACAATGCAAAATAATGTTAATCAACTTTTAATTCCTAACTTCATTTATTTGTAATTTTGAAATGCAAATATAAAATATTTATTAATAAGAATTATAATATCATAAAATGTTGGAATATTTTTTGAAATTTTTATTATGTTATATAAAACATATAACGAGATGTGTCTCTACGAATCTTCTCGCCGCGATATTTAATCCTTATCAACGAACGGTAATCAGAATAAAAAGTTTTATCATTTATCTGAGAATATTTAATCTGTCACACAAATAATATAAATAATAATTCTTATAAATTACATTATAAAAATCAATGATCGTGAGTATTAATTTTTCAAATTTGCGTATACAAACTTATTTAATATAGAAATGACTTTTGTGGATTAATATTACATTTAAAAATAAAAAAAAAAAAATTAGCAGTCGGGAAATTAATATAATATTTTTTTCTTACATTATATTTTATAGAATAGAACACATCTTTCTCTCTCTTTCTCTTTCTCTTTTCTTCACGTATTAAGTACATTTAAATAAAACCAACGAATTAATCAAGAAAAGATTTTTAATACTTGATGATTTAATATGAATATATTTTAGTATGTCGTTATTTATTATTATTATTATTTTTTTGCATTTAAAATATATGATTATATTAAATGTTTTCATTTTTTAATGTTAAGCACATGATGCTACTAATGCGATATTTTTGGTGACACATTGCTAATAGTAGAACTTCTACAAAACTTTTCAGCATATCGATTTATCATTTCTGTAGAAGATACATGAAATATTCAAATATTCCAAAAGTTAAACACTAGAGTCGAGAGTTTCCGTGCGTGTGGTTGAAATTTACAGTTATACTTAGAGAGAAAGAGAGAGAGAGAGAGAGAGGGAGTAAACTGTTAAATTTGTTTACGAGAATCTAATGTAAATAAATGCATAAACTGTTATAGTAATATCCAGCAATGTTCCAAACTCGCATCATATTGTTTAATTGCATAAATACTATATTTTAGAAACTAGTATATATATATATATATGACATCGCAGAATGAAACATAATAGGATGAAAATTCGTTGATATGTGTATTTTTATGCAATTTATGCAAGTAAATAAAATAATATGTAACAATATTACACATTGTAGCAATTTGTGGCAAATGCTGATTTTAACCTTTTGTAAATTTATATAATATTTTTTTTTTTTAAATAATTGTTTAAATATTCTAAAAACATACTTATCGCTACTTAAACTACTCGCGGCTTATCTCCGACAAATTCTCTTCACGAATGACTACAAGTTAAGTGCATGTCTCAACAATAAATAATATACGCAGCGAAAATATCGTATGACAATTAATTCGTTATCGTTCCAAGAAATATTTAATATTTTATTATATTTATATATTAGAAATATTTCAATATCTGCATATATTTGCAGTAAATTTTACATTAATTATTTAACAGCATTAAGTTTACTACCACCCGCGTCTTCGTTGTAGGAAAATAAAATACCGTTAGAATATTTTACGATCACAGTAAAATTTTCCCACAGTTTTTCATCATTTTTCCTGCTATTTTTTTTATTGTCTTAAGACATCTGAATCACCACCGAGCAGAGGCGTTGCCATGATACTATTTATCTCTATCCTAGCGGTCTTCTTATCTACCAGAAACAGCTTCCACATCTTGCCATTAATTCTAACCAGGAGCCACAATTAACTTCGCCTTTGGAGCGAAAATGAAAAAATTATGCCGATCCTTAACTGTTTATAGCTATGCTTTCTATTGTTTTTCTCTTATCATTTTAGCTGATGGATGATTGTAAATAAGGCAAAACGTCATCTGGGAAATTACGCTGCTGGAATTCTTTATATACCTTATATAGGTTATAAAGATTGCATTTTTTACAATTTGCATAATTAAATACAGAATCTGAATATATATAAGATCAAATTATATTGCGTAAAAAAAATTATACCTATAATTTACGTTCTTAAAGAGATATTTTATGTTTTTAATATATTTTAATAACTGATTTTTCTCGAAGCCCTAATTTAATATCATTTTTCAAGTTATATATTATTGCTTTTGATGTTTTTAGGCTTTCAGTCTTAAAATTTAAAAAAAAAATTATTATTCTTTCAAATATATACATTTTTGCATCTTTGTTGTTGTTGTTGTTAAACATATAGGCAAAAACTATGTGTATACGTACAATATAATCCATTCAACGCGTAAGTTGGAGAAGCTCAAGAAACTTAGGAATTAGCTTTAATGATAATAGCGCTAAATTTAATTAAATAGCAGCAAATTGAATCGTTTTCTGTATTTAAAGATGCTTGCGATGTCTCATATCTCATCTTTGTTTCGCTCTCTTTAACGGAGTGCTGTAAACAAGCCACAATCGTATTATATCTCTCAGGGTAAATTATCTAGCTCGAGAGTACTTTTATACAACCATGACGATTTGTCGGTTGAGATCCATGCGAATATGTCGCAATCACATGAGTCTGCAGTCGTTTACTAAGTGCATGTTGAATTATAAAGAACAGTTGCTGTTTAAAAAATTCTCGTGGGCGAAACAATTCCACGTAAAAGTACTTGAATAAAAAAATATTTCTTATATTCTTTTTAATTTTTAAATATCAGATATGTGTCTCAAGCAGAAAATACATAATCAATGTACGCGCCCTCCCCCCCCCCCTCCCTCCCTCGTTTTAACCTATAGCGTAGAAACATTAATAATGAAAATTATTCATCAATATACAAATTAGTTGCGAGCAATGAAGAAGGCGATGCTTTGTTTTTTCTCTTAAAGATAGAATACTAAATAAAATCGTAAGATAAAGAACAGATTGAGCACGCGGTCAAAAAGATTGCTATACCTTGAAATTGACAGATTGGCATTGATTAATGGAAGATGGACAAGGATATTATAAGGGGCGATTTCTCACAAAGTAAACAAATGATTTAAAACACATTTAAATAAACTGTATGCAGACAGTATGAAACAATATGAAGTGGTAGAATTTACGAGAGGTCTATATCCACAGCATGGATTGATTAATGATATCCTTTTTAGTATTTGAAATGCGCAAAGTATAGTCTTTGAAAATGAAAAAATCATGCAATATATATGGCATCATGCAATATGTTACACAAAGAGAAGCACAAGAACAAAATTTTTTGTTAGATAGATTAAATATCTTTTTGACTATGATAAAATAGGTCGCATACGAATTATCGCAACGTTTTGACAAATATTTGAAATTTATTGGAAGTAGCCAAAGGATCTTAACATCATAGTCACTTTTACTTAATTACTTTTAATATGGCTATAACTTTTATGACAAAATATTTAATAAATATTTCACGACTAATTACCCAAGAATATCAATTTATATTTTATACTTCATTTATTTTAATAGTTGCACGAAACAGATTTTAATTGTTTAATTGCGTTTATTTTTATAATAATTTGCAAAGATAATTTTAAAATATATGATTATTATCATTACAATAATAAACTGTTAGCGATCAAAAAATTATTTAAATGATTAACTCAAAGTCATTTTTGAATATTAACAAACCGGTAATAATAAACAGGATACACTACTCAGTTTTTTATAATCAAACAAATATTGCAGATGCACGTAAATTCGAGAAGGCGATACTTGAGGAGGTAACAATTATATTATAATATTGAAGCTTTTTACATTTTACGATTTTAATTTCCTTGCTTTGTTGCTGTCAATGATTTTCGTAAAGCACGCTATAACCGACAGAAGCCAAATGGAAATTGGGATTTGCAAAGGAAGATAAGCCATTCATTCGTTCTTTTCTTAATATTTAAAAAATATAAACATGTGAAAAATATATTAGAGCAGATCCGTGATCTGCTTATTCTCTTTTCTTAAGTGACTTGCCATTAAAAGGGAAAAATTTTTGCGATATTAAAAAAAAAATTGCTCATGTCATAATTTTTCACTCACAATGTTTGTTCGATAGTTTTGCTTATAAATTCCATTGACCATGTAAGATTGTGACATTTTTTATCTAGTTTTGTCGTCATAAAGATAAAGGTAAAATCATTTATTATATTAGCATTATTATTCAGTTTTAAAATATGCTGTTTTATATTTTTACAGAGTTGCAGCTCCTGAAAGCATTTTTATATTAAACAATACAATTATATATATATATGTATCTAAGTTTGCAGTGTTAACTCGCAGCAAAAGCATTTAGCTATTTATTTTAGCATGTATATACGATCTAAGATCGCTTCCAACTATGATCGTATTCTATATCAAAGGGAGAAGCGCATTTCATTTGATATGCTGTGGCCTAAATTGGTCTCGTAATTGCCCTGTCATTGCCACGATCCAAATTTTCGTTGGCAACCGGTAGCTTTCACATTAAAGCCACTGCGGTTATTATAAATTGGGGCAGATCTAAGAGGGTGTGCGGCGTTCAGAGATTTTGCCACTTGGGAACTTCTGGTATCGTGGTATGAAGATACAGTTCGAAAGGCAGATTAAAACTGACCCTGGAGGCTTAGAGCATTGACTTCCAGAATGCTTCAACCTTTCCTACTACCGGTATATTCTATTGCGTGAGTGTATATCATGATAGCATAAAAACTTATATCTAAAGCTAGTGCGCGACAAGTGATTCTGTAATATAAATTTTTATCTATTGTTATCGTCGGTTTTTGTTCGAAATATATTACACGATTTTTTCATAAAAATATATTGCCCAATTTGACAAAAACAATTTAACGAAACATCACTTTTCTAAATGCATCCATATCGTTTTTATTTTCAACGTAGAATGTAGATAATATTTCTAATTGAGTCGTTATCAGTTAAATTTGTTGAGATTAATTTTATTATATAGCAAGACTTGAGATTTATTTTGTTATATAGCAGGACTTGAGATTTATTTTATTATATAGCAGGAATATTTCCACAATACACGACAAGTTTTGCCTACCGTCTGTTCCGCTTCTCTCAACTTTCTACACAGTCCTGTCTTTAATCGGCACTTTATCACTTTCATCTCTCGGGAAAACTTTTGCAATTAATGCCGTGATAGCTAGAGAATGTTAATTTGAGCAAGTTATCGTCAACCGTTAGATAATAGGAGTCGTCTTTTCATTCGCGACATCGATAATGTGATTACTTGCGGGATAAGATGGTTTGTATGTCCCTCTTCGCACAATCGCATTCCAGAAAATATTTCTGGAACGATCCTCGTAATTATCGGAAATCGACTTTAAAGTCATCAAGACCTTTTTTATTTCTCTCTGAACATGTGATATTAAGCGATTCAAGATGAACTATGGCGGATATGTATATTCATGTCGGATTAAAGTAAGCGATTTTTCGTAACGCCGTTTTACCCAGTACCTTAGCACCATGTATCTGTGATCATGGAAGCTTCCCTTTAATCGAGATGCGGAATTTCGCTCTACATTTTTAGCGAAACTTTGAACGCCGACATACGCATCGCGTCGGTGGATTTATCGACATGATATATTCTAAGCACGAACAAGTAGGCTCGATTTATCGGTAAGAATAAAATCCATGCATATAACGATAGCACACGGCGTATCGAACATTGTGCATCTTTGAAAATTGACGGATGAAGCGAATAAAATGAATCGCATGATTTTATGGGAAATCCCGGTTATTCGTGCTTACTCCTTTAGCCAGATACAGAATCGCGCGCTGATTTCATCGCAGGTGTTCCTATATCCGTCACCGCAAATTACAGTGTGTCATCTAACGCGCATGAAAAGGGACGACCGTGCAATGAAGTGCTATATTCGTTGACAACAAAGTGTGACAGATGACGAGAAATGTATGAGAAATATTGCAGTTGTGAGTTTAAAACTTAAATAACTACAAAAAGCTAAAAATAGATATTATCCATCAAAAATTGATTATTGATAAATCGATAGCATATTTGTTAAATTTTTTAGATAAACGAATATATTAATACATTTAGATTACTCTTATTGCTCTATTATTATTGTACAATACAATTCCATGATACGTTTAGTTTTTTAGTAATAAGGAATGTCAATGCCATACGATTTTTGAGGAGCTATCCATATTAATCTATTAATTGATTATTATATTAACTATCTATTAATTGCTATCTACTTTGCAAAGAAATATTTTTGCTTTGTCAAGGAAAAACATTTTTTAAATTATTTTTTTTGTAATAAGATATTCTTAGGTAAATTCTGTCAGAGTTACAGATAAATAATATGATTGATAAATATTTTTGTGCGTTATATAATATGCATCGAGTTCTATATTGTGTTGCATTGTGTTGTTCCTTTTATTACGTAGTTTTACAAATATTTACGTTTGCATATATGTATGACAAAAATTAATTCTTGCGCATTTTCCCGTAAACCTTTTTTTGATATCTATATAAATCTGGCCACAGCGTAAAATTCAATCAATATATTTTATTACATACTGCCAACACTCTCTTCTATAAAAAAAAAAAAGAATTAGGAAAAATCTCTTCTGGTTGAAAGCAATTTGAAAAACGTGAATAGTATGATAAAATTCACTTTACAGTTTTCCATGTTTACACAAAACACTATTTTTCTTCATTTGACTTTACAGAAAAGTAATCTCAATATTTGATTAATAAAGATATAAGCTGTTAAAAAACGCTGTGATTTGATCATAATTATTTTATTTGTAGATTGATATGTCAAAGAATGTATTTACACATATTAACATAAGTGTCTGGTTGCTAAAAAATTTAATAAAATTGCCTGACATAATATGAATTTAAATCACCTTTATAGTAAAACTCAAAAGCAATTGAAACGGTTCGACTTCGATTAATATGAAAAATGTATGTATGTATTTTTTAGCTATTTATACGTGTATAATTATTACACAGACGCTATTTAATCGCTATATAAATAGATTGTTTGACATAGTAACATTACAATGTGTATTTGTTTTCTGTGTGAACTACATATATAAAAATATAATTCTAAAGAGAGTATATGTTGAAAATAAAAAATAATAATAAAGTCATGCATTTACGTACCAACACTAAGTTGCTATCACGTATTTATATACTACTGGACCAATAATGTTATTACTATGTTATATCGACATTCTGCAAGAGATCGGAGATTAAAATTGTGTACACGTACGTTCATATCAGTGGTATGATTTAATACAACTGGACGTCACAAGTAGGATGGAACCGGAAATAAACACAATTTCAGGAGATTCATTTGACGAGCTGAAAAAACAAAATTTTTACGGAAGGAATGGATCACGCGGCATGCTCGAGAGCCAAGAAATATAAGCGGAAAATGTAGCGGTTAAAGTGTAAAATTCCAGTGAAAAAATTTGCACATATGTCAGATCAAATTACTCAAAAGATGTCCGGTTGGCCTTTGTTTCGATAATCTATAAATTAGAATTTGTTAGTAGTTTTAACGATGCAAAGTTATATAGAAATTTGTATTTCGTGTATAGCAAGCAATTTAGATTTTGATTTGTAATTCTATGACATTAAAATTTTGATAAAATCGTATAGATTTATCTTGAATATATATTTTTAATAAAGTTATTTTTTTTTATATATCACAATATATATATATATATATATATATATATATATATTTAATATTTATTATTTTTAATAATTTAAACATATAACTAAATGTATAATTAAATTGTTTCTTTCTATATATTTGCAGAATTATAAGCTATAAAAATATTTTAATATATTTAGATATACGATAACATATTATAAGCTATATAATAAGAAATATATTTTGATCCATCATGCTGTTATGTGATATAATGATAGCATTCTTTTATTTAAAGAAGCAAAATGTGCATTCTTATAATTAAGAGACTTTGAAACAACAAGTTTTGTAGATTCTTCTTTTGAAAAACACACGATGGTAACTTTCATCGAGTCTATTTACTGTTAAATGACATAAATAGAAACGACAAAGTTTTATTTTCTCAGCTACGGAATCTTATCGTTAATTACTTTTCTTTTATCTCTGTCATTGCTGTGTTTTATATTTTGTATTTGCTCTTAACATATAAATACGTATACTGTAGTATATGATAATTTTATGCAATTATTTTAAAAATTCAAATTAATGATTTTTATGATAAGAAGAAAGATCTTTTTAATAATTAGTGGGTAGTAAATGAGAACAAAATGATCGTGCTGTATTGGATGCCAAGTTTGATTAAACTCGTATATGTTTTACGATTTCAAATTTCAGTTTTGGGATATAGCTACAATTTAGAACTCGCTGGAATCTTAACGACATTATTATATCTATAATATCCTTATGATATTTTTAAATCACGAAATATTACAAAAAGTATTATTAAATTTTTTGCAAATACTAATATTTATTTATTATGTCAATATTATAGATGCTTAAAAATATATTATATAATTTATTATTATAAGTTTTGTTAAAATTATAACAATTTGAATTATGATAAACATTGCATAAAGATAACTAAAATGCATTTAACTTTTGCGGACGTATAGTTACACAAAATATAGTTCTTACTTTAATTATTAGATATCATTTTCCAATTTTTTTTACTTCTTTTCTTATATATATATATATTTTTTTTTATATATCGTTATATTACACATCGATACTTAACAGCAAATGGATGCCTGATTCCTTTTGTTACATCAGATAATTGAATTTCTCCTTGTTTGGTCTGATCCTAGAGGATTATCGGCACAGATTCCAATAAATTACTCGATCTTCAGACTCACCTACTTTTCTCCAGAGCTTTGCTCTTTTTGTGTGAAACTGTTCGCATACTGATAACGATTGAACGTCATTTTTTATTAGCCATAGTAAATCGAATAGAATGACGTTATTAGATTATGGCCATTATTCTTCGTCAAACTTCTTTCGGTCATAATTCTCATAAAATTAGATCATAAAAAAACTATTTTTCTCATTTAGTTTTAATTTTAATGTTATCATTAATTATAAGTTGAATGAAATTATCATATAAATTTAGCATTTCATAAGCATTCTATGTATTTGAAAAATTTTTCCAGCAGTTAGTATCATCATTTTAATTCGCGTTTTAAGTACGTTTATTTAAAAAAATTTATAAACATGAAGAAAAATTTATAAATACGAACATATTATTTTGGTCATCCACGATTAAAAAGTTCTTAAAAAGAGTCGTATTCATTTCTTTGCAAATGTCATAGAATTTGTAGATTTCGTATGTGAACGCACATACAAACGCTGCATAAAAATACGGAACAAACTGGTTTAATGCATGAAAATCTGCATTACAAACAACAAGTCGTTACCCAGTTTTTCGCGCAGTCTGTATTTTTCGCGTATTTTTTTGCGTTTGCATTTGGCAGCTGCGAGTCTAAAGTAGATTGTAGTTTTTATTGTCACAAGATATAAATATTGCTCTCTCATCAGCTGCAAATAGACAACTACAATCGAACGTTGTATTTCAATCGATAATAGTTAATACGGTTTTTCACTTGATGTGTGTCAGACCCCAAGTAGGTTTTTTACTTGGAGTCTGTCAAGCCGTGATCTATCCACGCTCGTAAACAAATGTCATTGAGAAGCGATGTAAGCGGTATTAGAACGTTCAATATACATATAGCGATACTCATCGTTCCGCTAATAAACTTGCAATAAACTTTTATTGCTTTTATAAATCTAATAAACTTTCATATACAAATGCTGAAATGACTAATATAAACAATAATAAATTTATATCCCCTATATATATTATTATTATCTATCATTTTATCATTATGCTATAAAATTTATTTGTTGTTTATAATATATTTTACATAGCTTAGTTTGTTAGTGACAAATATGTGTATAATGTTAATAATTTATTCTTCGGATGAATTTTAATTAGCATAACATATCGTATATATATGACAATCGTATATATATATATATATATATATATATATATATATATATATATATATATATAGATTTATCATGACATTTTATTATCATGATTTAACGAATGATATATTATTTATGTATGGACGTTATGAAGCTATATTTTTCGGGCAAATTTGATTTAATGTATTAGAAGATTAATTGTTCGCACTTGTTAGATTCTCTATGTAACAGTTCGTGAACATTGTAATTGTGAGAACGAGTATTTGACATAACGCAACATAAATTTCTTGATTAAGTACACGATGAAAAAATTTTTTCAAAATGCACGTATATTTATGAGTGACAGTGAGAGCTACAGTTTTGTTACTATAATGGATAGTCGATATTTGCGCATCGCATTACACCAGATGTAACGCTCAGCTGTGCATTCAGTCGCTTAAGCCGGATCCAAAACTATACGCGAACGTGACGAGATTGCCGAGTGTGACTGATAATTTGCAGAAGCTCGTGTGAAACCACGATTTCCGTTTGTTCTGATCTTAGACCACCATCTCAGACATGGTCTTGCAAGCATCAAGGAATGTAATGGAAGGAGCGATACCTTTTCGAAACATTTCGCCAGATTGTGCAAGAAAGGCTTTTGTTTCTTCACTTTAAGCATAAAGCAGATTTTGCGTATATATTTTCTTTGCGTACATACAAGATTAGATATGTTTTATTGATGCATTATACATAGGTAATTAACCAACATTATTAATTTTTTTATCTTAATTAATTTGGCAATCTTACGAAAAATAGAATTCAGATATATAGGTATGATTGATTAATTAATTATTAACAAATAATAATGTCTGAGACTTATTGCTCTATAATTCCGAATTTATAATCGCTTCTACCAATTAAAAAATTAATAATAAAGATATTAATAATATCAGTGTTTTTCAGTTTTTTATTTAATTTAACCAAAAATTTAAACAGAATGCAATAAATTAATTAAAAGCAAAGTTTGATAAGTTTAAACAGAAGACACTGCTAAAATAACATTACACAAGAGTAATTTGAGGACAACAGATTCGCTCTAGTTATCTGTATGCCAATCATGACTCCTAAACAATCCTTCGAAGATCCTTAATTTGATTTAAACTACTGAAATCTTATTATTGTGAACAAACTCAAGTTACCAATGAGTTGATTATTTCGGAAATGATGTAAGCACAGAATTGTGGAAGTCTTGCTAACTTGATACATCGATTTAGTGATTTGGTACATGTCTACGTTCTCATCGAAATTTATAATATTTCGAAATTTATAAACGTATCTGATTGATAGATTAAAAATATATACACACACACATACATATATACATACTTACATATTTCCATTATATATATATATATATATATATATATATATAAATTAATAATTTTTTAGCTTTATATGCATTGATATATAATCACAAGCTTAATATTATTACTTATTACTTAATTTTTTGACATGTGGCTTTTACATGTGGCAATGTTTGATTTCTTAACGAGAGTCTAAATAAGACATTTTTATGTATTATATATCATGCATAATTTTATTTATATCTGTTTGATTATTTATACTAATTGTTTTAATCATATATCATATTTAATGACATATTTAACTTAAGATATTTTAAATTATAAGGACAAATGTGAATATATCGTTGTCATATATCGGTGAGTTTCACGATAATGTAAAAATAATGATAATCTTCTTAAATAGATATTGTTGTATTGCCGAAACAACTTCTGTAATCGATATCGGCCAACTAAAAATACAGGCATTAATATTTGATACTAACAACCAAATGTATTGTATATCTGATTGAAAATATTTTTTTAAATTCTATATCTTTGTTAATATCGTTGTTTTATAATAACATAATCTCTCGTGAAAGTATGTTATAAAATACTATTTTACAAATTTTTACACTTTTACACTTTTTGCCATGAATGTCACGAGACATGTGGCAAATATAATAATTATTATAGTCAAGTAATTTTCAAAGTAGCGCGAATGCATCGTCAATAAAAATTAACAATTATATAAATAAATAAAATCATTGACAAATTGACTCACCAGTCGATGCGTTGCAAACGTCACTCCATTCCGCTCCTCTTTGCTCCTCGTCCCTTTGCTTTCGCATTTGTATAAAGTTCTGATTAAGACCGGATTAACGGACGACGCACTTAAATAATCGTCCATTGTTCCATTCACCACTCCCGACGCTTATTCGCACGCAAAATTCACTTTCGATGGATGAAAAGATGCGAGAGATACGGAACGCGACCGTAATACGTCTCGATAATCGCGCTTGTGTGAAGAGACTAACAGCGTTACGGAAAATTTAGGCTGGACGGATAGGTGGGGGGAGGGGAGGGGAATGTCGTCGAATATCTCTTCCAAGAACAGGAGCGAGCGAGTTTTTTGCGAGAAAAAAATCGTGCGCCAAAAAACCTTCGCGATACGAACAAGGATAAGATAACGAAGCTCGAGTGATACTTTTGCAATCTCGCGATTATTTTCTGGCGAAATTATACATATAATTGAAGAATCATATATTTTAAAAGAATATTAAAGTATATTGAAATACGAAACGTGTGAAAAACGCGACGCGAAGCTTCACTAATTGTAAAATTTCTCACTTAGCTGTTGGTACTCGTGGTTTCTCGCGGCATTTCAGAGACATTGATTAACGTTGACATGTCACCCTTAATTGGATTTCAGTAACATCCATAGTTTTAAAACTAACCAATCACCAATCAAGAATCGAATGACCGTGATTGGTCAATTTTACAACCATGAATATTATTAAACCTGACGTGTAAAATTAGTCGACTAACCGAACACATTTTTTTTTTCTCTTAAATAAGAATATTTTATTAGGAATGTTCATATGTGGTGTGTGAGCTGCGTTTCAGATATATTCCTCCTCGAATCTTACACATTCTATTCAACGATTATTCTCGTTGTATTATCGTTTCGCCATGAAAATTGAACGAGATTTTGTAATATAAGCTCTCTCTCTCTCTTTCTCTCGAGCCGCGCTTCTTTGTTTATATCTGAATGTTTACATCCAACTTTTTTGAACGCTTCTGTACCGAGACGTTCGGCGACGCGGTCCTCCCCTCTCCTCGCCTACCCGTCCAGCCTAAATTTTTCGTAATCGTGTCAGTCCCTTCCCACAAGCGCGAGTCTCAAGACGTATTACGGTCGCGCTCCGTGTTTCTCGCGTCTTTTTATCCGTCGAAAGTGAGATCCGCGTACGAACGAGTGTCGCGGGGGTCTTGTATCGAATAACAGGCGATTATCCGAGTGTAATATATTAACCCGTGTAATCGTGATTAAGGCATCTTTCGATATATATATACTCGCAAACGACAAGATTTTTCCCACGCATCTTTTATCTATCGAAAATGAATTTCGCATCCGAACGAATATTCGAAATATCCGAATCGAGAGTAATTTGTAGTTTTGATATATCGACTTTATAATACGATACAACGCGATCGATGAATACATTATTTAACATATTTTTAGGCGCTGAAATAATTTACTCGCTGTCGTATATAATAATATTGCGTTGAAAATATAAGCGCGTCGCGTTCGACACGTTTCTGCTTTAATATTCTTTAATATTGTTTTAAAATGTAATCCTTCTTTCAGAGTTATATTCACAATTTCATAAATCGAGATCGCAAAAGAGCGTCGCTCGAGCTAGTTTGATTTATCTCGCGCAGGATTCTTCGCGTACGGTTTATTTCTTGGAAGAGACGCGCTCGCTCCTTTTCCTGGAACGGATATTCGACGACGCGTTCCCCCCTCCCCATCTACTACTACTACTCAACCTGCCTAAATTTTCCGTAACCGTTACAGTAACCGTCGTATTGCATTAGCGTGCGAGATTGAAATATTCTTTCCGTATATCTCGCCTTTTTTTATCCATCACAAATTTATCCCGTGTATAAAGTGGATGTCGTGAGTATCGGGAATGTCGATTAGAATCACGGAAAATCGTCTCCGTCCATTTATTAATACGCGATTATATGTTCTTTCATGTTTATAATCATGGAAATAATTTTACCGCGTCATTGCATATGGCGGATTTTGGACTACGAGTGAAATAGTGATTGTGAGAATAGTGATTGTGCACGAGTGGACAAATTGATAGACTGTCTCGTCTCAATTTGAAGCGAAGGGAGCAACCGGAAACGGAAAGGATCTCGCGATGACCAGATGCGGAAAGAAGTGAGACATGCGAGGGCGGTGCATCGGTCGGTGAGTAGAATTTATTATTAAACATTTAAAATTGTCAATATAATTTTTAGTTTATGGAAACAATAGTATTGAAAAATCGGTTTTTTTTTTTTATTAATGATTTATAGCTCATGTATAAATATTTAGAATTATAACTGACCATATTATCTTTGCCTTGATTATTTCTATTATTCGTCATTGATGATTACTGATGATTTCATAATTATAATCGTTGAGCGCATTAATTTTACTATTTTATTAGCATTCGAAATCATCATTAATACGATTACATTTTATTTAACTCTGATCACTCTGTAATCTTAACATCCTTAACGCGTCATTTTTAGAGAATGAAAATTATCAAACATGTGCATTAACGAAATTAACAATATGCATGTCAATTTATTTTTTAATTTACGGAAACGATGGTATTGAAAAATCGAGTTGTTTTTGATTAATTATTTATAATCTAATAATCATATAAATATTTAGAATTAAAACTGACCATATTATTTTTGCCTTGATTATTTCTGTTATTCGTCATTAATGATTACTGATGATTTCATAATTATAATCGTTGCGCGCATTAATTTTACTATTTTATTAGCATTCGAAATCATCATTAATACGATTACATTTTATTTAATTCTGATCACTCTGTAATCTTAACATCCTTAACGCGTCATTTTTAGAGAATGAAAATTATCAAACATGTGCATTAACAAAATTAATCATATAAATATTTAGAATTAAAACGGACCATATTATTTTTGCCTTGATTATTTCTGTTATTCGTCATTAATGATTACTGATGATTTCATAATTATAATCGTTGCGCGCATTAATTTTACTATTTTATTAGCATTCGAAATCATCATTAATACGATTACATTTTATTTAACTCTGATCACTCTGTAATCTTAACATCCTTAACGCGTCATTTTTAGAGAATGAAAATTATCAAACATGTGCATTAACGAAATTAACAATATGCATGTCAATTTATTTTTTAATTTATGGAAACGATGATATTGAAAAATCGAGTTGTTTTTTGATTAATTATTTATAATCTGATAATCATATAAATATTTAGAATTAAAACTGACCATATTATTTTTGCCTTGATTATTTCTATTATTCATCATTGATGATTATTAATGATTTCATAATTATAATCGTTGAGCGCATTAATTTTACTATTTTATTAGCATTCGAAATCATCATTAATGCGATTACATTTTATTTAACTCTGATCACTCTGTAATCTTAACATATATCTTTAACGCGTCATTCTTAAAAAAGCAAGAGGAGCAACAAATTCAGTTTCTTATATATTTCGACAGTATATTGTCCACAGATTATTTTAGTACCAAATACATGCGAGCAATACATTTTTTTATTTATTTTTACTTCGCGCAAGTGAATGGTAGGGCGCGGCTGAGTATATAGTGGTATTAATTAAATAATATATTTTTTTTTAAATATTTTTATGTTATTTTAGAGCAACAAAATAGCAACAAATTCTAGTGTATTTTATTTTTTTATTCGAGCTTTATATATATTTTTTTCACTACGGGGGGGCTCTGGCTTAATGTCAAGTCAGCACCCCCCACTTTGAAATTCCTGCTAAACGGTTTGAGCAACAAAATTCGGACTACGGCAACTAATTAGCACATAATTAGCACTAAATTATTTTATGTATTTGACTTAATTTGGCGTTGGTTGGGGGGCTAACTTAATATGGGTCATTTAGCTGTTGGTACTCGTGGTTTCTCGCGGCATTTCAGAGACATTGATTAACGTTGACATGTCACCCTTAATTGGATTTCAGAACCATCCATAGTTTTAAAACTAACCAATCACCAATCAAGAATCGAATGACCGTGATTGGTCAATTTTACAACCATGAATATTATTAAACTTGACGTGTAAAATTAGTCGACTAACCGAACACATTTTTTTTTTCTCTTAAATAAGAATATTTTATTAGGAATGTTCATATGTGGTGTGTGAGCTGCTTTTCAGATATATTCCTCCTCGAATCTTACACATTCTATTCAACGATTATTCTCGTTGTATTATCGTTTCGCCATGAAAATTGAACGAGATTTTGTAATATAAGCTCTCTCTCTCTCTTTCTCTCGAGCCGCGCTTCTTTGTTTATATCTGAATGTTTACGACCAACTTTTTTGAACGCTTCTGTACCGAGACGTTCGGCGACGCGGTCCTCCCCTCTCCACGCCTACCCGTCTAGCCTAAATTTTCCGTAATCGTGTCAGTCTCTTCACACAAGCGCGAGTCTCAAGACGAATTACGGTCGCGCTCCGTGTTTCTCGATCTCCGTCTTTTTATCCGTCGAAAGTGAGATCCGCGTACGAACGAGTGTCGGGGGGGTCTTGTATCGAATAACAGGCGATTATCCGAGTGTAATATATTAACCCGTGTAATCGTGATTAAGGCATCTTTCGATATATATATATACTCGCAAACGACAAGATTTTTCCCACGCATCTTTTATCTATCGAAAATGAATTTCGCATCCGAACGAATATTCGAAATATCCGAATCGAGAGTAATTTGTAGTTTTGATATATCGACTTTATAATACGATACAACGCGATCGATGAATACATTATTTAACATATTTTTAGGCGCTGAAATAATTTACTCGCTGTCGTATATAATAATATTGCGTTGAAAATATAAGCGCGTCGCGTTCGACACGTTTCTGCTTTAATATTCTTTAATATTGTTTTCGAATGTAATCCTTTTTTCAGAGTTATATTCACAATTTCATAAATCGAGATCGCAAAAGAGCGTCGCTCGAGCTAGTTTGATTTATCTCGCGCAGGATTTTTCGCGTACGGTTTATTTCTTGGAAGAGACGCGCTCGCTCCTTTTCCTGGAACGGATATTCGACGACGCGTTCCCCCCTCCCCATCTACTACTACTCAACCTGCCTAAATTTTCCGTAACCGTTACAGTAACCGTCGTATTGCATTAGCGTGCGAGATTGAAATATTCTTTCCGTATTTCTCGCCTTTTTTTATCCATCACAAATTTATCCCGTGTATAAAGTGGATGTCGTGAGTATCGGGAATGTCGATTAGAATCACGGAAAATCGTCTCCGTCCATTTATTAATACGCGATTATATGTTCTTTCATGTTTATAATCGGCATGGAAATAATTTTACCGCGTCATTGCATATGGCGGATTTTGGACTACGAGTGAAATAGTGATTGTGAGAATAGTGATTGTGCACGAGTGGACAAATTGATAGACTGTCTCGTCTCAATTTGAAGCGAAGGGAGCAACCGGAAACGGAAAGGATCTCGCGATGACCAGATGCGGAAAGAAGTGAGACATGCGAGGGCGGTGCATCGGTCGGTCAGTAGAATTTATTATTAAACATTTAAAATTGTCAATATAATTTTTAGTTTATGGAAACAATAGTATTAAAAAATCGGGGTTTTGTTTTTTTATTAATGATTTATAGCTCATGTATAAATATTTAGAATTATAACTGACCATATTATCTTTGCCTTGATTATTTCTGTTATTCGTCATTAATGATTACTGATGATTTCATAATTATAATCGTTGCGCGCATTAATTTTACTATTTTATTAGCATTCGAAATCATCATTAATACGATTACATTTTATTTAACTCTGATCACTCTGTAATCTTAACATCCTTAACGCGTCATTTTTAGAGAATGAAAATTATCAAACATGTGCATTAACAAAATTAATCATATAAATATTTAGAATTAAAACGGACCATATTATTTTTGCCTTGATTATTTCTGTTATTCGTCATTAATGATTACTGATGATTTCATAATTATAATCGTTGCGCGCATTAATTTTACTATTTTATTAGCATTCGAAATCATCATTAATACGATTACATTTTATTTAACTCTGATCACTCTGTAATCTTAACATCCTTAACGCGTCATTTTTAGAGAATGAAAATTATCAAACATGTGCATTAACAAAATTAACAATATGCATGTCAATTTATTTTTTAATTTATGGAAACGATGGTATTGAAAAATCGAGTTGTTTTTTGATTAATTATTTATAATCTAATAATCATATAAATATTTAGAATTAAAACTGACCATATTATTTTTGCCTTGATTATTTCTGTTATTCGTCATTAATGATTACTGATGATTTCATAATTATAATCGTTGAGCGCATTAATTTTACTATTTTATTAGCAGTCGAACTCGATTTTTTCACTATGGGGGGGGGGGGCTGGCTTAATGTCAAGCTAGCACCCCCCACTTTGAATGTAAATTCCTGCTAAACGGTTTGAGCAACAAAATTCGGACTACGGTAACTAATTAGCACATAATTAGCACTAAATTATTTGATGTATTTGATTTAATTTGGCGTTGGTGGGGGGGCTAACTTAATATGGGTGACTGATCATACGTTGACCTACTCTACTAGACTCTGTTATAATATTCTTTCATTTGTATTAAGAAACATTCATACAGTTAACGCTGTATTTAATATGATTATTTGATACATATTTTATACATATCTATGCATAAATTTAGAAGAAATAAAATTAAATTCTGCAAATCGACAAACATATTTTTATCCGATGGAAAACTTTTATTTATTTTTTATGTATATATCGCGCGAATGAAGACTTACAAAAATTAAATCTCTTCTTTCCAGAATCTCAGAAAATCAAATATATATAATTATTTTTCTTGTAGACATATTTTTGATAAATACAATATAATACTTTATGTATAATATATGTTAAAATAAATTAATAAAATATATAAATGAATACAAAAATGAAATTTTTGAGAAATTTTGTTTATACATACATATAAATAAATTATTTATTTTTTCTTTTTTATACAAGATTACATTGAAAAATTTTTACTTACTTTTACTAAAATCTTTTTTTATTCATTTGAATAGAAACTTAGAGATGTAAAATTCATTTTCTTACATCTTGCAGAGCTTTGCTATAAATATTTCTCTTCATACTTTTTCTCGGTACAGCTTTTATTATTTGAAACCGACCGATCTTCGTCTCCTCTAATTTTGCCGCCTTTCTCGCATCGCTTACGTCGTCACGACATAGTGAGCTTTTTCTCACATCGCGTTATACGGACGCCTGTGGCAACAAGTTGCTTAGCAACAGCGTTCCATCTTTTCTGATTAGCCACCATAACTATTGCTGACGCCGGCGATACTGCTTTCGTTCCCATTTACCCTCGTAGCCCTCCTTCGGCTATTTTGCGTAATTTACATTCCGTATACCGGCTAGTTTCTCCGCAAGCTTTTAGTAACGTACTGCCGGTCGACGGAACTGTGTTAGCAGACCTTATCACTCTCTGAAATTTGCCGTATCAGAGCGCGAAATAATTCTACTGATGATTCACGAACATCGCATCTAGATATCACTGACGGGATAGATGATAAGAAACGATCTCACCTTCACAGAGTATGATCCTCTTGGGAACTTTTGCGCAAGAACGAAGGAGAAGAGTTATTTAAGGATCTTTCTCCGCAGCGATTTGGTGGAATGAAAGTTTTATCCCACTTTTTTTTTGCTCGTCACCTTAAGACGGTAATTTAGGAAACGTGACGATTATTTGGCGAGTTCTTAGTTTACTACGCGATAAAAATACAATAGAAACTTCATAATGCTCGACTGAATTTCTAAACGATCTTCATATATACCGTTTAGTTGTAATCATATCTCATAACGCGCAAAGTTGAAAGTATAAATAGCAAGTATAATAAATCTTATATACTTTATATAAATAAATAATAAAAATAACTCCCAAATATAAGAGAAGATATTGAAATATAAGATAAGTTATAAGGTATATAAGAAATATAAGATATAACATTTTGACCAAATATAGAAGTGTTAAGTTATCAAAGAATATTTTTTTCTTTTTAATTCTACTCCAGAAATCGTTTCTTAAATCTGTTTTGATTTTCTTTTATTGCATAACAATAAGTTTTTATCATTCTGCTCGAGTGATCAAATGTTCGTATTTTCTTTTTCGTATTGTTTGCGTATGTTCAAGAAATTTATTTTGATAAGCCTTAAAATTGATAGATTTAAAATCGAATCGTATATTAATTTATATTCGATAATGGTTTAATACACATAACAAAAACTTCGCCAGATATTAGTCATTTATCTTGATCTGTAACATCAACAGATTGCGGCCATACAAAATTTATTAAATAAACCGATGGATCGATTTTGATTGATAGACGTCGTTTCGTAAAATTTTATTAAAGAATACTACATAGCACCTACCATTTCGTATACTTTATAACGTACTTTTCAGCTAGTAAAATAGTGTACAGTAAGATATACTTATATGTATAATCTCTTTTCATACATTCGTGCATTATCTGTGCAGAATCTCTGCGGTATCAAATACGAAATGCACTGGAAGTATTCATTCACGTGAATTTTATTTAATAGCTCTAGATTTTATCAAATCGTTCTTATTTTCGAATTTAGATAATGACGACTATTTTACCTTTTATTTTTAAGTATTAATAAAGTTTGCCAATTGAAATGTAATATTAAGAAAATATTAAAGTGAAATCAATTCATGAACATTTATGTCTCTTTTAAATGCATTATGTTACTATTAAAGTACAATATTTTCAAATTATAATAATTCATATCTTATTTAATTAAAACAAATATATTGTGTTATAAAATTATTTATCCTGTCACAAATTAATTTTAGTTTATGATATATTGCTAATGTAAATATACGTATAAATAATGTATAAAAAAAATATATAATTATATATGGTTTTAATGATTTTTTCTTTCAGGACATTTATAAAATGTCAATATTATATATTTTTTGGTGAAAAAAAATATGAGGAAAAAATCTGGATAGAAATTTAACGTTTAATTTTTACGTTTTATCTCATCCCCGTGAATTAATAAATACTAAATTTATTGATCCATATTATTATTATTATTACGTCTGTACAAAAATGGCCTTTCCAAAATTTATTTTTAAGTTCTATCGTAAATTTAAGCTGTCTAAGCATGCATTAAAACTCGAGTACGTCGGCACATTCGGAGCACCGTATTATCTTCGTAAATGGAGAAGCACTTCTTATTGTGGAAAGTCAGCACTCAGTACTTTGACAACCCAATATACAACATATTCTAGATCAGCGGCTTTCTTTGACGATACTTGAGAAGGAATCACTATTTTTAAATGAAATATTGTTTAGTATTCCATAAGAGCTATCTTAAAGAAAAAGCGTTATTTTTTAAAAGATTTTATACGTGATATTTATTAAATTCTTTCACGAAAAATAGAATAAATTCTGACGTAAAATATATTAAAGAAGAGATCACAGAAAGGGAGAAAAAGAGAGATTTTCCTTACATTTCTATCTTATATTTCCATCTATTTATAAATATATAGAGATATATATTGATTACGACTCTTCCAGACCAATATTTGTTTCACCAAAGTACTTTTACCGTCTTTAGCGTATCTTGAACTCAGACTTCAAACAATTTCCTTCTTGAAAGATCAAAACTTTAAGACGGCTGAGAGAATGAGAAACAGGTCTGACGGAGAAAGCGTTCGATAAATTACAGAGTTAGAGGCAGGTCGCTTCTTCTTCCACAGATCTCGACTTTAATAATATTAATAGCATCTATGGACAACAATATTAATCTCTAAAGATTAATCTTTTTTAAATTTAATTTTTAAATTAATTTTTTTTTAAGTTGTTAAAATATAGAATATATTAGTAAAGTTTGAAGTACGTAGATCTTCAGGGTCTCTAAAATATAATCAAGAGCACAACGAAACAATAAATAAAACGAAAAACAACTCAACTAGGATTAGAAATAGAACGTGACGAGCTAATACTGTTTCGAGATTTCCAAATGCACGCGTCAGCCATAAAATCTCATGAAGTTCTCTACAGAATAACTTATTATACATATAACTAGCATATCTCTGTATGGACACTTATCACACATACCGATCCATCTGTTCATTGTCGCATTACAGACCTTATTCGATCGTACTTGCTAGCTTTGACCTTTTGCTGTCGGCAAATCTGGCCGTCTAACTTTGGGAATCTGCTAAATCTCTATGGACGAGTATTCTCCATTTATCTTATCGTCTCTCGCGTGCAAGGGTAATCGTAAATGCTGTTTCGGCACATCCCGTATCGAAGGATTCAAGACTCTCAATTATACGGAAAGTAGCGATTAGTTCCATGTTTTTACGAAAGTGTTTGCATTTTTTACAGAAAATTCGAATTAAATCAATCTAAATCTATCTGTTAATTGGAGTTTATCATTATAGCGTTGTACATATTATTCTGTAATGTTTGTCGCACTTTCTGTATTCTTTAATTTGAATTTTCTAGTTTAGCAACAGAATATTTTCTATTTTTTTTTTCCTAGACATTCTTTTTTCTTCGTTGATTGATTTAATTTTACGTTCAGTATATTGATTTTATGAACAGACATGTATAAAATAGTTTCAAAGTTTCTTAGAGAGAAAATGAGAAGTTTGTTGCGCGAAGATCATAATTCAAAGATCGACGAGAGATAGAAGATACTTAAAACTTTTAACTAACCGTAGTAGGTGCTCCATCGACTTTCTTTACCGATAGCCTTATTTTGTTTTTCCACGAAAGTTCAAGATCCATTCGATAGACTCGACTGATCGTTAAGTTAAGATGAAATATCCTAGAATTCATATCCTAGGATTGAACTCTTTTCAAACTTAATCCTCTGTCCTTAGTATGACAATTCCGTTATTACAAACGCACATTGTAACTTACGCTATAACATATAAAATATCGTAATAATGAAAGAAACTCCGATCGGACACGAACGAAACCAACGAGATTAGCAGTACGTGAAAAGAATTTGTTGAAAAGATCCTACTATCAGAAAAGTTTATGTACTTCACAGAGAATAATGTGGTAAATTGTAAAAAGGGATGGAAGAAAGCGCGCTTTCTAAAAACCGTCGTAAACTTGCATCGATTTCTTTTGCATTTAAGATTTGTATATTATGGAGGATCGGGATGCAAATTAGTGATCGAGTAAGAAATTTTGTTTTAAGTAGAAACCTAAATTTTACACGGCTGACTTAGATGCGCGGGACACTTAAGAAAGAGAAATTATAGTTAGTATATAAAATATTGCAAATCAAACTTATAAACGAACATTTAATCATGAATAATATCGACGATTAGCTTACGCGTAATATATTGATTTTCTCTGATAAGACAATTATCAGTCAAATCATAAGAGTTGTCGCTTACAAGCATCAATAGTAATTAATTTTATATGCTCAATCGAGAGAAATATCGTATCATAATTACCGATTAATAATGAAAATGAAATATACAACAAAACGTATGTAAGATTAGAATATATAGGATAAATACAAATCCCATGGTTAACAGTTTGCGTTTTATTTCTTTTTAACGATATATTAATGAATACATAATGACCTGCGAATATTTAAGATAAAAGGAAATAAGACGTAGTTAGATATAAGTACCGATGGGCTTTAACAAGTAAAATGACCACTTCCATCTCGCGTTAAACTTATTCAAGAATTTTTCTATTTTTTGAATACGATATTCATAAACTGTATTTGCAATATTTGCATTTCATTAAAACGAAGAATATGGTTCGCTAGTTTTACCGGATATTCCTCAACCACTTTCCGCTAAGTAGAAAGACATTTCTTTGTTTTTTATTTGATATGATCCGAAAGAAAAGGATCATATAGTGAGATGTTTATCTAAATTTACTAATAAATGTTTTAAAATTTACCGCTGATATTTATTCGCAAAGAAATAATCGAAAAACTGTATTGTATAAACCACGGAAAAAAAAAACGTTTGTTTTAATTCCGTCTCTTCTTTTCCAAAAATCTAATAGATTCAGAAAAAAGAGTTTTGAAAAAAGAAAATAAAGAAAAAGTCGCGAAAGTTGCATAGTAAGAATTTTTTTGTATCGAGGTAGAAATCATTTGTAAACAAATCGATGCGATTGAATGCAACAGAGCGATATATCAGGCAAACTGAATTTTAAGTTCGTTTCGCAATGAATAAGAGGTCAAATAGATTTTTGACAAGAGAAGAGGTTTGCTGAATTATTTCTGTTTGTAATATTAAATTATATTGCAAGCATTTTACTAATAACTATTGCGTGAAATGTTGTACGCTTTGCTTTCAATGTTAACAAAGCTTATGTTCTTTGCCATTTTCTAGATGGATTCTCCGCGAGTATCTTTCTCGAGAATCTATGTACGTTTTCCGGGGCAGCATGAGCTTGCCATATTATTTTTTATCTAGTTTTGTTAGTATATATCATTAATTATTCTTTTTACACTTTACACATATATATCCTTCCTATATCCAAATATAATTAATTATATTAAATATTGTATTTATTTAAATTTATTAGAATGACAATTAATAATATCTTCGTTTTATTAGACTTTCATGCATTTCGCAGTAAATTTTAATCATATTTTTGTAAATTCTATGAGAGTAACAGTTCTCTTTTATTTTAAATATTGCAAAAGTACTTTCAGTTTTCTCTTAGCAACTACTTCCCGTGATTCGCTACGTTCTACTCTTTTACGATCGTCTATTTTGATATAACGAGCGTTTTATTCCTCGCACGATTGCTCTAGTAACCCTTTAACTAACATCCGGAATGCCAACTGATTTTTGTTCTATGTCGGTCAGATACACTGATACGTATAGTAGTATTAATGCAATTTTATCTTCTTTAAAGAATTCCAATTATATTTAATCTTTAGAAAAAAAGAAATATATATATGACATTATATTTCTTACATTTTACATAAAAAAAAAAACTTATTACTTTACTATAAAATTATTATTAAAAAGTGATATTTATTTTAGTTTACTCTCTCGAGAAAAATACAAGTTTAATTTTATCATGCTTTCTTATGAGACTTTTTACCTTACTAGTGACTTTTTACCCTGTTTCGGAATATAAAGTACATCAACGTATGCTTCAATATAGAAATGATATAATACTTTCGTTTGACCTAGTATGCCGGGCCAGTTCTTTGTGAGGAAGAATTGCGCATTCATGGAAAAAGTAGAGTGCGCTTTATACGAAGGATAGATTGGTACGTCGAAATTTATATGAATGTATTTATTAATTTGTAATCAATCTGGGGCAAAAGAAAGAAGTTATTATACAGATAGATTCTGTATTTAAAAAACGATAATAACTTATATTTTGTCGCTATTTATATTCATTAATTTGTTAAAGTGCGTTTATTTCGTGAAATAATTCGCGCAAATCGTGTGTATCTACGCGCAATCTAAAATTTGATCATTAAAAAATAGTTTTAATTGAGCGCTATACAAAAGACATCGTATCTTGGAATATGTAGTAGATGCTAAATTATAGGCTAGAGTATTTCGCTTGATCGGGTGGAATTTCCCATCATTCCCATTTCATAGAAATTATATAGCTTCGAACGTTTAGTGATTTCGAAGCATCTCGTTGGCGACGTAAATATCATAATGCAATTACACGGCCTTGTGGAATGGGAATTATAAATGGATTTAATTTCACACATTTTGAGCAACATTATAGTCGTGATGCGGTCATCATGACTATAATGCGGAAATATCTGGACATTTGCATGCGAGGCATCCAATTACCGAATATAAGATTGCAAGAAGATGCTTTTACGCATGGGCTTTTACAAAAAACGATTCTTGAAGAAAAAATGCTTAATCCCCTTTCTCCTTAAGTTATGTCATTATCTCAATACGATTGTTAAGCGTTTTTATGAATTGCGTTAAATTCAACATAATTCTGAAAATATTAAAATGCAAAAATATGGATTACATACAAGACGCAATATATATATATCGCTATTTCTCAATGCATTCAGATCATATATTCGCCAAAACGCAAAAAAAGAAATGTTTAAAGTACTCAGCTGTATTATACCGAAACCCAATTCAGTCAGCTTCTGGATGTGAAGTGCCCCGGGAATATGCGTATGCATCTTACGATAAAACGCCACTCCCAAAAATCGCAGAGTGCACTTTGCCACTTTTCGTGAATACCATTGATAATAAGAGAAAAGTATATTTTGCGTTTTTAAATATAAATTTTATATTTCTCTGCATTAACGTAAGAACAATATAAATTAATATAATTGTTTTAATTTGTTGTTTCGGCTTTTTCATTTACATTTATTTCAAAATTTTAGTATCAATCATTAAAAGCATATTTGTTTTGATAGGCTATTTAAATTTCATTAAAAAAACTCTAAAACAAGCTAATTTTTGTGTCAGTTGAATTTTCTGTGGGTTACTGTTTCGGGATATTATGTGTTATTACGATATAAGATAATATGGTAGCATGTACCTTGTGGCTGACTATGATTTGAGAAGATTATCATTGATCCCAGTTTATATCAGCTTAGGGGATGGAAATAGTCTCAAGTCTGACAGAAATCGTTATTGGAAACTCTGTTCTTCGTTAACCGCTTTAATGTGTTATCTTTCCAACCAAATTTCCTGATAACTTAAGAAGAGATTGTCGCGGAAAATCGCGGAAAAAATCAAAATGCTAACTTCTTCTGTAATAATGTGAAATAAATTATATTTATTTATTATAAAACATTTGACGTGTGTACAATATAAACGAAATCAATCTCTGACAATGAGTTAAAGTTTAATATATAAAAAAGAGATATCTTTATATTTTATAATACATGTATGTATATATCATGAGAGAGAGAGAAAATGCCTTAAAACATCTGCGAAGTTAGTGCTTATGGCGACCCTTTTCGTTATCCCTCTCAAACCTTAGAGAACTTCACTCCATTTCATTCCCAATGGAGCATTTTATTCTCTTCGCCCATCTTCGACACCTCGCTAACCCTGAATCACTGATAGCACCTTAACTATCGGTAATTTTGAGCGTAGAAACATTCTTCAGGATTTTTTCATATAAAATCATGCTGATCCTTTTTATTTCTTCGATAAAAATTTATGATAGAGATTTATTAAGTTTTGGATATAATTATTGAAGAACTCAGAATTTAATAAAATAAAACGCAATAAAATAAATGTAGATTTATAATAATTTTATTCAAATAATTGTTATGCATCAGTATTTGTCAATGCTCAGCATCTTTATGCAGCATAATATTTATATAACTGTGCATACAGATCTTTATTTAAAAAATAAGAAAAGTAAATGGAACTGAATAAAAATTGTGTATGATTGATTTGAAAAATAGATCGAGAACAGAATTGAAGTAAAGACTGTGGGTCGAACTAAGAGACTGAGATAAGTTTTATCAAAATTAACATCGTATTGAGATAATGGCATTTGACTAAAAGCGAAGATTGGAGAATCTATACTTAATCATAAATGATCGGATCCTATTCAATTCTATCTTTTTTTTTTTTTAATATTCTTAATAAATTAACTTAAGAATTAACAGAATAAAAAGAACAATTAGACATTGCATTGGTCTATAGCTAAATTATTAAAAAGATATATGTTAAATCAATTTCAGCAAAAAACGTAAGAGAAATAATAAGAAAACAACAGTATATGTAACGTGTATGTATAAGATAAAATCTCATTAATTGCTAATTTTAATTATTCTTAAAATTATTTAATTAATTTTATTATTTAAGAAATTATTCTCTATATCCGTGGTTTATTTACATTTATTAGTCAAAGGAATAGCTTTAATTAAACGAGCGTCTTCGAAAACTTTAAAGCAATATCGTACTATCTGTGCCACAAATTTGCGCTTTTAAATACATATACGTATCTATTGTTTAAATTACCCTTGCGCATTTTGAATGAAAACCGCGCAGTTCGATATCTCAAACGTTCCGAACCGAAAAATTTTTGCAACGTGATTCAAATTGTAAATCAATGCTGTGACTGTTTCCGAGACAAGTAGTAGTAGTGATATATAGACGCGACCTGCGTCGACTATTCTGCGGTGTTACGAGATTCCACCCTTAACAAGCGCTTAGTGGCAAGTGGCGGTGGGATTAAATTCGGGAAAAAAGAAGCAGGCACCCCGATGAAAATCGGCGCAGATAGATGAAAATGTGGAAGAGAATCGTGAGCGAATGCCAAATGGGAGAACAGAATTCGAGGTGTCGAGTGCCAAAGGACCGACCGGAGGTGCCACGCTTCACAGACGTCCCTAGTGCGCAAGGGCGTTGGCGCTGACGACGGACGGTACTGGAAATGTCGGGGGTGTGAGTTCTGGGAGCTTTGGAGCTTCATGACGGAATCGGGGGCGCGAGGGAAACGAGTAGAGTAGGGGATGGTTTGAGAGGAAACCGTGGGGTGGGACAACCGGAGACGACTGTGCTGTGTGCTCCCAGTCGCTTAGTCCGCGCCCCGACACGCAATCATATGCGCACTTCTTGTTTAAGGACGACGGAGAGTTATATCGTCGTTCCTTTGTTTCGGATTTTTTAAATCGGCTCGTGATTCCCGCCGCCGCGTTCTAAGATCAGTTCGGGAATTTTTCGCTATCAATTTTCTCGTCGATCTTCGATGTTATCTGATGTTTTAATTTCACTGGTGAGTAAGATGACAGTCGATAGCGTCGTATCTCTGATCCGGTCGCGTACGAAAAGTGAAATTTTGCGGTGCGTTTTACGCGATAGCCGCTGCATAAAAGTTCAACGGGAACTTTCCAAAACTTTTCTAGTATTTTCTTATTACGCCGCTTTTTTCAGACGGCTACGGTTTATCTTCGACGTGACAGTCTAGAAATGTTATGTCGCGTTAGTGGGAAATTTATCACGCAAGACGCGATAAAGCATGATAATCCATTTCTCTTTCATCTTCGTCAGAATCTCGTGTTACCCTTAAAATTACCCTGGTAATTACAATTGCCACACATCGTCTCCAGGTTTCATCCTGCTAATGGAAGAACCGGCGGGTTTGCTTTATTCCGAAGAGAAAGAAAAAAGATCTCATGCCGCTGTCTGCGTTAATGAAATTCTTACAGTTTCATGTGCAATACAATTTCAGTGAAAATTTCTAAGCAAAATAAATTGTTATAGTTTAACGATGATATTTTCGCATCAATACAAACAATAGAACAATAATAAATATATAAATTTTGTTCCACAAAAAATGAAATTTATTTCTTTTTTTTTCACATTGCAACTTAATTCTAACGTTCTTGTAATAACTCTTTTTAATTCTTGGTAAATCTTACGACAAGAATAACCCACCTATTGCTAGGGCAATAATTAATGTAAATAGATATAAATATACATTTCCTATACTTTAGGAGTCGCGAAAGGAAAAAAAAAATACTAATTTCTGCGAAATATATGACATTTTAATTGCATTTCATGATAGTACATACGTATCGATAGAAATGCATTTATATGAAGAAAGATATATTTAATTCTTGTTTTAATTTTAATTAAAATAACAAATACAAATATTAAATTATCAAAATTATCAAACCATTTGATATTGGTTTTTTTTAGTTACCGTAGAAAATAATTTTAGATCAAATTTTCAACATGTTAATAGTGTAAATCGGAATAATATTGAAATATGTATAATTGGGATATTTATTAACTTTCCCGCGTAAAAAAATATTAATACTTTCGATATATCTGCCAATGCTCTCATTGGTGAAACCGGTCGCTGTTTTGTAATATATATATTTATATGTATATATATGCATCTGTCACTTGAAATTCTGGAAAATATACTACATTTACAAATCAAATACAGACTAAAAAAACGGAAGACAGAATAAATAAATAGTTAATATTGACAGAAATTACGATTGATTAATTACATACAGATTTAAATACAGTAATTTTCCTATAGCTCTTTAATTATACTAATTTTTTGCAATCAAAAAGAAAAACTGATTTAAAAAAAATTGACGAATTATTTCTTGCATTTATAAGATTTTGTACACTAGTCATAATAAAATATTGTATATAGGTCTATTTCAGTATATTTATGATTATTTAAAGTATGAGAAAATTATCAACGAGTCAGTTCGCCCATTAGTAATGTCTGTCACTTTATAGTTTCACACTGGTATTTACTGCAGAAAATCCATTTGCTAATTGGAGTGTTCTGCCATTTACGAAATCAAATATGAATGGTGAGTAAGATTCGTTTACAAATTAGCATCTCTCCGCTAAAGCTTAACATTAATAAATTATTATTACGCATCGATCAACTTCATTGACGTGTATGTTATATTGTATAATTAATGGATTTTCGATTTATATGCAGAATACCTTAAACAGCTATCAATCTATTTTTTTATTTATATCATACAGAATTCATTGAGGATTAATATATCGAAAGTAAAACAAATAACCATTTTATAATAAAACTACGTCTATATCATAAAAAACCAAAATTTTCTTACATATTTTTATGATATTTGTAATAGTAATGTTAAATTAATATTATGCACAGCTATTTACAAAAATTAATGAACGCAACAGTATCATTTCGCATTTTTGATAATCTTTGGTGGTACTTTCATTATTAAATATTCTTAAAGTATGTAAATAGAGCAGAGAAATTTTATTTATAAATCGAACACTTTTAAAAATCGAATATTTAAAATAGTTAGTTTGATTTTTACATACATAAAATAAGTTTTAGTAAATTTTATTTATATACTTAAAGTGCATACGTCCAATCTTAGTTTGTTTTTACGAGCTGGTAATAATTTTATGAACGGTTGGCAAGCAACGATCCCAAGAGTAAGCCGAAAACTTCTTGAAGCTGCCTCGTACCGCTCATTTCCCTGCTGTCCAAACTTGATTCATCTAAGTTTGCTCGATGAGATTTGCCATTGGAAAAAAGGCATGAATTTTGCGAAACGATCCAAAAATTTGAAAGAATCATTTTGCATGTTCGTAGTTTATTGTTTTAAAAGAAAGTTCGCGATAGGACGTGACAGCTGTTTCCAATGCATGATGTCAGCTTGTTGATTAAAAAAAGGAGAACGGAGATTTTTTTAATCAAAGATCACGAGTATCGCAAAGCGATCGGAAAGAGTGAATCGACGGGTTATTATTGAAAAAGTTATAATTCACCCACGCACCGTTTGACAAAGCTAATTCATACCTCCCGTCCTTTCTCGTCTGATCGAGTATTTTAATTGTCGGCAGTCCTTCTTGTTCTGCACCTCATTGTGCTTCCTTTTGCTCTACTGGACTGGTTTAATTGAGTCTCGTCCTTTGTCTGCGCAGAGAGATCCACAAAGAGAGTAATCCGCGTTACAAGTTCGATGACTTTAGAAATTTTATTGTTTGCATCGAGATTTAATTACTGTAGAAACAGTTCTCATTGATATATATACATATATATACCATTATTTTATATTTAGCTGATCTTCTTAAAATAGAAGTTTAATCATTATTATATTAAAGATTTAAGTTCTGTAAAATTAAGATAATGAGAAGGAAAAGTACCAAAATGATCACACTTAAAGAGATTGGCGTATATCTATACCTTGGCATCTATATTGGCATATACCTGTAATATGAGTCGATAAAAGAGAGACGAATCAGATCGGGGCCAGGTTCTGAGAACGGTATTGCAAATTTAATTTTTAATAGGGAGTCTGGATTTGTTCAATCTCTTCTATATTATCTCTGCGCTCGTCTTCCACCTTATATATGTACTACTACTTGTGGACGTAGACCGATTTTCTACAAAAAAAGATTATTATCGTATGACCCAGATCGCTTTAGTATGCAGGTGACATTACTTGGGTAAAGAGAAATTCAATTTCTGAAGAATACGCTCGGGTATGATGTTAATCTGTCTGCCATTTCCCGAATAAATAAGACCATCTCTGCGATTCCATGCATACCTCGATTAACACCTTAAAATATTCAAACAATGAAATGTATACTTAATCTGTAAAAAAAATTATTAAAGATTTTTACAACATAGATTAGCGCATATTTGTTAAAAAATATTTTTTGTTAAATAATAAGCTTTTAAGATTGGTCATTTTATATAAAGTATCAGTATATTTAGAATATATTTTGTTGAAATTATTGATAATAGTTGATCCGCTTTTAAAGTTTTTTTTTTAGGTATCAATTTAAATTACATAATCTGGAATAATAATTTAATATTGTCGAAGGATTGAAAATGAGGCGCTTATCGAGGAAAACGAGCCCAATCTACTTTATGTGACTTACAGAGTTAATAAACGACAGATTGGGCATTAATCGTAGAAGTACAAAAAAGATTGTGATTGTACTTAATTAAAAATTTTAATTGTGTATTACTTGTTTCGACTAACAATAAATAAAAGAAACTGTTCAACTCATTATTTCTTTGCCATTTGCTTAACATAACTACTTGCCGAACTTCTATTTCTAACGATGTGAATATACATATATTTTCATATTAGGAATATGTGCACGTTAAAATGAATTCATTGTTTTATTTATAGATATTGAATCGATTTTTGCATATTAAAATATTGTCCATTTTAGTTATTCTTGCGAGCACGTATACAACATTAATTAAGTTTGACTTTATATTTGAAAGGCGACTTTAAATATTACACATAAATTATATTATGTAGTTTATTCACAAACGTAATATTAAAGAAAATTAAGTGTATTTAAAAATAATATGACATTTGATTCCTATAACTTTTACTTTCTTTTAATATTCACTGAATAAATTTTTATTTAGTTTTACTGTGAATTATACATTTAAAAAATTATTAAAAAAAAGAAAATGTAATACACACATGTAATACACATAAATACAATATATTACTATTTTACTATTTAACAAAATATATAAATATGTTTTTATTTTCAAAAATATTATTTTACAAAATTATAGTATATTTATATACTTCACGATATGACAATTACAGAATAACAACATTTTCTATAAACAATTTAAATTTTCTAATGCATCTTTTATAACGAGATTGAATAATTGTAAACGTATTCGAGAAAATATATATTTTACTTTAATTTCGACAGAATATGAAATAGATATAAATCAGCGCCTATTTTTAGAGCAAAATAAAGACGCTATTACTGCGATTGTTACTTCCAATATCCTGTTGAGATTGAGCATGGCTACTTTGATGAAGACATTTTCCCAAGATGTATTTATGATCTTGTTTTCCTGAAAAACAAGGGAACTTATATCTCGGGGAAATGTTCATTGTCAATTACCCACGATAGATTGAGAATCATGTGAAAGTTTCTGCGAGAAGAATTTTTTTCTAGCAGGTCATCGTATATGGTGACGTTATCTTTCGCTATATCTCTTGGCATATATTTCAATATATTCCAACGACTAAATGTTCCAATTTTCACCGCGTTGCGTAATGCAATATAGTCACGCTTCTTGATCGGTCTGCTTTGCTTCTATTTCAATTAATGCTTATTGATTCGATCGCAAATCGTGTTATTACGTCGTATCGTAATTTGCATGAAAATTCGTCAACCTAGCTTGTCACGAAATGTCATTGATCGACGGAATGACAATAGACTGTGATATATATTTCCTGAATGTCAGATATATTAACAAAATACGGATACCTGTGTTATGAGGTCAGGACATCACAGTTTCATATCCTTCAATCAATGCCTTTCTATTATCATTGTAATAAAACGATTTTAACTTAGGAGGAAGAGTACAAATATAATTATTTATTAAATATATTACGATCTAAAATTAATTTCAAATATATAATCTACATTTAAAATGCACAATGTGATATATGCAAAAATTAAAAACCTGATTATGGAGAAAAATCTTCTATGATCGATATTAGTAATAAAATATTATTGTAACAGTATTTTTATCATAAAATAATATAATATAAAAAAACAATATAAGAGTATTTAAATAAAAGATGACTACAGTAGGAATATTTTTTTAAATATTAGAGTTTTGCGATATGTTATAATATGAAATAATCCAACACGCGGAAACCATCACATTTTCCGTTTTGGATAGTGGATCGTCAATTAAAGCATTTTATAGGCCATGACATAAACTCAACAAGACAATAGAGAAAATGTCTGCATCGAGCATCTATATCGTAAAGCAAAAATAACAAAATACAAGAACAATGAAAATGCGGTAAAGCGCATACTACTCGGCTATTTGAGTAAATGATCTATAAAAGCTGTATCCTTCTGATAAAGCATTCCATGTGCAAGGCGTTATTCGTTCGTCGCTCGTAAAAAGCTCGGTTGAACCTGATGAAAATTGATCTAAGGTCACAGCTATAGTTTGCTCTAGAAATTAGTAGGACTTGACAAGAATGCAGAACGGATCTATTGATTTTATTGTCTTTGTTTGGTTAAATGCTGATCCGATCGTCAGTGCAGCATCGATGTTAAGATGTCAAAAGGATTTCTCGAAGGATCTTAAGGATTTATTTAGAGGGACCTTGAACCATTCTATAATACCATTTTGATAAGAAATAGAAACAACGAGCAGAGAGAAGCGGAAGAAAGTAAAACAAAACGAAGAGCAAATGGAGGGATGAGAATAAAAGAAGAAGTGAACGAATCGAGAGTAAGATGAGAAAAATAGAGTAAACATGACAGAAATGTAAACCAGGGATTTTATCCATTGTATCTCACAATCAGACGATGTTCTCGCGTTTATTTCCTTGCATTCTCTTTTTTTCCTTTTTGTCAACGTGTATATTTTATTTATAATTGTTGCATCGTTGACCGGACATCAAGGTTTTTAATTATCTATGCATGTAAAACTTGGATATTGTCGCCATTATTTGCACATGCTGTCGGCGCTGCATAATTTTATCAAATTAAGAAAAAAGGTGTGTAGAAGCGCATCAATGAGTGCTTTCTATCGTCTTTTATGGTTTCATTGTTGTGCCTAAATCCTGATCGCCCGCATTCGTCGAAATTATCGAGACATTATCAACATTACGATTATTTGACTGTATATACATTCATATTGATTGTTTTGTCTGGTATTGGTACATATTACTAATATTTTTGATTAAACGTCGTTTTGACGGGCTGTACTTCGATGATTTTATGTAATTAATAACACATTTGACAGTACGCGCAAACGCGTCTCGTCTCGCGAGGTCGATTGTTGCATTTCTGATTAACTCTATCCAAAATGAGCCGATTTAAAGTTTTCCCTCTAGCTATTCTGTTTTCGCTGGCAAATCTCGCAAATATCTATGAGAAAAGAAAAAGGCAATATCTCGAGTCTTTATGAATGCCGTTTATTATGCGTGAGAATCCCTTCGAAACTGAAAATCTTCAAGATTTTATGGGATATTTCCGTCGCACGTTTTGCTCTCAGACGCTCCAGTCATTTATATCTGCCAGTGACATTTATACTTTGCAAATTGGTACGTAATTTTTTTGCATGCTGCAAAAAATGGTTGTTTCCAACTTTTTCATTTGAGAGTAAACGCAAGCTATAATTTTCCCTATGAATGTAAATTTTGACGTTATTGTGTTTGACAAGAAAATTTAATATGATTCGTGATTTGTTTATTTTTAAAGTATATAAGAGGTGTTTCTACATACATATATGTATTAAAATAATTTATGATGTAGTAAAAATAACAATGCAATCTATTAAATTTTCCAACAATTTTATAGAATTATTAATTTCTATGGATTCAATATTTTATATTATGTAGTTTAACCACCGGTAATATATTCTATAAAAGCATTAATTAATTCCTTCCATAACATGTTCATAGATCTCGCGTATGGTTATACTTTAAATAACTTCTATCCTAAATGTACTAAAATTGAAATGAACAGAGACGTAAGCGATGATATATTCACTTTTCATGCAGATGAAAAATATGTACACGTGGCATTATTTATTTCAATATAGCATAAGCATAAAACAATACAAAAGAACTGAAAGGATATATAAAATGAATCGATGTGTTTAAATTTAATATAAAATGTCAAAAAAGATAACAAATAATGACGAATTCTGGTTAATCGGCCGGCATAGGCTGAAAGAAAGTTTGAACATATTGTACGAGGAAATAATGTAACAGGTGGCTGACTCTAACTTGGCTAAGCATACATTCACATAACTTTCCCGCACACACTCGAAGGCATACTGTTCGTAAAATCCAGCAAATAAATATAAAATTATATATTACATTTTTCTCATTGTGTTAATATGCGTATAAATATGTCTCTAATTACTAACTATCAAGACTACAATTTGTACAAATATTAACATATAATGAAATAGATCTTTTTATTTACTTTAATTAAGATTTCTAATATTTAATTATTGGTTATGGATTATTAGTAAAAGAAAAATACTTTTTCAGAAGATATTGATGTTTTTTTATCATTTACATTGCTTATATATTAGAAAAATATAATAATCGCACTGCATATAGTATCAATAAAATGGTGTTTGTGTGTATATATATATATATATATATATATGTACATATACACATACTTTTATATTCAAATGCGATGATTAACGAAGATGCGTATTATAGAACTTCTTATTATAGAACTATCAGCGGCAAACATATATGTAAATATGTATATATGGAGAAGTAATTCTACTCTCTTCAAAAGCTATTTCCATAGAAGATTTTGTTAGGCAATTTTATTAGGGACCTACAAAAGTATGATTGATTGCATGCACGTGGATTGCCTAAACAAGCACGCGTAAATGTATACGCGGACGCGTAGAATCCATAGAGGCGCCATTATGTACGCATTATGAATGACAGGCGAAAGCGCGAGTTTCCGCCGCTAAATGTTATATCGGTGTAAAAGATAATGCGTATTCCTTATAAATATAGCGATAATTCGGAGCCATAATTCTTTAAAATTAACGTCAAACAAATTGATTAAATATAAAAAATGATTTTTAAACATTAAAAATATGTAACAATAATTAATAATAATCAGCGTAATGATATTATTTCTTCTATAATGTTATTGAAAATACGACTTTTGATAATAATAATACAAAATTGGGATGTTACGCAAGGATATGATAAACTATTCCGCGGCACACTGAATACTGACACATTAATGTGCGCATCAAATGCGCTCATTACATATGATTTATTTGCGATTTGGAACAATGTTGTGTTTTGGATATATTTAGCTTCTTCTTCAGGATAAACTTTCCAGGTACTAACTTCTCCCACTAACATTAAGATAGGGAGGGAGGGGGGATTATATTATATTTTGTAATATAATTAATAATTTATTAATAATTTTTTTTTATAATTGAGACATTATATCTACATTGCACACACACACGCACACACACACACACACACACATTTTAACATAAGTGTTACAATTATTATTTTTGTCGCTTCAATTTTTGCTTGAAATAAGATCGCGTTTTGAAAAGAAATTCGACAATATGGAGAGTACCACTATCTTCTCGCTCGAGAACACATTACTCGAATGACAACATATAAGTTAAAATTAGTAGAATGAGAAACGTTAATTATCTTAATCTCATAAAGTTATATAATCCATTAATTTTAGTTTCGAACGTCAACACATTTCTGCGCGCAAACAAGTACAATAATAATGGCTGTTAATAAGTCTCAGTGTTAACAGAATTTTAAGATCCGAAGGGAACCGTAGTTATTTATGAAATTCTCGAGGAAAAGCATAAGCTCCATCTCAGGAGAAAGTTAGGAACAGTAAATAAGGACGTTATAAGTTTCATAAATTCTGTGAGAAATACTTATTGTTAGTACAAAGATAAGGATCTATCCGCTGACGAGTAAAAAAAAAAAAGGGTAATAAATATGGATAGCGAATATGGGTAAAAGGAGAGAAGTTTTTACAAGCTAAAGAAATATCGTTTGATTTAAGATTAGTCAAAATTTCAAAATATGCAAACGCGTGCACGATACATTAATGTTGATACGTTGCTATTAAACTCATGTATCGGAAAAGTGTTATTCAAGATAGCAGATTGCACGTATTAAATCGTGACGTCTATTAATTATCAAGACAGCCTATAAATCTTAAACTTTTTTTAATGACCGCGTAAATTTCGAACAATATGTTACACGGTGGTCCTGTCAATTTCGAGTTGCCCGCGTTGAGAGAATGATAAATAGCGCGTAGGAGTATTCTTTGCTTGCGCACAGAACTTTCCATCGGTTTCAACATTTCATTGATCGAAAGTTTAATTAAGTACGAAAAGTAATTGAAATTTTCTCTTATGAATCTCTTGTGAATCGCACATGATAAATTGAATTTATTAGTTGGGGCTTTCTATTCTTTACTTATTTCAGACATCGCTTGAGCGAAGATTGATTCATCTAACTTTTAACAAATACTTAGGAATTTCTATTCAAAACTTTATTTAATTTAAGTGGCAGATGTTTTGACATTTTGACTATTACTTAAATATTATATTATAATAATTCGAATAAATGTGTATATCTTGTCCAATTTCATTTTTTTAATCATAAAGAAAAAAATGTTAGTCTAATTGTTGTTAAACATTTACATTTTAGTACAATAATATCTATAGTACGTATGTAGTATAACAAGTATAGTTTTTACCTGTTTGAATAATGTTGCAAAATAAATCTGTTTATTATAGATTTGAATCAAATATCTTTAAATTTCTTTAACTTCTGCCCGCGTGTGCTTTCTTAATCATAATATTGAGATATTACAATGCTAAATTTTGTATAGTTATACCATACAGATAATATTGAATGCGTCTAAAGGAAAATCTTGCATATGCGTTGCAAATCGCGAAGCTAAACTTTGAACGCCCGCGTAATGTCGTGTCGTGAATGTTGAGAATTTATGAGAAGCTGGGATGAGCTTGTTCCCCTCAGAGCCTTGGAAGCGTTCTCGATTTATCGGGCTTATGGGGAATCCAAGCATCGCCAAGGTGTCGTTCGTAACGCTCTACTTTCACTTCGCATGTAAAACTAGCGATCAATTTTATTTAATTGACACTGTGAGTATAACGTCACCTTCTTATAATATTTCCATTAGAATAATGATTAAGATTTTTCTTTCGAGCGTTTAATTTTTTTTCATCTTTATATAAAAAATGATTAAAGTTAGTTTACGTTAATGATGTCGACGGAGGTGAAATCAATTAATTTAAATTCAATTGGAAAAATTTACGTGTTGTCTCTTCTTTGCTATATCGTGTTTAACTAATGATAGTTGACATATGATACTTTTGTGAAAGTAAGTTTTTTTTTTAAAAGAAACAGATTTTTTTTTTTTTTTATTCAAGACATATTTTTATTTATTTATTTGAGATTGCTTTTATCTATTGGATATTTATTGTAGATTGCTTCAACGCGTTAAATTATATAAACATATGTTATATTTGCGAAAAATATTTTTGCGAATTATTAGAAAATATGCAACCATATGTGTAGATTTTAATATTATTTTAAAACGTTTTATTCACAAATGCGTTTTGTTTAGTAAATATATTTTTAAAAATGAAAAAAATTTTGAATAAAATTAAAGAATAATAAAATTATTACGTAATATGAAGAAAAAAAAAAAAAAAGTTTTTTGATACAATTTTTCTCTAATTAGAATTAATTTTATTCTTATCGATGCGTAAAGCAATATCTCGTTTACACTGCAATGTTTAATTTTCTTTCCGTTTCTAGGCAATGTAAAAAAGAGCTTTTAGTTCATTTCAATCAGTTCTCGTTGTATGTAGGTAAAACGAGGTCGATTGCATGGTTGATAGTATGATTGAGTTTGCGTACCATAGAATGAAACCGATCAATGACTGATTGGTAAATTTTTCTACAATAGATTTGCTATAGAATTGCACAAAAAAGGAAAAAGATTAGTGGAAATATAAATTGTTAGAATTGTCTGTATATCTTTTTATAAAGTAATTTAAACAAAGCTAATGCTTTAATATGAAATTAAATATACAACACAATAGATGTGTTTAGTTATATCCCACAAGCTGAATAAATAAAGCTGTATGAATGACATTTACTTCTAAATTCTTAGCATACATTTTTTAAATCAAATAATCAAACAAATGAACAATCCCACTTAACAAACGCCGTATCAAATGTATTGCATATTGTCTGAGATATCGCGTGATAAAACTTGTCAGAAAATTGCCGTTAACATATCGGTGATACGTCAAAGTTTTTCAATTTTTGTTTTCTTTCCCGTGTGTTGAAAATGTCGCTGAAGAAACACACGTCTCGGAAGAGACAAACGACGTTGTTACGAGGTATAGACGAACAAGACGATACATCACTATTATGGATACGATAGAAAAATACGCATCACATTTCTTTGTCGTTATGATGACAGAGACTCATCGACGGAACGCCACAACGAGAATTAAACATAGGGCCCGGTAAATTCACAAGTCAGACGATAATAATGGGTGGGCGAGAAATTTGTCGTGTGGTTTTCTTTCGCTATTCCGCGGTTAATAAACTTCGCCCGTAAACATCTAATCTTCATTAGCGTCACTAACCGATGGTTATCGGTAATAAGTAAAACGTCGCTATATTATACATCACGTTTCTTGACACCGCTATCCAACAATACGGCAGATATAACAAAATTCAAATATTTTATATAAATTTAAATCTGGATATATTATATATGGAATGTTTACACGCGTTACGCGACTTCAATTTTTGCAACGCGTCTGTTTCATCTACGAAATCTATATACAATAGAAAAAAAACCGGAAAAAATTTAGGATTTGTTTGTTTTGCTAAAACTTTTATATTTTCGTGTATTTATTTTGCGTACGGTAGAAAGATTGCGGTTTTGTGGCTGTATATGATCAAAAGTTCAAAGAATATTATTTAAGTAAATTTTCATATATGAGTTAAAATTACATAGCAATTCTTAACTGAGATAATTTTAAAAGAGTTCTATAATTAATTTTTTAATTATATTTTTTAATTATATTAGAATTGAATATGTATAATGTACATTCGTATTAATATTAAATATACAATATGTACATACGTGATTATGATATGAATCTTATTTTCTATCTTTCATATCCTTGAATCTTTGTTATAGTCAAGTCGGTCAATCAGAACACACGTTCGCGTTCTATAGATAGAGATTCGTGCATCGCATATGATATATGTACGTAGGAAAAGATAGAGTATGTGAGAAAGACCACTATGAATTTTAATGTAGCAGCAGTTCAGAAAAAGAAAAGAGATTTTCAATCCTTTATTTAAAGAACAACTTTACATATTTTATATTTATACCTATACTTGTCTCTAGAAAAACTTACATATAAATTTATACGCAGATTAATACATTAAGTCATGTAGTAATCAATTATAAAATTATTATATATTTATTATTTGCCGTTATGACATATTTATGATAAAAAAAACCGATTTTTTTAAAGAAGTGTTATTATAAACAACAATTACCAATTATAGAAATAATGTTTTGGATGAAAATGTTTTTTAAATACTAATGTTGCGTTTTTGCTTTTTGTTTCAGGTAAGTACCGAGTATATTGCCTACCTGATGTCTACCCAAGATCAAAACATAGTTTTGAAATATCTTGGGGGAAAAAAAAAAAAAACGTAAAGTACAAAAATACATATTTTTTTTAAGAAGGCATGCACAAAAATGTTAATGCTATAAAAATATGACGTTTTTCTCTCTTTTACTTTTGACAAAGATATCAATGCTAATAATGCAGACAAGTAATGCTGAATCACTTTCATCTCTAAAATTCTTTGAGTAGACTCTAAAGTTCATTGAAATGATCGATAAGAATTCGTCGGTCTTGCATTATACAGTGAGTCGCTGTACAAGATGTACGATCCTATAAGTCTATCAGAGGAATGTGTCTTGGCTTGATTCCAAATCTAAAATGCACTTCATACGGTAAAACTAACAAAGGATTCACGATCGAGCCAAGACGACTGTTCTTACCCTTCTAGTCGGCTATTATTACCAGTAATGGTAAGACATATTGTTTCGACGATACTTAAATGTCTTGCGTACTTTGTAATTTGCACCAGTATCTAAGATATTTCAATGCATTTTTTGCCATAGAATCCTTTCTAGACAAATTAACTAAACATTCTATACAATAAATATACAATATTATCTTAATATTTATATGTATTATATTAATACAAAAAATTATTCTAATGCAAAAATTTTTATAATATATAACAAAAATATACATTTTAAAGAAATAATATTGTTTGCTATGTAAGAATTTTAGAAGGATGAAGCGTTAATAGTTGATTCTATATATTTAGAATTATCGCACATTTTTTATCAATTTATTATATTTTTTTAATTTTTGATATACCATAGAAAAATAAAAGGAAGTCTTTAAAGAAAATCCAAACATTTCTTACAGATAAATATTTTTTATTTTATTTTTTTACAAATAGTCCTTAAAAAAATTATCTTGAAAGCTGAATGTTCGTGTTTTTCGAATAAAAAGAGAAAAAGTTGAAAGAGATTTTTTCATCGATATTGTATCTACAATATTAGCTGTCTAGTAAATATCTTTATAAGTCAATGTACCGCGTCACTAAACTTAGCTGTAAAACCAGGAAATGACAGGTTTTAGACAAAATGGAACGCTTTTATCTAAGACAACTCTTAGAATTAGATATATATATATCAGTCTCTTCTTAAGATATATACGAATTCTCTTCCGAAAATTTTATTACAGTTTTTACTACAGTTTTGTCTCAATTCTATTCAAAACTATTCTAAAAGTACAATATTTTTTTGTATAACACCAAATAAATTTATTAACAATATAAAGTTTTAAACTCACTACCATTTTTCTACTAAAATGATATTTGTTTGGCTACGTTAAAAAGATGAAAGATTTGTATGTTGACAGATAAAGAAATAAAAATATATTTTTGTGCGTATAAAAACTGCAAATAAAAGAATAAACATTTTACATACAGAATCTTAATTATTTGCATTTATTTATAAACTACAATTTTTACAAAACAAAAATATATAATTGCAAGAAAATATAAATATATTATTATTAAAATATAAAAATATTTGAATAAAAAAATAGTAAGTTGTAGCAGATGTTACTTTTCGTTAAACATAGATAAATAATAGGAATGTGGCATGTCATCCGTTAGGAGTGCATACTGAATCGATATGTAATATCATTAATCAAACGAGGTTTCGACTTCATCGGACAACGAGATTGGCGTCATATGATCCGTAAAATCATTGATGAAGGATAGATAGATGATCTCTGATCTCATATGACAAATTGATAAGATGACTTGACTTTTCTATACTGCATTAGTAATATTAACACACACATCCAATTAAGTTTTACTAGTAAAAATATTCGGTTTTTACTCTTTTATAAAGATCAAGAATTATATAACGCGTTTATAACACGTAAGTACAAGAAGCCCTCTTGAATGCATACAAGCGTTTCATCATGTTTATTAAAGAGCCTCTATGCATTCGCGAGTGACTGCAAAACTGAATTGAAGTACCTTAGAACTTGTTTCATATGCTGCAGCCGTATCGTAGGGTAATTTTTAAGTTACGAAATTCTCTCTTAACATAACTGATTAACATTACAGTGTTATTAATTATTAGAAACTTCTTACACAAGTAATTTATGGTATATAACTTTACTTTGCTTTGTGTATTTCATTTTTATTTAACAGGATCATATAGCATTTACAAATTTTATGCTGTAAACATATATAAAATTTAATTAAACTGGAATAATAATGACTATTAAAAATTTTTTTTAATGATTTAATATTTTTGCGTATTTTTACAAACATATATATGTATTTATTAAATTATAATGACTTGTATTATGACAATAGAAAGGAAACTTGTTCATATATTTGAAACATATTTATTATAAAAGTTGCATACACGCTTTACTTTGTTAGTTGTGTAATAACATCGATCTCGTATAGTGCGTGATATTTTTATTTTCTTCGAAGGACGTATTTTTTTAAGTAAAGTAAATCGATAAGGCTGTTCGTATACGCAACTTTACTTCTACCACTACATTTTCGCTGTCCGATCGTTTCATGTTACGACTTAATAACGTGGAGTATATTCCAGAAGATTCTCTCACATTAATTTTTGGAAATTGTCTTTGGGAATTATCCTTATTTATTTTTTTCGTAAATGAGAAACTCGAAAGTGAGATATAAATTATATTTAATTTTGTCTGTAGTAATGTTTGAATTGAAGGAGCAAAGGAAAGTAGATTGACACAAATGGTTAAAATATCTTATATAGCTATTATGCTTTAATCTTAAAGTCACACTTAAAATTATATATCAAAAAATATTTCCTAGTTCTATGTTAGAATTATAGCAATTCTATTACGGTTTAGCAAAATTATTTATGATGTAGCATACGCTTTTATTGAACCGGAAAATACTGTAAATATAAAACCTTTTTCAGAGAGTATTATTATTAATATTATTTAATATTAATATTATTCAAGATTATTTTTTTAAGATTAATCAAGAAATATTTTCTATGAATTAATTGTATGCATGCCACATATTTAATAAAGATATGAAATTGAAAAATTATTTTCAGCAATATGTACATATATTTTTGGTTTACGTATCGTATGATAAATTCATCTTGTTTGCCTTATTACTCTGTCACTAACCAGAGAATCTGAGGTGTTTATTAGTATTAAACGTCATTGTTACATAGATGGTAACAGACGGGCGCTTTAGCGCCATATCTCTATCGTAATCAAGGAACATGTTGCGTTCAGGAAGCAGACTTCACTAAAGATAAAACTGGCGATGTCACAGCATGCTGTGCCTAGAATATGCACGCATGATATATTCGCGCCCATGTTACCTTGTAATTTGTTCCAGCCATGCTTGAGGAAAAGCATGAAAAAGTAAAAGCCCGCGAAATGGAAGAATGATAATATTAGCGAATATAATATAAAGGTAGAGATAGTAAAATTTTTTTTCGAAAAGGGAAATTTTTGTGCATGCAATTCTCTTTACCTTTTCGTATAATACTTCTATCTTTAGTAATCTTTATTATTAAATTTGTTAATTTTTATTTTATGTATCAATTAATATTGTGTTACTTAAAATATTTCCTTCTATTTCAATTGAATTTTTCGACTCTTAATTTGTTTCTTCCTTGAACGCTTCAATTCTTTATATATTTAAGTAAAGTTTTTTAAATTTTTGAATTAAGGATTTACTAATTTTGATATGTATAAATACAAATTTACTACATTTTAAGATTATTTATGAAAAAAATTCTTCAATTTTTATTTATAGATATATTTATAGATATGATATCTATATATCATACATATATCGAAATAGAAACGTGATATGAGAAAAAAGAAAACAACAATTACAAATGCTTTTGAATCGTCTGGAATGGACAAGCATGGAAAGGATAGCGAACACTAGTGAATTGAACCGACGAAAAAATTTATTTAAACGAAGGTATTTAATAAGGACTCACTGAAACCCACGGCGCTGTCCTTTGAATTTCCCATACTTACGCTATAATCCAACCTGACACTCGACCTATTAATTTTTCAAGTCAGCAATTCACCTCCCGCTACTTCCTTTTTTTCCATGACTCGCTCAATCCGTTCGTTCCTACGCGAAGAGGCTTCGTCTACTCAGGGTTGTTCTGGAGTAGCACTTAACCGACCGCCACATCGTTGAAAAAATGAATAAAATTGCATCGTCTTATCGTTGAACACGATCGATCCGAATATTTCCATCCATAGCGAACGTGATTTTAACTCTGTAAATTCAATTAACGCGAGACATCCCTTGTCGTGTTTGATTTATAATAGAATAAAAATGTAACGCGCGTGCACAGAGAGACAGTGAACATTTATATTTAAGGAAGAGAAACGCTATTTTTGTATAAAAAGATCCGATACATTTTGCTTTTAATTCTGACATATTGTTAAAATATCATATTTTTTAATAATTGTCTTAATAAACATAGCTTCTTTTTTTAATACTTTAATCAACACAATAAAAAATTATTTAACTATTTTTTATTAATTTAAAATAGTATACTCTCTCTCTCTCTCTCTCTCTCTCTCTCTCTCTCTCTCTCTCTCTCTCTCTCTCTCTATGAATGACATAATGTGTAAATTACAGCGTAACATAAAATGTGGCATTCATGTATCGATTAAAATTTTAAAGAGACAGATATATCATTTAAACAAAATGATATTGTAAAGCATTTCTTTATTCGCTTTATCTTTCTGTACATTTACCAATCACTAATACTTGGCAGCAACTGAAGTAACATCGACAATAAACACGCTGGCACGTATTCAAAACATTTCTCGTTTGAGCAATTTTCTCATTGTCGAGCTCTTTTTATCAATACCCTTCTAGTGGTTTCTCGCATTCAAATAAAAATAAATTGTAACTTAAATTCATATGTATGTTGTGACTCAAAAAGGTGCTGTGTTAACACTAATAGTACGATACTAATATATGTCGTATAAAGTTTAAAGCAGCAGTTTGATTTTTTCAACATAAAACTCGCATATATCAGTTTTATTGCGTAAATACATGCAACCTAAATTTATTTATATCTGTCTTGTGTAATTTAGATATTTTTATTTAAAAAAAATAATTTTGTGATTATTATTTATTTTGCTACACAATTGTCCATTCCTCGTTTCTCACGCTATATATTGATTTACATTATTATATGATCTCTTATGATATATCATAAAGATACAGATTTTAAGTACAATATAAGAAAAAAAATATAAGAATAAAAAGTTATTGCAATATAAAACAAAATTAGTATAGAAAATGTATATATGTGTGAAATACTGCGGTTACATATACATTTTTTTTTTTTTTAATTATGCAAAATTCTTTTTTAAGTATTTTATATACGATCAAAATTATTCATAAAAACAACTTAATATACATATAAGTATGTTCTTTTCTAAAAAGTCAGCTCTCGAGAATAATGGAGCTGTAAGTAGCGTAATATAAAACACGGAGTAAAGTGTAATATAGCACGCGCACCTTTAATCTTTCAACAGTTCTATTATTCTTCAGTTTTTACGCATTCATATGGCAACATAAGGTTGAAAATGATAGTGTTCCTCTCTATCTACTTTGTGTGAGTAATATTCGCGGTAGATCCGAAATGATAATCTTCCTTCAGAGAAGAATTTTACTTTTATTTTATTTTTTAGTATTCCGAGATAAAAGGTAATTCTTTCACTTGTAAGAGAGTTATAACGGGAAATAATCCAGTCAATCCGGGACGACGCTTTCGATTGTTCCAATTTCTATAGTCCCATTTAAATATACCGCTGTTACCCCAGAAACAGCCTTACCATTTTTATTGCAAAATACTCGAGTTTATACCAAAATAATTAACAATCAAAAATAATAATAGAAAGAGATGATAGAGCATTTTATTGTTCTAAATATATACAACACAACTGCAAGCAGTTAAATTTCTGTTCTAAAAAAAGGCATGAAACCTCGAACTCGAATATATCGAAGATAATTTGTGAAAGAAAAAGTTAAAGGTAGGAAAGAAAAGTTAAAAAAATTGGAAAATGTCCATAAATAAAAACGCGAGCGCAGCGCGTTTTGTTCTAGTATTTGAAAAAATGTAAAAAATAACCGTGACGTCAGAGGCTTTTGGGCGCTAACTTTTTAAGGAAGCATTTTTCGACCCATGATTATGCGAAACTTTTAGTTCGGTATTATATTATCCTTCAAATAAGATCAAAATGATCGTAGTTCGCTCCATAGGTTTTGAAATAAACCAGTTAATAACTAATTTCAAATGTACCGAATGTGTTTTTTCGGCTTTTGACGATTACTCCAAAACCTATGGAAGAAACTGCATGAACTTTGATCTCATTTGAAAGATAATTTAATTCTCTACAACTTTTGTTTCGGTACTTTTTGTTAAAAGACGCATACTTTTCCCGATATTTGTAAAAATGTAAAAAATAACCGTGATTTCAGAGGTTTCTGGTCGCTAACTTTTTAAGAGAGCATTTTTCGACCCATGGTTATGGGAAACTTTTTGTTCGGTAATAAAAATTAAAACCTATGGAAGAAACTACGTGAATTTTGATCTCATCTGAAAGATAATTTAATTCTCTACAAGTTTTGTTTCGGTTAAACTTTTTGTTAAAAGACTAAGCGTAAGACCATTAGAATATTCTTACGCTCCAACCAATATTGCAAGAGATATCGCGATTTTTTAATCATTTCTGTTTATTATTATTTATAAAAACTAAATGGAACATTTTATAATATTTTATATATACAACACACACACACATATAATATTCTAATAATATGCTGTAAGCAGCTTTTGTTGAGATATCCACTTTTAAAAAGGTGTGTTAAACCATTACTCGCAAGTTTTGTTACCTCTTTTCTGCTGATTGGTTATCTCGACGCTATAAATATTTATATAATTAAATTACAATAAAAAATTTGTGTAAATTTTTAATATATATTATAGGAATACAATAAATAAATATTATACAATGTTATACAATAAATAAATTAAACTATTTTTATTAACATAAATAGGAGAAGGGGAATATTGTATATTTAATATTTTATTATATATAGAAGATTCTAATAATGTAGCAAAATTTATAAAAAGATTAATTACACCCATAACGTGCGATATTTAACTTGATGAGAAATTTATAATTTATACATTAACACAAGCAAACAGAAAACAATACAAAACAATATCAATATCACATTAACATACACATATATATGTATTTTCTGCAGTTACTTTGAAATCGCTCCATCAAGGGTCAATAATTTATTTACAAGACACTACAATTTACTTATACATGTATATATATTATACATATATATATATACATGTACGTCTGTACGTATTTTATGCTTATAATCAAACAAGTATAACTACGTGAAAAATACCGATAGATAACTATTTATTTTTTGCTCACAGTAATGGGTTCGTATGAAAAAGTTAACGGGATAAAAGAAAGTAGGGTCACGAATTTCTTTGTCGGGAAAGTTTTTTGTAGGCTTCCCACTTTTCAACGGATAATCTTAAATCAGAAAGCGCGAGATATCTCAAACCATCATTCTACCTTCGCCTTTCCAACTATGCGGGAAGAAATATAGGCGATCAGAAACATTAAACCGAGAAAATCCGATCTCACAAAATCCTTTGACAATCTTCGCCATAAATATACTTTATCGTTTGCGAAACGTCCGAATATTGGGTCGGTAACAATGCAAGCCATACATTTGGCCCTCTTTTTTCTTTCCTTCTTTATCGTGCTGTAAGGGTTCTTTTTGTTTCTTCTGCAATGAAGAAACAATTCTGAAAGATGGAAATGGACATTTTCGAAGGCTGTACCGCATTTATGATTTGATGAAAAACGAAGATTGGAGGTGCGAAACAGGATAAACGTAGGATCCATTTGTCCATACTGAAAAAAGTTGGAAAAAACGGACGAGACTGATGTTCTCTCATCGGAACATCGATGAAAAATAGTGAAAGCACTCACGACGTTATGTGCAGTCGTGTTGGATAAAAGTGACGAATTGCGATGAATCGATGCTTTCTCGATCATCACTCCTTTATCAAGACACATATAATCGAACTTTCTTAATAAGCGCTATTTCAAAGCTTAAAACTCACGATAATATAAATATTTCACGTATATTATATTTAAATTTATATATATATTTTATATTTTTATTATCTGATAAAAACATACATATAATTAATTTCAAAATGTTTTGATTTGTATGAATAGTATAAAACTATCATTATTATTTTATTTAATAATTTAATATAAATTTAAGAGAGATCATACACGTAAATATTAGTAACGTGTAATAAATCTATCCTGTTCTTATATTTAATAATCCGATTTTTTTTTATTTTGCTTCATAATATTGAAAATATACATACAACATATAATTATTTCTTTTTCGTTGGACAAAGTCGGCTATTCGCAGGTAAAGGCAAAAATGGTGAGCGGATTTTCACGGTAGTAAAGTTTGGGTTTCATTTCGCAGGGTGTATTATAGGTGAACTTTTATTATCGTACACTATATATCTCAAGAACAAATTATAACGCTATGTATGTATCGGTCACGTATAGTGGCACGTACAGAAATGTGAATGTTACGCTCTCTTTCAATCTAAAAGACCGATTTGGACTTTGTTTCTTTTCATAAAATCTCGTAGCTTATTTGACCCACGTAATAAACACATTATGAGATGTAATGATATATAATGATGATTTTGTAAATTAAGGATTGCGTATAAATAAAAGAAAAAATTTTAACAAACTTATAACCGTGTAAAGGGGAAACAAAATTCTGTCTCGCTTTATAGAATTTCTGTGTCGCAATAAGAAATATTTTATTTAGAACAACTTCTGAAAGCTCTCTGGGAATGCGCCATTCGAGGCTGTTCGTTATTTATAGTACCAGCTTTTGCGAAACATTGGCATTGATTCAATTATGATCGACATTTCAGAAAACAAGTGTTTCTCTAAGAGCAAAATTTTAGTTGAAAACAGAAGGAACAAATATATCTTTTATTCAACTCGCTTTTTTGAGATTTTCTTGAAAGCTTTTAAGAGATAAGATAAATCGCAAAAACTACACAAAATTCCGAAATTAGAGATTGTTATATAAGAAATTATTTTTAAATATTATAAATTGTAAACCAAATTAATCACATATTTTTATTGAATCAAAACAGTTACTGTTATTGGTTGTTATATTAAATATTATGTGTGTGTATTATATTTTACGTGTGAACTTTATGCATAAATAATTTTTTATTTAAGAATTATAGAAACTGTCTATATTTATAAATCTAGTAGAAATTGTATCCTTAACACAAATGTCGTATATTTTGGTGAGAATCATTTCACAATATTACCTTCTCGTTAACGAGTATACACATTGACTAATAAATAATGCAACGCAACTTCAAAGCCAGCTGTTGCCTTTCTCTCACGCGTTCTCTTCCTGTCCATAATTACTTTACTTTCTGCTTGATGTTGACGTTTGATTATACGAATGAATAATTTTTAGTTTAATGCTAGCAAATGTTGAATGATACTACGAATATGCTCATACAATGTCATGATACACCTATGTGTATCTTGACGACGTATATATTGCGTACTAAAAAATTGTGTAACAATCTTTTAATAATTTTTTCAGTTATAATTGACTATTAAGTATATATATTGTATATATAAACTTGTGAATTATTTTTTTAAGTATTATACATACATGAGACGAGTAAAATGTTTGTGATTCTGGGCCATAGCGCCGTAGATTCCAGTCAGTTTCCCAAATTCTGGGTCAACGCATCAGAATATGGACATGATTCCTCCCATTATATGCCATTTTCACATTATTGTTTATATTTATGTTTGTTGTATCTTTACTTTAAGAAAATTATGTGAATATAAAATTTATATTACTGTACGATATCTAAGATTATCTTTTTAATACAATATTTATTGCATTTTTATTGCATAGTTTTATATATGTATATACATATACATGTATATATTTATATATACATAATATATTACATATAGTACATATAAAACAATTTAACAAGATATAGATGATCGAGATACGCTTAGTTTATGTTTATTAAAAATATGGTACGTTGATACGATACTTTAAAAACTAATGGAGCATTTATGATAGATCATCTGTCAATTTCATTCAAGCAACTCTTGCGGTATACTAAGAAAAGACTAAATTTGATCAAAATATTATCGCTCGGTAAATATTTATTATAATTAGATAAATAAAAATCTTAAATAATTCATGAAAAAGCGAAAAAAAAGAGAGATTTATTTATTATTTATTGTTTTCATTTCACACAATAAAATATATAAAACTAAAATAAATTTTTGTAATATCTTTATACGAAATAAACTCTATATGGTAATCTATAGTTTATGCAGATATTAATTTTCTTTCTTTAAACTTTTAGATATTAAAATCACTTTTATCTCTCTTTGATAGCACATTTGTCTACTATAGACAGCTCAATTTATGAAATGTTCGCTTTTCAATTGAAAAGCATTTCCAAAACGAAATGCATTTCAGCAATGATAAACACGTATTCATTGCGTTCGACACGCATACCGACTTGCCTGACTTATTTTTCACAAATTCATCTGACACATTTGCATGCTCGATTCCGACTAAAACTTTATGGATTCGACGGTTTGCTGTGAATAGTGACTAATATGCGTAAAAATCATATTTTCTTACAGAATTTTTAAAATTTTTGCGTTAGACAAAATATATTATATTTTGACTGTAATTTGACTGTAGCCATATAAACAAAAGATTTATTCAAATATTTTACTACTAATTGTAAACGTAATTAAATATAAGAACATTAATATAATTTGAATATAAAACTGTTAATTCTAATGTAATTTCATTATTCTCGTTAATAACAGGAAAAACAATTTTTAAATTAAAAATATACACATACATAAAAAAGATGTTTTTCTCTTAAATTTTATTAATAAATAATTAATATTTTATTTCCTTCGACGTATTTTATTAGATTACAGAAACATTTTTCATATTTGGTTACACAGACTTTTATATTATACTATAATATATAGAAGTTTGCGTTTGGTTAATACTAAAAATTTTTATTGAGTCTTGATCGTTTGTGATTATTATCGATAACCACTTAAGCAAACGGTCTACTTCTGACATTAGAAAAATATACGATTGGAAATCGATGTTAGAAATGTCATGATACCCTCGGGAATATGTATGTAAGCAACATATGGACTGGACATTTTAATGGACTTTTACATAACGATGAATGAAAGCGAGCATCAAAATTTTTTCGTATCGTTACAATTCTCCTCTTTTCTACATAAAATGCCAAACGGATAAAATTTATAATGCAGCTAGAAAGAAGCGTCCATAAAGTTCAAAGAGACTTCTAAACGAAAATTCTGTGTCTGTCGAATAAAGAGGTTTTTCGCATCACAAGCTATTAGCTTTTAATATGTATATTAAACATGAAATTTTCCACGTTATCCTTTTTCGTACATCTAACTCCATCATCTCTGTTTAATGATGGCAAATGTATAGCTAAAACTAAAATTATAAATCCTTTTTTTATGCATATTAACACTTAGGGTGTATTACATGTGCGCTATTTATACAATATATTTTAGTTCTGTAATAAGTTAAAGTACTCTCTACTTTTGGTTAAGACAGTATTTGTCTGAGTTTATCGACTTTATAAAAAATATTTTATATTTATTATATTATATTAAAATGTTTAAAATTTGTGAAACATATTTAAGATTTTTTTGAAACAAAACTGTTGCAGAAAGATAAATCTGCAAGAAAAATCAACGTACATGTAATTTTGCTTTTAGGATTATTTAAAAGCATAATATTATTCAAAAGCACTTTGCTTGTCGTTATTATCGTTCATATCGTTAATATTATCTTTGGCCGCTTATAATAGATATATGTATATGCAGCAAAATTTATCTATTTATATCACAACCTATTCTTTGAGTTTGGAAAAAGTTATGAGCACTGCAATCGACAGATAAAAAATTATGTCTTTTGCACGTAGTACATCATTGTAAATAAGGAAAATTTTACGTGTTATCGCAATAGATAATTACTATAATTTAAGAAAATATGTACTTTTTACGCGCTATGGACTGTGTATAAATGCAGTAAAAAGAACAGAGTGATGCCTTTTTAAAGTTGGAAAGATATTTAATTGCGCCATGACCCGTGTAGGCACTTAATGGAAGCGGAATTATTTGCTCCGTGACTGTAAAAAGATTAACGAGTGAATAATTTTTCTGGCATGTGACAATTTTCACTTGTGTGCGATTCTATTTATAATTATCATTTTTCATTATTCATAAATTTTAGAGTATCTAAAAAGCAAATTATGCATAAGATGAAAATAGAGATTATGTAGACTTAACCCAATCCAAATTATTCTTACAATATTTATTTAAAAGAACTTCAAATTTTATAATTCTAAATGCATTAAGCCTAGAAAAAGACTACGTTTTGCACTTTACTCTTTATGTTTTTTTATGATATTCTAATTTTTTTATTATACATCGATTTTGATAATTATTCGTTTAATAGCACTTCGTTTAAATGAGCACTTTACGCGCACTATAAGATAATTTATACGGTTGAACGCGCGCTTGTGTGTGTATACTTTTAGCATGTATACGAACTAATTTGTAACATTAAACGGCCTTTCATTACGGTCGCTTCTATATTATGATGAACGAGATGTAATTTTGCTGGCTGTTTGTCTCTGGCGTTTTCGCCTGAGTTTCTATTAGAATATATTATACGGATGAACGAGCGAAGAGCAATCGTCCGCGATGCAATTTCGGATTTCTCCGTGCAATATCATCCGATGAATATAACATTGAACGGTGTCGATTGGCTTTCGCAATCATTGAATTTCACTCTAAAATGATTTTACGGGCAGTCTATGGGCAAATAGTTGAATTGTGCGATATAAAAAGATGTACAAACATTCTTTTTTGAGATAATAAAATGTTTGTTCTGAAATATGTTATACCGATAATTCATAGCTACTGAATGACATACTAAACCAAATCAATCGACGAATAGATTTGATTTTATGCAGGTACTTAAAACATACTTGAAAAAAGATTTTGAATTCAGTTAAATAGTTTTGCAAAAAACAGATCTTTTTAGGAAAATATTTGACATGAGATTATCATTAATCCGGTAATTAATACACGTTGAGTTAAATGCACTTTGTATTCGAGAGTTTTAACTTTAACTTATTCAACTTATTTTATAATTAGTTGGAGAAACACGCCCTTGAAACAAAAAGTGCTTAATTTCATTTTCTATTCAGGCAATGAGCATCGCTCTCATTTTCTTTCTTTTGCTTTTAATTACATTACAACGCGATAAAAGAATGCATCACATTTCCGACTAATTGTTTTCTGCAGAGCATATTTTCTACTAGAAATTACGAAACTTCAAGATACAAATAATTGATGATTATATCGTTTTAATATTACTAAGATTTTTATACTGCAATTATAAATTTTTATCTGTATTTTCAAAATTATGTGCGTGTATATTGATTAACATATTGTTAAAATTGAATAACTGTTACCAATTTAACTTGTATTTTCTTTGTATTTTTAAGAATTCGTAAAAAAATAATTTTTTTATATTACAAAAATATAAAAGAAAATTTGAAAAGCAGATCTTGATTTTTTAGATCAGTTTATGCTTTATATAGATACGATTTCCGTTTTAATCTTATGAATGAGCTTTTGACAAAAGAGTTTAATCTAACACCATGTATAGACGATCTGACCTCGGAAACTTGGACTATCAAACACTTAATAGTATTTCGCCGACCTCAAAAAACAAACACTTACCGAGGGATCGACGGACAATTATGTGCGCTGAACCTGAAAAATCAGTCCACAATTCACAGTGAACCCTGCGCGCTCTTTGCGGTAACAACAAAATGATGTTACTTCGATCGATGTGTCAATTACAGATGTAATTGCATATCAAGTATATAGTGTGTGAGTATTGACCGGTATCAATGGCGACGAAATCGTACAATACAAAGTTATCTATCAGTCAGGCAAAATATCGTATTCGACCAAATTGATACATATTGGTTTAGATTCTGCTGTCACCACAATCCAACAATACGTTTAGGAAATGCTCGATTATTCACGCGCAATGGAATAGAATATCATGTATTTTCTACCACAATTCCATATAATATCAAGAATTTATATATATCTTCCACTAAAGATATGCAAATAATATTTTTTTCCAAGTTTTTATATTTAAAGTTAAAAAGTAATTGATCTTAGCATCTAGCAATTATAATCGCTAGTGGATTGCAAAGTCGTACGAGAGCAGTTCTGGAGAGCAAAGCATAATAGATAAGATGTCCATAACGATGAGCAAGGGTGGTGAGAACTCACCACCTGTTGCCATGGCTACCGTCGAACGAGCACCGGGATTTGCGTCAGTTTCAAACTGTGAAGCAAACGATGCTTCCCTTTAGATCGATTATTCTATTGATCAATATTCTGCGTCAATATTGAATGCTTAATATTTCTTTAATTACTATTATTGCTTACATATGAACATGATGTTATAAATATAAACTATATAACTATATTTATTTCACAGAGTATTATGTGATATGAATTAATATTTATTTTAATTATGCCTCTTAATTTATAACTTATCAGAATTAATTAAATAGCTTCATACTTTATAAGTCAAGAGTATAAAAATATCACATAAATTATTTTTTTTTTTTTATATTAAATTATTAATATTAAATATCTTTCTAATAACGTTTTAAGTTAATTTTGCCGACAGATAGAGATAAAAAGAAGTCTATTTCAAATTAAATAATGAACATTATAATTATTTGTACTGTTTATTAATTTATAAATGCTATTCATTTTTAGTCGTTTATAATTCAAAAATTATTATTAATCCAGAAATTTTATTGATTCCAAATTTCTATAAGAGATCTGTTGTTAGGTTGTTAAAATAAAGATTTAATTTCCATATATTCTATTTCTTTAAATATAATGTATGACAATATGTACATAAAAACAACAATTTCGCTAATTCGCTGACTAAGATATTTTATGCATAAGCAATTTCCGTCAAATTTATCTTATCAGTCAACGATTATATGACAGATTATATAGAGTTATTGCAACAATGTCATAAAAATTCGAGCAAGATTTCCAGTCCAAGGATCCAAATAAAAGACTATTATAAAAATTATTCTTTCTACTCGTTATCAACAGTTTCAGCTCTTTTTCATATTTTGTTTACATTTCCCGATGATTATCTATCAAGATTGTCAAACTTAAAAAAAAAAAAAAAAAAAAAAAAAAAAAAAAAAAAAAAAAAAACAGCGATTTCTTTCAATTACATCGCTTCACGCTTTCTATCGGTTCCGCAAAGCTTTTACGACACGAATTTCATTAACGTATGAATAGATGCAATCCGCAATCTTGTTTCGATAGAAGATTGCAATCAGAACACAATTGATGGAAGACTCTATATATGTACCACACAGTTACTAGTTACGCTTTACACTTTTTTTACAGTTTGTCGAAAAAAAACAAACAAAGCAGAGTATATTGCAGAGCACATTCAGATCGTGCGATCGATGAATATAAAGAACGCAACGTCGACTGCAATGTATTATTAAATTATAAAAAAATATAGAGATTAAAAAATAAATAAAACTGACTCGCTGATAAATGCCATTTCACATATTGCATCTTCTTCAAGTTTTGCGTTTTGCACTGCTTAACTTATACTGATTTAAATATGTCCTTTATTTTATTATACTTTTAGTAAATATTTTAAATAAAATTCATTTTTTCTCAATCTTTTTAACGTAAAAACTTATTTTATTCGACACTTTGATTTATATGAAAGTTTTATGTAACTTAACGTGCATGTACTCTCGCAGTAAATGCAAACTAATTAAGATAAGGCAAAGTTGAACAAAGAGATTTTTTGCGCAAATTGATTAAAAAAAGGAAAGAAGAAAAGAACAATACACAATATAGAAATATAGACACACAAAGGTAGAAGCTATCGATTAAGTAATTGCAATTTTAAACTCCGTTGCGATAGAGTTCTATAGATGCAAATAAATGCAGTATAAAAGTCGCTGCTATTTTATATTTTATTACTATTTTGTTTATATGTGTATATTGCGCATTTTCTTCAAGACAATTCCACGGTTAATTTCTTATAACATTTGTCTCTCTAATTTATGTGTTTTCGTTTAGATTCAGAAATGGTTGAAAAAAAAAAGACATTACATAAACACAAAAGAAGAACTTTTCTAGTCGTAATAACACCTCAACATTTCTTTCTTGCATATCGAGCGTAAAAATGTACAATATATCTTTTTTCCACTTGGATGCATACATATTTTCTGTGTCGCAGATCCGTAAGGCACATTTTAAATGCATTGTGGAATATTTACATCCGTTGTCAAGATTTACGTAGAAATTTAGGTAAATGTATATTCTATCTTGCAGATAGTTCCGTTGCGATCCGGTGAATCGGTGGTAACACGCTTTTATGCTCGCCTTTATAGGAAATTCGTGCTCTGCGTTTCGTATCCGGATGCACATGACGCGGCTGCAATTGCATATCAATTTGTAGTAACAATCCTATCAGCTACACTAGAATGCAACGAACCAGGAACAAGGTATCCATAATAATCGTGTTCACCAGGCAAAACATGATAAGATGTCCATTGCTTATGTCAAGAATAGAATATATCTGCTTATAGAAATTTCTGTATTTTTGTATTTCTCTGTTTTTTCTCTACAAATATCTTTTATTCTGATATATCTTCTAGCTTGATTAAAATAAAAGAAATTGCATAAAAAGAAAAAGTAAATACTCGACTATTGAGCATTCAATCATTAAGAAGATAAATATTTAAATTTTGAAATTGTAGAAAATAGCATAGCAAAATAAAAAATTTATAAAAAAATTATAATTTATTCATGACATTACTTATGAGAAGACTTATAGTAACTCTATAAAAAATTTTTTTGGTTCAAAACATTTCTATTTTTCCTTTATACGAGATTTACTTGTTAGCGTTATCGGGAAGTTGCAATTGGTTTGAATACAAGTGATATATCTAGCTGTTCTAGTCAAAATATAATAAAATAAGAAATAATTAGAAGGAATAAAAAGAGTATCGCGAAAAGTAAAGCAATGGTAATATTTTTAAAAATTAAATGTTTCGAATAATAGTCTTTTTTTTTTTATTAATCAATTTATGTAAATTATAGGCAAGATATAAGTAAAACAATCTTAAGTTTGAAAATATCATATACGTATATAAATACCAAGTGTTTTAAAACGAATATCGTTTCACGAAAATACATAATATATTGTCTATTCAATTATTCATAATATCATCGAAGAATAGTGACACATTTGTTTATATATTTTATAGACTTAACGTCTTAAGACAAGATTGAGAGCCTTCTACTCGTTGAAAGTGGATTATTGTTCATTCCGCGATGTAAGGGTTCAAAGTTTATATTAACTCTGACAAAAAAGATCAAGCAATGCCAGGGAACAAAGTTGTTTAATTTGGCTTGTAACAGAAAAAACGGGGATAAAATATTTTCTCGTGAATAATACGAGCATTAAGATATAGAGAAGCTTGTTATCTTTCAACAAACGCGATTATATGGTATCTTCAATGCCGATATATTCAGAAACGATATTTGATACAATATGATATTATATAAAGATGCTCTATATATTTCTCTAGATTTATTCTTCTTTATTTTGCTCTTTTTTAAATATAAATTGAATTGAATAATATCAAATCAATTTCATATTCTCTTCGTGAAAAGCATCGATTCAAGTCATCCGCAAAATTTAAATCGCCTCTCTTCTAACATCAACTATAAACCTTGTTCGCTCGCCACCCTCGATGTAGGAATTTTCTTCTTTCACCCACGACAAACGTTTCCGATCCATGATCAAAGTGCGTCCATTTTTCTGTCTGACGGTTGGATACTGCGAGGGTCGCTTTCGGCGTAAATCGAATTCAATAGCCTCTCGAATGAATGAAATAATGTGAGAGAAACTATAACCTATTATCCATTTATTGTGATTTAAAGAAACAACATTAAATTATTTCCATATCAAACATGTGCGCCCTCTTCAAAACATTGATTTATTTAAAGTGGCCTGTCTGATCCATCCGCATATGATTTCACATCTCTGTGTTATATTAGAGAAATGTATATATGACGTTTATTTTCAATTTTCCTGTCTATGATTGAAAATAAAGAAAAAATTTCCATCAGGATCGTGCCAAGAGCTACTGATAATATTTCTTTTGTTATACTCTATAAATGTATTGTGTTGCACACATACGAATATGACATTATATTAGGAATATTAGAAAATACACGGTACTACTAATTGTACAAATTGTTTATTCTCACATCAATTTTAAAGCTTCTTATCTTGATTTTGATTTCTCTTTATCTTAATTTGGCATAAAAGAAACAATGCAAGCCAACGATTTATTCAAATAACAGAAAAGAAGATGCAACACAGCGTTTTTGTGATTGATAATCGAATTCGATGTATGAAGAAAACTTTATTAATAATTTTTTTTCAAATAATAAAAATAAATTATGTTTGAAAGCGATAAAATGATTAATAACACAAGATATTGTTTTTATATTTTAAATTAAAAATTTTAACAATGTAGAATGTATATAAAAAACTGACATAACATTTCATTTAATTTACATTTACATTTAAACTATCTAGTAGGGCTATTTTATGTACACGAGATAGCACGTGTGCTATAATTAAATTCAAATACATTGAAGAAGTCAACATTTTCTTAAAATTAAAGTATACATATGTACATTAATATATGCAATATTAAGATTTGTTCACATTTTAATTTGCTTTATTATATAGTAGGAAATGTTATTTTATTTTATTATGTTTATAGTGGGAGAAGTAATTGGCATTCAACCGTACGTTTGCTTTTATTGCCGCTTTAGAGCATATAATCTAAGCAATGTAAACTTCTTGCTAATTGATTTATAATACTCCCTGCATCTGTAATAAGATTCTTCTAAAGTGCTACATGGTAAATGAAACTCGACCATAATCATGTATTCATAGATAATGTTTGCTCTATGCAAATTGAAGAAGGTAAACCCTTTCTAGAGAGAGAAGATACAAGATTGTGATATACCTAATTGATTTTATCTCTTTTATGTTGTATTTTGATTTAATTAATTAAATATATTATTTATTGCAAAAAATTGTCTGTGTAAACAGATTTACTTCTCTAAAACTTATATGAGAAGTATTAAAAAATATCACTTTTATTCATTAAAATTTATTCAACATATATTATATTCATCGAAATAATTTGAAACGTTTATGTGAGAAACGAAATATTGCAATCACGTCTTTTGCAAAAGGAAAACCGCAATTGTCAATGCATCAACAGAAACTGTCTACAAGTCAAACTTTACAAAGCACACAGCTGGCAACTTTCCAATTGGTTTGACCTACATCCATCTAGAATGACAACGAATCAAAAGCTTTGCTCTTTGCAAACTATGATTTTTTTTAAATGATATATATATATATATATATTGTATTTAGAAATTTTAGATACATATAATATTAATTTAAAGCGTAAATCGTGTGTGTATTAATGTATATGTCAACTGTTTGCCATAATGAATATTATTTAAATTTAATTATTTCTTCGATTAATAATCATATTGTTTTAATGAATGTATTCTAATTATCATTATGGAAAATGTTAAATGTTAAATGGGATTCGAGTAAAGCCTCAGTCAACAAGATAATAGATTTCTAGAAACTATTTCTTCTTTTTTCCATTCCATCAGGTACTTCGATAACGTGGAATTACATTTGTCTACAAAGGGCAATACGGTCTGATGTATCCGATAGATCACCAATGTCCTCCTGCACTGAAATTTTCATTGTCATTCCGCCGAATCGATATCGCAGTTTCATTATAAATCCGATTGCAATTTTGTTGAAATGCAAGATTTGCCAAACTCAATCACGGAGCAATGAAAAGTTTTCACCGTCGATTATAGCATTATAATAGCCGTCGGAAGTATCTGGCTAAATGAAATTGTGCAGCACATATATATGCATAATTCATGCGTAATAAATTATGGAACTATGTCATTACAGAAAGCTTTTTCATCGCGTCTGTCAGTATTTTGATTGAAATTTTGCATTTGATTTTAAAGCTTTCAAATTCAGCTGTCAAAATAATATCTTAATCTGATTTAATTAATATGTTATACATATACTTTGGTAGTACTTAATTATTCAAATAAATGTTAATTATATGCCTATATATATATATATCAGACATGAAAAATATTATCTATTTTAAATTTATTTATATTAAATTATATATTTTTTTATACTCTTTGTGACTTTAATTTTTGATTTGACAACATTAATCTGTCTTTTATTATATTTTTGTTAAATTTGTATCCGATATTACAATATCTCCATAATAACCGCGTAATAGCCCGGATTAGCCTCAATGCCGATAAACTGCATAACTAAAAGCACATTCCAGTTGATTACCATTATTATTCGCAATGTATTATTCATATCTCGTTATATAAATCATAAAATAATTTACAATTACATGACATCATATCTTTTACCGTTAACATCGATCTTGCAATCAAATTTTGACAGTAATTATATGTAATTAATTGTTATTTATATATCATTATGTTTATTATTATTGAGTTAAATTATCTTTAAAAATTTTTCTTTTCTCGAGAGAAGAATTCTAGTTCTTATTGTTAGAAAAAATCATGCTATATATAGTGACAAAAATGTTATAAGAACTTCTATAAGATAAGACTATGGCAAATGTAGTAATCTCTGGGAACGTTGAACCCAGCCCCACGCTGTCATTCATCATCTAGAGTGATTAGCCGGCCAATTACGTTTACTATGAATGGGATTGTATTATATATTCGCTCGTTTACATCATTTGCTTATATTCCTTTGCTCCTTTGACCATGTAATAAATGCCTCAGTGAAGTTGCAAAAATCAAATCTAAAGCGTTCACATACGTGCATATATGCCAATATCGTGTTGGTAATTATGCGTTGTTGAAACAATAACAATCAATACCAAAGAAGAGCGTAGCATTGCAGAACTTATAATAATCGTTAGGATAACAAACTAAAATAACGAGAATTATGTGCAAAATTTAAAATGAAAATCGATATTTTTTGGCAATAATTAATTCCACTATAATAAATAAATTATTCTAATTTAAAAAAAAAAGAAAAGATATGCAAAAAATTTCAATTATATCTATTAATTATTATAACTGCAATTATATTGTATATAGTCCACATGTTATGAGATCGCTGGAAACACACACGTACACATTTCATACCATTTTCACAGTTATAAAGTGGAAATGTCTGGCAAGTGTCAGAGATGACAGGCAGTTAGCAAGATGACCATATTTCTTCCTCGAGAGGATATCGATCGAGGCGAGAATCGAAATTGCGATAGCCTAGAGAATAATCGAGGACGAAGACTCGAATGGTTGAACCGCGTAATGGCGGTGAGCCGGCCAATATTGAGTTATGCTAGACCGGGATTGACGTCGAATACTAGATCAAGCGACGTTACGTATTTAGGTATTGCGGATAAAGGGGTTCGCATGCTGATAGTGCTTGATCACCATGTCAAATTCTATAAAGATTCTGTCTGGCGGCCACGCTGGCATTCAATTTACGAATTTCTTTGCGTATGAGAAATATCGATCTTCCTGAATATGCGTTTTCACTTGCGTATATGTGTATATGTATTAATTTTACTGCGTATGAAGAAAAAAATCTTTATTTTTTGATATAAAATTAATTACAGTACATAAAATATATATAATAATTAGATTTGAAACTAATAATTATTATCAGGAAAAATATTTTAACACAACTGATAAAAGATTCAAGTGGAATTAATTTAATTTTTCATTATCAATATTCGCATCACAGTATTTAACAAAATATCTCTTTTCGAATGCGTCAACATACAATAATATCTGCCAGTTGTATAGATAAAGACCGATAAAGTTAAGTTTAGAATATTTGCTTTAAAATCTCAGAAAATTGGATTTTCTGAAATTGCTGAAACAAGAACGCGTATTTGATTTGGCTTACGTGGCGTTATATTACACCGTATAATTTGACAATGATCTAATTAGTATGTACACACATAAGCTCGTACACTCTGTTGTGTAATTTACATATTGTGAAGCGTAAATTAGAACCCTAGCAAATTACAATTTCTAAGTTAATTTATAGTGATGCTCATCTCCGAATCTCTAATGCAAATGTAGAATAGCGCAGCATTTAAATAATATTTGAAATGAGTGTTTTATTAATTATTTAATGATATAATAAACATTATTATATATTCAAATTTTCAAAAAATTATTTATTTCATTTTAATTTCTTTATTTTGAAGTTGAAATTATTAATATAGAATGTATTATATCAAAAATATAAATATGTGAAATTTATCGATTAGCAGTTTCTGTCTCGGTTACATTCTTAATCTATTTTTGTAACTTTATTTCGTCAAAACAATGTGAAGGGTCTATGAAAAGAAAATCGAGAGCAAACTAATATCTCAACGATCATCTGGCCGT